>NC_046290.1:6119722-6427777 GCF_004115265.2 Rhinolophus ferrumequinum
AATACACAAACAGCCGGGCCACTCACTCGAGGTGAAGTACGTATTGCCTCACCTGGTTTATTTAAGTAAACTAAATATATTTTTGGAATTTGCTGCGGGCCAATAAAAAATGGATCGCAGGTCACAGTTGGCCCTCAGGCCGCAGTTTGGACACCACTGCTATAAAGCAAGAGGTTAACACTAATTTCCTCCACACAAAGGTAAAGGTCACATTTTAGTTAAACTACTCAACTTTGAGCCAAGATGCCAAAACACCTATTTAAGTAACTAATTGTTCTGCACAAACTCCTGTACAAGGAACAAACTTTAAAATGGTTGTGAGCAACACTTAATGGACCAAATTTTCAAACTTCTATGTCCTAAGCTACTTTTGCCAGCTCTCAGCTTCACTGTCCAATTGCTTTAATTAACCATAGGTTCAGTTTTACTTGCATTCTGATTGGGTCCTTGATTAATTGTGCATTCAATACTTGGCAGTACACTGCAGATAGTCTTACCAAGTCTTCATTTCTCCCCACTTCAATTCGCACACGGAAACGAGTCTGGGAAAGCTGAGTATGTCAGACCATGGTGGGTGGTCATTTCCCACGGAAACAAAAGAAAGAGGAAAAGATTTAAAATGACTCAAAAGCAAGAGAGAGATTTTTTTTTAATGTTTTGTGTTAGGTAAGGAACAATTTCCATTTCTGGCATTTCAGAGTGTATTTGGGGTAAGATAAACACTTCTTCCATCTTGAGAGAGAGGCTGACTGCAGATTCTCACCAGAACAGGTGAGCATGTGTCCTTGTTATTTAGTGTCCCATCAGCCAAGGTTAGCTTTTGGCAATGGCAGAAAACAAGGACGAGGGACTTCTGTACTCTACCATGTATGGAGCTCCACAGGCCGCTTGCTTTTCCTTCACATCCTCTTCTCTCTGGCCTGGTTGTCCTCTTCCCATTTCCTGCAATTATCACTAAAATGTTGGCTTCCATGCTGCAGCCTCCAGCCTCTCACTTAACGCACACTGGTTTTGTGCCTGAAGACAGAACTCCTACTTGGGGACTCTTAGCGACGATAGCATCTATAAGATCGTGTCTGGTATGTCTTCATGTACTTTCCACTTTAAGTTTTAAAATGTTTTTGAGGAGAATTGGGATTGGTGTGGCAGGTTAATTTCCAAGTTTATGGCTCACTCCCCCAATATTGTACACCTCAAAGGCAGAATTATTAATAGAGTGCTCTAAGCATGGACTCAGTAACAGGCAAATTCAGTGAGCTGCTCAGTGCTAGATGAGCATATGAGCCAGACCAGTTCATCAGATTATGACTTTGAACTCTGCAGTTTTCTGGTTGAGCTTCCAATTCCCTACACAGCTAGCCCTTTGCCTCCAGGTCCTAGTTTACCTATATACTGTTAAAGGATGTTTTTTTTTAAAAGGATTGCTTGCAAATTCAGAAAATCATGACTGTTGTACAAACAGAAAATGAACATATTTAAACTGATTCAGAGAGGAATCTGAAGAACAGACATATCTAGACCATCAAAAATGCTGAAATGAGTTTGCTGACAAATATAAAACCAAGCCCAACCAAGTCATCTTTGTAATGATGTTTGGATCGTCTTTTCTATAGGGTAGAAATCAACTATATCTCTACCAGACAAAATTCGATGCATTTCTATAGACAAGAGACATTTGCATTTCTACCAGTTTTCTACAATTTACAGAGTTGCAATACAGCTGGCCAGAGACAAAGGCACACACCCCAGAGAACTAGATGCCCCTGGAGGATCTAGACAACCTCCAGCACTCTATTAAAAGGACAACCCATAATCTTTTGCCCATTTCTAAGTCTTCCAAAAATTTTCCCAACGAGCTTGCACTGGGGATTGTGAATACCATCTCCTAATATTATGCTTAATCACAAAAGTACTGGTCGCATTGGGTTTGGCCTGCTTATTTTCATAGGGGTTGCCAGAGTGATAATTAACCATATATTTGCTTTGTAAGTTGAGAACCATGCCATTCTGAGCTACTATTAAGGCCAAAGAATTAACTTCTGTCTGGCAGTTTTCATAAGGAGATTGAGTTTTATTTTTCATAGCCTCTACCATTAGCTATCCAGAAGCTAGGAAACCAATCACAAAAAAACTCTCTCCACCAGATTTCACTTGCAGTACCTACAAATATGGGTGAATTCCTGCCTTCTGCAAGTCCCCAAAACTTTCTAAATCTCTTGGCCTGCCAGAAAGTGACCTTCCTCACCATCCATGAGCCCAAGACCCTAAGCTAGGTTTACCCTAAGAGATCAACATTTTTCTTTATAATGGCTTGCCATTCCTGATTAAATAAGAATTATTTTCAAATATGACACTCCTTGAATGGTCTTGGTTGCACAATTCAGTGACATTCTGGTAAAGAAGGTGGAAAGAGCGCTACTAAAACTATGTAAATAACAATATTGCCACAAAAAGTAACAAGATTCAGTAAGAGTCCTTGGTAAATTCTGGGGGACCCATGAGAATCAGATATCACAGAATAATGTTTCATTTCCCTTTACAAAAGCAGTCAACTTAGCTGTTAGCGATGATTCTGCAAGAAAGAGAGACGGTTTTCTAATGTAAACATAAAAAATAGAACGTTAACAAAGCATCAACAAAACTCCAACAACAAATCACCACAAAATCTCCATCATCAGGTCTTCAGCCCCTTGTTCTGTAGGACTGTGGATCACCACCTGCTTTTCTGAAGCCATCTGCTTCCAGGTTAAGAAGGGTCCTGAGATTCTGTCTCAGTCCAAGGGTCTAGTTTGACAGCAATTTTTTTCAATGACAGTTATTTTTTTTCAATTACAGTTAACATACAATATTGTATTAGTTTCAGGTGTACAACATAGTGATAAGACATTTATACTCATATACCTTATGACGTGATAATCCAGTAAATCTAGTACCCATATGACACCATACATAGTTATTATGATATTATTGCCTATATTCCCTATGCTGTACTTTACAACCCCGTAACTGGCAATTTGAATTTCCTGGGCCCTTCACCCAACCCCAACGCCCCCTCCCACCTGGCAACCATCAATTTGTGCTGTGTATCTATGAGTTTGTTTCTGTTTTGTTTGTTAACTTGACAGCATTTAAAAGATATCAGTTCAGCTTCTGGAAGATGGCAGATTAGGTAAATGCTGTGTCTGCTACATCCTAGGGTCACACCAAAATTGTAAATAAATTATAGAACTGTCAAACTTAAGAATCATCTGAACACTAGCTGAATAGAGCCACTATAACTAAGGATATAAAGAAGAAGCCACATAGAGACTGATAGGAGGGTCAGAGACGTGAAACGGGCTGACCCCAAACCCACAGAGAGGTTGAATGCTGGGAGGGTCACTTCGGTGGCAGAGGGGCCCCTGAAGAAGGAGGGCCCCCCATTCCCATGCCATGCTCCACAGCCCAGGGGTCCTGTGCTGGGAAGAGGAGTTCCCACAGCATCTGACAGTGAAAACAAGCGAGGACTCTGCCTGCCCTTCCCAGTGGAGCAGAAGTCAGCTGGAAACCCAGATGTCCTCTTGCAGAGCCGACACACAGACTCACTCACTGGTGGGCACTCACCTGGTCTTTGGTGGAAGGGGTGGCAGCTCAGGAGACCCAGGGATGTGCGGGGAAGGACTGAACCGAGAGCCTTTGGCCTGGGAACTGGAGGGATAGGAGCCATAATTGGCCCTGTGTGGAGCCTGCACACGTGTGGCTTACAGGGGCTGCCATCTTTGCAGGGATAAGCCCTCCCCCAAAGGGCCAAGTCTGGGACCTCATTGGTCTGGTGGAATCCTCCAGTGTGCACTGCCTTGGTGATGCCCTGGGTCCCCGCCCTCCACACAGCTGATGCTACACCGCCCTGAAACTCCTGAATGCCAGTTTGCTGGCCATGCCCCACAGGCTGTGGATTAAAGCAGCCCTGTGGTGGCCCAGGAGACATTTCCCAGAGGGCATCAAGCCAAGACCTGTGCTGCAGAGTTGATGGAACAGTGGCATGGCAGGCCTGAGATGGTGGTGGCAGGCCACAGTGTTCTCAGAGTGTTTTTGTGGGGTGGTCCTGAGCCCAGCACGGATGTGGAAGCCAAGACTGCCCTAAATTCATAGATGCCACAGTTCACACCCCTTAGTTTCCTGGAACCCTGCCCCGCCCACCTAGAGCTGCACTGCCAGGGGCACTCTGGCGCCTGGTTGGCCAGCCCCATCCCCGCAAGCCACGGAGGAGTCTTGTTTACAGCAGCGGATAATCTGCAACAGCCTGGAGAGATTTTGGTGGTTGATAGTGACCCAAAAACTGCACCAGACCCACTCAAGGGCAGCTCTTGGGAATTTGTGAGCCGGAGGTGGTGGTGGGTTGCAGTGTTCTCGGGGTGCTGGGCAACGTGGTCACAGGCCGGGAACTGGTGTAAGATCTGAATGTGCATTAACACTGTAAAAACCACCAGTCATGTCCCATGACTCCTTTGAATTCCACCCCATCCAGCTAGTGCTATATTACCAAGGACACTCTGAACACCAAGTCAAGTGGCCTCCTTCAATGGCTATCCCTTACGGGCGAGTGGTGGGTGGCAATACACCTAGGGGACCCTGGGCCTTTTGTTAAGCTGCCTCAGGTCCACTATTGGTGGGAGCGAGCCTCAGTTCACAGCAAAGCACCCCACATGCCGCCATGTCCAGCACAGGCAGTAGCCAACCAAATATAGCTTTGAGTCTCCTACCAGGAAGCCACGGGCCGGAAACAGGCAAGGCTGAAATTGCCCTGCACAGGAGCCCCACCCAAGAGACACCAGAAAAACACACCTAGAGGCCAGGTTCAGACCACTCCACAACACTACCTGGTTAGCCCCACAAGTGGCACACCCAAAGGGGGGTCTCACTAGGCACAAGAGTCCACAGAGGTGAAGCCTCCTCTGAGGGGTCAGAGCCCACACAGCAGCTCATACACTGTGGGCGCAGCCAGTCCTCACAGTTAGTCAGCCTGCGAGTCAATCCCACCTGCAATCAAGGCTCAACTACAACAGGAGAACATACACAACACACAAGGGATATTCCTAGAACACATGCATAGGAGATTAGGGAAACAGTGCAATTCAACTATACAGGACACATACTACATAAGGCCACCCAGCAAAGACTGAGAGACACAGGAGATCTACCTAATACATAGAAGCAAACAATGAGCGGCAGCCAGAATGAGGAAACAAAAACACATGTCCCAAATAAAAGAACTGGAGAAACCTCCAGAAAGGAAACTAAATGATAAAGGCCACCAACCTACCAGAGAGAAAGTTTACAACACTGATTATAAAAATACTTAAGGAACTTAGTGAGAATGTCAACAAAGAGACAGAAAGCATAAAGAAAGACATAGAAAACATGAAAAAGAACCAGTCAGAAATAAAGAATACAATAACTGAAATGGAGAATACACTACGAGGAATCACCAGCAGATTAGATGAAGCAGAGGATAGAATCAGTGATTTAGAAGACAAGGTAGCAGAATACATCCAATTGGAACAACAAAAAGAAAAAAGAATAAAAAACAATAAAGATAGTTTAAGGAACCTATGGGACAACATCAAATGCAACAACATATGCATCGTAGGAGCACAGAAGTAGAAGAGAGAAAAGAACAGATTGAGAACATATTTGAAGAAATAGTGACCAAAAAATTTCCCTAACTTGGTGAAGGAAATAGACACACAAGCCCAGGAAGTGCAGAGTTCCAAACAAGATTAATCCAAACAGGCTTACACCAAGACATATCATAGTTAAAATAGCAAACGTTAAAGATAAACACAGACTCCTAAAAGCAGCAAGGGACAGACAATTAGTTATCCACAAGGGAGTTCCCATAAGACTATCAGCTGATTTTTCTACAGAAACTTTGCAGGCCAGAAGGGAGTGGCAGGAAATATTCAAACTGATTAAAAACAAGGGCTTAAAACCAAGACTGCTCCACCCAGCAAGGCTATCACTTAAAATTGAAGGATAAAGAGCTTCCCACATAAGAAAAAGCTAAAGGAATTCATTACCACCAAGCCAGTATTACAAGAAATGCTAAAAGGACTTCTTTAAGCAGAAAAAAGGAGAAAATAAACCTACTAAGTAACAAAGGCCAAAAAATATGAATAATAAAATGGTAATAACTGTGTACCTATCAATAATCATTTTCAATGTAAATGGATTAAATGCTCCAATCAAAAGACATAAGGGAGCTGAATGGATAAGAAAACAAGACCTATGCATATGCTGTCTACAAGAGACCCACCTCAGATCGAAGACACACACACAAACTGAAATTAAAAGAATAGAAAAAGATATTTCATGCAAATGAAAATGAGAAAAAGCTGGGGTAGCAATATTTATATCGGACAAAACAGACTTTAAAATGAAAACTATAATAAAAGACAAAGAAGGACATTACATAATAATAAAGGGATCAATCCAACAAAAGGACATAACCCTAGTAAACATCTATGCACCCAACACAGGAGCACCTAAATATATAAAACAAATATTGACAGACATAAAGGCAGAGATCAACAATAACACAATCATAGTAGGGAACTTTAACACCCCACTAACACTAATGACTAGATCCTCCAGGCAAAAAAATCAATATGGGAACAGTGGCCTTAAATGACACATTAGACCAGATGGATTTAATTGATATTTTTACAGCATTTCACTCCAAAGCAGCAGAATATACATTCTTTTCAAGTGCACACAGAACATTTTCCAACCACATATTAGGCCACAAAATGAGTCTCAATAATTTTAAAAAGACTAAAATCATATCAAGTGTCCTCTCTGATCACAGTGCTATGAAACTAGAAATCAATTACAAGAAAAAAAGACACTGAAGAATATACAAACACATGGAGACTGAATAACATGCTACTACATAAATAATGAATGGCTCAACGATGAGATCAAGAAAGAAATCAAAACATACCTTGAGAGAAACAAAAATGAAAACACAATGACCCAAAATCTATGGATTGCAGTGAAAGCAGTATTAAAAGGGAAATTCATAGCAATGCAGGCCTACCTAAAGAAATGTTCTTGTTCTAAAGAAACAAGACAAATCCCAAATCAACAGTCTAATTTTACATCTAAGGAAACTGGAAAAAGAACAGGAAAATGAGCCCAGCAGGAGTACAAAAAAGGACATAATGAAGATCAGAGCGAAAATAAATGAAATAGAGACCAAAAAAAGCAATACAAGAGATCAATGAGACCAAGAGCTGTTTTTTGAAAAGATAAACAAGATTGACAAAAATTTAACCAGACTCATCAAGAAAAAAAGAGAGAAGACCCAAATAAATAAAATCAGAAATGAAAGTGAAGTGACCAGAGACACCACAGAAATACAAAAAAAAAAAAAAAAAAAAAAAAAAAAAAAAAAAAAATTTAAGAAAACAAGCAACTATATGCCAACAAATCAAAAAAAAATTTAAGAAAATGAGCAACTATATGCCAACAAATCAGACAACCTGGAAGAAATGGATAAATTTCTACAAGCATACAATCTTCTAAGGCTGAACCCAGAAGAAACAGAAAATCTGAACAGACTGATTACTACTAACAAAATTGAATCAGTAATCAACAAGCTCCCAACAAACAAAAGTCCTGGACCAGACTGTTTCACACGTGAATGATACCAAACATTTAAAAGACTTATTCTCCTCAAACTATTCCAAAAAATCCAGGAGGAGGGAAGGCTCCCAAGCTCATTTTATAAGGCCATCATTACCCTGATTCCAAAACCAAGCAAAGACATGACAAAAAGGAAAACTATAGGCTGATATTCCTTATGAACACAGATGCAAAAATTCTCACAAAATATTTGCTAACCGAATTCAGCATTACAATAAAAAGAACATACACCACGATCAAGAGGGATTCATTCCTGGTATGAAGGTTGTTTCAATATCTGCAAATCAATTAACTTGATAAATCACATAAACAAAATGAAAAATAAAAATCATACGGTCATATCAACAGATGCAGAAAAAGCATTTAACAAAATCCAGCATCCATTTATGATAAAAACTCTCAGCAAAGTGGGAATAGAGAGAACATATCTCAACATAATAAAGCCATATATGACAAACCCACAGCGAACATCATATTCAATGGGGAAAAGCTAAAATAATTCCCCTTAAGATCAGGAACAAGATAAGGATACTCACTTTCACCATTTTTATTCAACATGGTACTGGAATTTCAAACCACAGCAATCACACAAGAAAAAAAAATAAAAGGCATCCAAATTGGAAAGAAGGAAGTAAAATTGTCAAAATTGTTGTTATTCACAGATGACATGATACTACATATAGAGAACCCCAAAGACTCCACCAAAAAACCATTGGAACTGATAAATGAATTTAGTGAAGTAGCAGGATACAAAATCAACATTCAGAAATCAGTTGCATTTTTATATACCAATAATGAATTATCAGAAAGCAATTTTTTTAAAAATCCCATTTACAATTGCATCCAAAAAAAATCAAATAAAATACTTAGGAATAAATTTAACCAAGGAAGTAAAAGACCTGTACTCAGAAAATTATAAGACATTGAAGAGAGAAATTAAAGAAGATACAAATAAATAGAAACATATACCATGCTCATGGATAGGAAGAATTAATATATTAATAGTTAAAATGTCTATACAACCCAAAGCAATACACAGATTCAATGCAATCACTATCAATATACCAGTGACATTTTTCACAGAACTAGAACAAATATTCCTAAAATTTATATGGAGCCATAAAAGACCCTGAAAAGCAATGGCAATCCTGAGAAATAAGAACAAAGCAGGAGGTATCACACTACCTGATATCAAATCATACTACAAGGCTATAATAATCAAAACAGCATGGTATTGGCATAAAAACAGACACATAGATCAATAGAACAGAATAGAGAGCCAAGAAGTAACTCCATGCCTATATGGTTATTTCATCTATGACAAAGGAAGCAAGAATTTACATTGGGGTAATAAATGATGCTGGGAAAACTGGACAAATACGTGCAAAAAAATGAAATTGGACCATCTTCTTACGTCATATACAAGAACAAAATCAAAATGGATTAAAGACTTAAATGTAAGATTCAAAACCATAAAACTCCAAGAATAAAATACAGAAAGTAAACTTGCAGGCATTACCCTTAGTACTATTTTTACTGATCTACCCCTCAAGTAGGAGAAGCAAAAGAAAAATATACACAAATGGGACTACATCAAACTAAAATGTGTTTTCAGAGCAAAGGAAACCATCAACAAAACAAAAAGACATCCTACCAAATGGAAGAAGATATTTGCCAATGATACATCTGATTAGAGTTTAATATCCAAAATTTATTTAAAAAAAACTCATACAACTCAACACCAAAAAAATAAACAACCCAATTGAAAAATGGGCAGAGGACATGAAGAGACATTTCTTGAAAGAGGACATACAGATGGCCAACAGACATAATGAAAAGATGCTCAACGCCACTGATCACCAGAGAAATGCAAATAAAAACCACAATGAGATACCACCTCACTCCTGTCAGAATGGCTATCATCAATAAATCAACAAACAAATGTTGGCAAGGATGTGGAGAAAAGGGAACCCTCGTGCCCTGGTGGTGGAATTGCAAATCGGTATAGCCACTATGGAAAACAGTAGGAGGTTTCTCAAAACATTAAAAATAGAACTACCTTATGACTCAGCAATTCGACTCCTGGGTATTTATCCAAAGAAATCCAAAACACTAATTCTAAAAAATATATGCACCCCTATGTTTATTGCAGCACTATTCACAATAGCCAAGATATGGAAACAACCAAAATACCCATCAATAGACAATTGGATAAAGAAACTATACAATGGAGTATTACTCTGTCATAAAAAAAGAATGAAATCTTACCATTTGCAACAACATGGATGGACCTAGAGCATATTACGCTAACTGAAATAAGTCAGACTGAGAAAGACAAATACCATATGATGTCACTTATATGTGCAATCTAAAGAACAAAATAAATGAACAAACAAAGCAAATAGACACAGAGATACAAAGAAAAACTTATGGCTGCTAGGTAAGAGGGGGTGTTGGGGGATGGGTGCGAAGGTGAAGAGACTAGGAAGTACAAATGGGGAGTCACAAAATAGTCACAGGGATGTGAAATACAGTATGGGGAATATAATCAATAATGCCATAAAGACTACGTGCGGTGTCAGATAGGCACTGGACTTATCGGGGGAATCACTTCATAGACTGTGTAGATGCCTGACTACTGTCCTATGCACCTAAAGCTGATGTAGAATAATACTGAATGTCAACTATAAATACACTCTCCCCATAAACAAGAAACGATATATACACACACAAGTGTATATACACACCTATATACACACACATATGTGTGTATGTATATATACATGTATGTATATATATATGTATATATATACATATACACATACACACACAGAGGGTGCTAAAAAAATGTATATACATTTTAAGAAAGGAAAAAACTGTATTGAAATTGTAATACTCAATATATACCGGTAACGAAAGATGAATACAAGTCATGTGTATACATTTTTTGGCAACCCCCCCCAAAAAAAGAAAAAAAAAATATATATATATATATATACATATACACACACACACATACACACACACATACATGGTCATGGTATGTAAAGTACAGCATAGGGAATATAGTCAGTGGTATAGAGACAGCTACATACTATGTTGGGGGTAGCAGACTTGTTGGGATTATCACTTTGTGAGGGGTATAAATGTCTAATCATTATGTTGTTTTGTACACCTGAAACTAATATAAAAAGTAATAAAATAAAATAAATAAATACACACACACACACAAGTATACTATGGGTGCCAAAAAAAATGTGTACAAGTGGACACTTTGGTCAACGTTGCTCAAGCAGTAGTTCACCGTCATCAGAAGTGTCTGGACGCTGATGGGAACCACTTTGAGCACCTCTTGTAATTGCAGAAGTCAAATGTGACTTGTTTTCATCTATTGTTATTGGTACACATATGTATATGTACACTCGTGTGTGTGTGTGTCTGTGTGTGTGTTTGTGTGTGTGTGTGTATGTATAATTGGTTCAGAAACCTGTACCCAAGAGTCTAGACTTTTAAGCATCACCAGTTCAGAGTACCTGCTACAGTCCTTTCCAGGAGGATCTAAGACAAGGCAACACCGCCCGCCTGTAACCCTACTGACAGGGCCTCAGGCAAGCATCATAGTTAAGCAAAAAAAATCAGTAGATGACAAAGACGGAATGATTGTGGTTAATTTATTACTACTACCAGAAATACCAGAATGCAGGAGGCTGAACTCCCTATTGGAGTATTGTCTTTTGGCAGAATGATCTAGCTTGTGAATACATTCAACACAGCCATACTGATCCCTTTTACACCTTCTGAGAGTGGCAAAAAAGCCACATTCGTTAACATGACCCAAAGATAAAGACTCATAACATATAGAAATATGAAGCTTAAAATTTTGCTTAGACATCAATATTTCAGTATTCCATATTACTTAGACAATGTCTAGGTACGCAAGAATTACCTATAATAAGCTCAATTTAATATTCGTTTAAGGCTTTCAATTAGCAAAAGACCTTGAAAATTATGTTCAAGCTGACACACTACAAAACATAATTACTATTTATATAAAATTTTTAAAGAATACTCAATTTAGTTGAGCACAAATTACTTTCCATAATCTTTAACATTGTGTAGGAGTGTTATTAGCTCATTTGATCATGAAACCTGTATAATTTTAGAAAGTTTAGACTCACTATTCTCATAAACGAGAAAAATCAACGAAGTAAAATCACACACACGTGTGTGTATGTGTGTGTGTGTATATATATAGTTAATACTGATAAATCAGACAAATGACATACATTTTGAATTATTAATTTATAAATTAATGTAGATTCCAAAGAATCTACAAAATAACTTCTGGAACTAATAAAAGAATATACCAGGCTAAAGGACAGAAGGTTAATATGCAAAAGGCAAATGCTTTTTTATAAATGGTTTCTCTTTTATTATGGAAAAATGCTAATCCAAATAAATGAAACATTACCACTCTGAGAAGGTTGTGGCCACACTGAGGAGAAAATACACTTTCCCCTGATGAATTATTAATCCTCTGAAAGGAGAAGCACAATATATGCTCTTTCTTTTTATTACTTTATGTTCCTTGTTTCAGATTTTCTTTGGAGTTCCATGAGAGGAAGGATGCTGGCTAAAAGACAGATATTAAAGGGACAATGACCTAACTAGAGGAGATGGTCTTGATGGTTACACTTTAGTATCAGGAAGAAAACAGGAATTTTTCTTCCTTTACGTAAATGGTAAAATGGAAGATTTAAATCTCTACACTTCTTTAAAAGCTCAGGATAGAGAAATCTCTGTTAATATCTTTATATAATAACTAGTTTTGATAATTTTCTTCTTTCCTATGTATTCACTTTAAAGAACAGCTATTGGTCATTTGCTCTAAGCTCCATCTGCCGCCTTTTGGAACATTTTTATATAGACTTAGTGCCTTTGCTTGGTTTCCCAGTGGGCTATGATTCTTGGTGCCTGGCTCAGATGATGTGTGTGTGTGTCATCCAACACAAGGGTTGCAACAGTAATTACCATCCTGTTTCTGAACAGCACACTAATTGCTGCAATAAAACCAGGCATAAATGTTCAGACCACATCTTACTCTGGCTCCAGTTTTCGTTCATGAAGCCCACTTTATCCAGCCTTTTGTGGTGCTCCCCTGAACAGTTTTCCAGAACCCTGGGGTTCTGGAAAAATTCCCAAATCCTGAGGCTAGTCCCATGTGCTCCTCTGAAGAGATGCAGCAGTGGGACCCCAGATGGCACCACGTTTAGGCTTTTATGTGGGTCCCCCCCACCATCATTTTCCTGAATGCTCAGAGACCTCAAAGCCAAAAGAGTACAGGAAAGCACAATGTCCCCTTTCCATTTGTGAGCATGTGTAGTCCCCTTCCTTAGCCGCACCTTGGTAATGACAGAAGGATATCCTGTCTAAACTCTTTCTGCCTTTCCCAAGCAGGCTGACACTGCCACAGGTGGGTCTTTAGCTTCTCCAGCACCCTTTCACTGTTCTAACACCCACCTACACAGCCCCCTAAAATTAAAGAACCCCAAAGGAACTTCTTCCCATAAAAGCACAAACAGAATACTGTACCTTTTGTATCTTTCAGGAGAGTCAAAGGAGCCTAATCTCGGATAATTAAAACTACTAAAGCCTGATGTATATCATCAGCTTCATGGAGAAAAAAATATTAGCTTTCACAGCATTTCAAACTTAACCATATCGCCTGTAACGCATCCTTCCCCAACACATATGCCATGTGTGTTGCTATGTGGTTAGTGCCTAAGTACATCCAGTACACTGCAAAGTAGAGCTGGTAGGCATCCTAGGAACTTCCACCTTTCAAAACGGGTTTCTGTGTGAGTTTGCAATGATCGGAACCTTTTCCTTTCAGTCCCCATTTTTAAAAGCACAAAAGCTGCTGACAAATCTAAGCTTGACACCTACTTATTAGAATTCAGAAAGGAAAGGGTGAGGAGACAAACTTCACAACTTGGAAAGAAACTCTGTTTCAAAAACACCCCCAACAATGGAGAATAATTTGCAGTTTGTAAGAGTTCCTTGTCTCTAACTTTATTCAGGAAATATTTCCTTCAGGACAAGAAGCTTTTCCTAAACTGGAAACAGAATTCTCTTGGGGGCATTTCTATCAACAAGAAAGATAAAAACATGTCCTGTTGCCATTTCTCAATGGAATTCTCCTCTACAAACACACACCAAGATAACAGATGATAATCTTCCAGGAAGCTTTTTTATACATGGTCAATCCAGAGGAAAAAAAATCTATGAATTTATAAAATCAGAAGGCAACTGCGGAAGCTCAAGCACAAATCCACTTTTGCCCTTCCTACATCATGTCTGTATCGAAACATTGTTTAAGCTTCACCTTTGGAGAATCACTTCAGTAGGATTTAAAGTTACACTGAAGAAGCAGAATCAAGAAAGACACAAAAAGGGATGTTAGAAATGTCACATATGAGAGAATACAGCAAAGAGAACATTCACCTTGTGACTCCACGAATCGCAGCAAAAACCTAAAGAAAGGGACAACTGGAAGCTACAATTGTATGGTCGGTACAGAGGCCAGACATGCGACAACATCTGAAAACCTGCTCTGCCAAGTGGCTGAGCGCGGGGAAAAAAGCAAAAGAGAATCAGGAAAACACGAAAGGCGGGGGAAAGCAAAGAACTGCCGACTAGGCCTATGACAAAGAATTAAAGATGGAAAAACCAGTGATGGGGCCACAGACTCCGCTATGATACAAGGAGGAGGATATCAACATAAAACAGACCTTTTCTCAGTGAATTGCTGTGGGGCTTCTAACCAATCTAGAAGAGCACTGTTTAGCTCGTATATGGAAAATAAAAGTGCATGTTCATAGAAGTTCCAAAAGGAAAATAATGCAAGAATCTGATTACTTCACAATTTAGGGAGGATAAAAGAGAAGGCGCAAAAGAATGAAGGGAAAATCAAAATGACCTCCTAGCCTTTATCCTCCCTAGATTTCCATAGGGAGGCTATTCAAACATAAATTTAAAGGTCAGGTTTAACAGACTGCAGGAGGAGAACAAGTCACTTTGGTTGCAGAGGGGTGATAGAAAATCTACAGGTGACAAAGTTAGGTTTTGGATAATTAAATGCAAAATTCATCATTATTTCTCCCTAATTCTGGGAAGGATTATAAATCCCATATGCGTAAATCCCTGAAATCTTTCTAAAAGTATATCTGTGGTAATCTCTCTTTTGTCCCCCATGGACTTATTTCTCATATGTGTCATGCCATATTAATTTGCTTTTTTAGAAAAACACTTAGCTCTACAGAGACTTCCAGGACCACCTTTGAAAGCATCTTTTAAGTGTCTTGGTAGAACTGGGGTTTGTAAGACTAAACTAATTTCTGGCTAGCATGTTTGAGCTGCACTCGACATATCATTAAATACCTGCAAAAATCACCTATAAAGATGCAACGCACACTTCCAACAAAACGACGACTCAGCGTCAGCTAATGGCTTAGATCTAGGAAGAATTTCTGCTAAGAAAAAGGGAAATCTGAGAAGAACTAGAATGTAGTGTTCACTAACATGTGTGTCCCCTACACGTATAAACATACATTCAAACACTGTCAACCCCAAAGAAGGTGGGGACACGTCAGGTCATTCACACCCTCTGTCCCAACTCAGAGAAGCATCCGGTATGGAAGACAATTTCTCCAGATGCATCAAACAAAAGCACGAGCAGGGCCCAGGACCCTCAGTCTGAGAAGCCATGCCTAAGGAAAGAGCCAGAGATTTTGGCTGAGATGAATGTGTAAAGTCGTTTACAGCTCCTTTTAAAAATCAAGTGAAGAAATTTTCAACCACCTGACTAGCCACCAGCAAGGAAAAGGTTAAATAAATCATGCTATAGCCATGAGATTACTTATAAAAACTATGCTTTGGGAAAATTTAACAATATGGGAATATGCTCACAATACAATATCAACTGATTAAAAGTAGAAAATAAAATGTATTTACAGAATGAATACAAATCCATTCACATAATGTGTGTGTGCGTACACACACACACACACACCCTAAAATATATTCAGTACATATATGAGTTAACAGTGGTTGCCTCTGGGTGGCAGAAACACAACCTTACTTTTTGTATTTACACTATCAAAATTTCTCTACAGTGAGTATGTGTAGCCTTCAAATAATAAAATAGTATGTAATTACTTAAATAAAAAACAAATGAAGTGTCTGTCACGTGGCTTAGAACTACACTGAATTTGGACTATCACTATTCTTGTACCAACAAACACAAGTTCACTGCTCTTCTCTGAATTTCAGATAACAATACATGCCCCCTGGGTTACGATGGGATTAAATGGAATAATTTTATTAAAATAACATATTTTAAGTGACAAACACAACTCTAGCACAAAGTAGGTATGAATAAATGCTAGCCAAGTTTGAGCACATGCAATGGAAGTCGTCAGTGATCTGTCGAAAAAAAAACCCAGCCCATTGCAGGTCAACATTCAGCTGGGGCCCCTGCACAGACAGGGGACCACCACCACACCCGCAGGGCTGAAGCTCAGCGCCCCCTGCCTTTGGGAAGGTGCTTCCAAACGCAGGAAACCCTCCCATGGGTGGATGGATGCCAGGTGGCATGGAGAGCACAGAAAGATGGGGACAGAAACATGACAGCAAGACATACAGAGATGATAATAATGGAAAACGAAATACACGAATAAATGATCCAGTACCTAAGTCCATAGAGTTCTCACGTTGGTGCCCCTGGAATAACCTGAGAGCGTATCATTAAACAGTGTTCTCGTGTCCCCCAAGGACATGGACTGGATCACCTTAAGACAACAGCCCCGATGTGTCAAATGCCAGGGAGGGGGCCTGAGGCAATGAGAAGTACGTTTTCATTTCATTCTATTAATATTTTACCCAAATTGCATTTCTTGTCGTCTGGCACTGTGATCACACCGAGCTGAGTCATTCCTAGCCAGAATGCTACTTGGCCTTACAGATTTATTCTCCATTGTCTCCAAACAGTCACGCTTTCTACAGGAACAGCAGCGCAAAAGCCAAAGATCTTGTCGTGCATGTTTTTAGAGTAAATCATTCTCATCCATCCAGAAAAGCAACAAAATGAAATATTTAAATTTTGTCAGAGAAAACCTTCAACAAAACAAGATTATCCTGAATATGTACAAGTTTCATATTTTAATGCAAAAAAAGATGTTAAATGTTTACAAATGCTTACTTTAGATTCAAAATAAGTTTCTATGTGAAGCCAAAACATGTAGGAAAGAATGGTCTAGAACATTCTTTAACATTTGGAGCTGGCTGAGGATCAAGACACAGGCAGACTTCAGCCCCATCTCGTCCAGATTGCCTGGGAGGACCCGAAGCAGAGATGCTGAAAGGAGGAGGCAGAACAATAAACACGGAATTAAACATGGAACAGCCCACGACGGAGGGTTTCCCACAGGCAGATGTGCCTGGGGCAGGTCTACATTCCCCTCCCGCCAAAGGATCCCACGAGCTACCTGGGCTGGATAGTCTCATAACCCTGTTAAGGCCAAGATCACAGATCTATGTCCCTCCTCCAGTCTGCGCTGTCCCCATAAGACAGCCTTCTTATAATCAGTGTGGTGTCCCCAAGGTGGGCGAGACCTAACACACTGTGGTTCATGCCTTCTTCTGGTTCAGCCTGGGTTTCTCTGCTGTCCCACAGACCCTAACACTGGCGGGTTAACCAGACCAATGGGCCCTCGCTGTCCAGTCCAAGATTCAGGGAACAGCCAGAGAAGCAGGGCCACTAGCTGGGCTGATGACGTAGCTGATGTGGGCAGAGGTTAAAGTTCATGGAGAGGGAGAGTTAGCAAGTCACTGGGGGTGGGATGATGAAGCTCCAGGCCTGGTCAGAGCCAGGAGCTCACAGAATCCTCTCCCGGTTTCTTCCCCACCTCCCTGCTGCCTTTCCTTTGTCTCTGCCTGAAATCCCCTCTCACTGACACTGAAGTTGGTGTGCCTCAGGCTTTGTCCTTACCTCTTCTCTTCTTCCTACACTCCCTTTCCACGGGTCTAATACCATCTACACACAGGGGATGCATAAATCCACCTCTCCAGCCCCGGCCTGGCCACAGCTTTGGTGAGTACATCCAACTTCCTACCCCACAGATGCACACAAGTTTCTAGAAGGCATCCGTAGCATTCATACTCAAAGCTAATTATTTTCTCCAAACTTGCTCCTTTTGTTGGTTTTCCTGTCTTGGCAAATGGTACCATCACTCCCACAGACTTCAAATCTAGGTGCTACCCTTCTATTTGCTCTTTGCCTTGCTGATCACATACAACCGGTGTCCTGCCAGTTCTGTCCTAAAAGCATATCCTGACCCTGCTCTCTCCTTGCCACTCTCCTACTCCTTCCCTCATCTGAGCCACCCAGACCTCCTGCCATAAGATACAGCATCACACACGACTCTGAGCCTCGAATCTGGACCCAGTCTGACTCTGCCATTTATTAGCTGCCTTAAATCTCTGTGCCTCAGTTTCCTCATCGGTAAAATGGGGAAATAATATCTCCCATTCCTTAGGGTTGTTGAGGGGCTTAAACAAGGTAATACCGGTCAGAGAAGCACAGTTTCACAGGGTCTTGGTCGTCAGCAGACCTCCTGACTGGTTTTCCTCTTGTCCCCTCACAGTGCCCCCCAAACAGACATAAACCAGATCACATCACTGCCTTGTTTAAACCCCGCATTGACTTCCATTTTTTATTAGAATCAAGTCCACATTCCTTCGTAGGGCCCACAGCCTGGTCTCTCTCCTGGTCCATCTCTGACCATCTGTTACCAGGGCCCTCCCGGTTTAATACCCAGCTGACATGCCATCCACCAGCCTGTTTTCCACATGCTCCAGTCCCATTCCGGCTGAACACTGTGCACTCCCTCTCTCTGGAATGTTCCACCTGCCGTCTTCACATGGCTGCCTTCCTCCTGTCCTTCAGGCCTCAGCCCAGATGTCACTTGTTCAGAGGGACCTGCCTCGGTCATCTCCTTCTGCCCCCGTCCCAGTCCCTCTCTCCAGCACTGCTATATTCTTTGTATTCACAGCACTCATCCCCTCTTTCCTCCCGAAAGCCTCCCGACTTTGAGTCTCCTGTCTCCGATTATATTACCCACTAACCCTAACGAGCTTGTCAACCCTCTTTCCCATTTCCACCAGATTTTACTTCCTAAACCAGTGTCATTCTCCCAACACCACTCCTATTTTATTCTTGCCAATTTCAATATGTGTGCAGACCACACGTCCAGCCCACGGCCTCTTGGTTGGTTCCATGAACTCCTCTCCTGCCCCAGCCTCAGCCACTCCACCTTTCCCCCCTCCATCCCCTCCTTGATTTCCTTCTCTCCCCTCCTCTCTCAGTTCCCGTTCCTTAGGCGGTCATTACAAGTTTTCTTTGCCTGTATCCTCAAGTCTTCTGCCCTCATAATGTGTCATATTCGCGTGGCAAAACCACTACATTGAGATCCACTGTGCCAAGTGAATGTAGCTGGAGAAAAACACAGAATGTTGACCGATCTCCCTTGAAATCAGTGACGACCTGGCTTTCTACTTGACTAGGAAATTGGAAGCCCTTTGAGACAAATGTCTCGACTCCACCCACCACATCTCTCTTTTCTCAAGCATCTGGTTTACACACCGCGCCTTCCATCAACTCGCTGTAAGTCGACCGCTCTCAGTGTGGGCCGTTCTCAGTGCAGCAGCATCTGGGGCCCCTGAGAACTTGTAAGACATGCAGATTCACAGGCCACGTTGCAGGCCAGCTGCGTTAGAAATTCTAGAGCTGGAGCCCAGGACTGTGTTTTACAGGCCTTGGGGGAATTCCGGTGCACATGCAAGCTTGACAATCACTGCTGGAGACAAACCCACATTTTTATCAAAGACCAACCGTCTTGTGTGTCACATCCCCTCTGACCTACTCAAGGTCTGACCTCCCAGCAAGGCCCCCTTTCTATCCTACATCATCAACCTTCCCCCTTTCTACGAGCCCACTCCCACCAGCATAGAAACCCGCTGTTAACCATCTCATCTTACCAAAAGCAGATGGACCCTAACCGCTCCCTAGCCCCCAAATCTCTGCCCCCTATGCAGCAATTCTGTGGAAAAGAGCTGTCTTTGTTTAATTCTTCCTACTTCCTCTCAATTCTCTCCAACACCCACTCTCATCATCTTTCACCTCCACATTGCACTGGACAGGCCCTCGTCGTGCTCATCCAGAACTGCAGGACTGCAGAGTCCAGAGGCCAGTTCTGACCCCTTTTGTGGGCTGCTGTGTGTGGCAGGGCTGGCATCCTGCTCACCCATGTGCTTCCTTCATCTGGCAAATATCCCCGCTACCTCCTGGTCACTGCTCTATCTCCACATCCCGTGTGCCACCATGAGAGGCCAGGAGAAGGGGCTCTGGGCCTCTCCCTTCTTCCCTAGTAATACCCACTCCCTTGGCAAATTCAACCCCTTTCGTAGCTTTAATACGATCTGTCAGTCAGGGTCCTCCAAAGAAATAGAACCAATAGGGAATATCCTAAATAGAGTATATACTATGTATAAAGAGATTTTTAAAGAACTGGCTAACGCAACTGTGGGGACCAGCTGGATGGAAATGCAGGCAGTTGATGCTACAGTTTTGAGGCAGAATTCCTTCTTCTCTGGAAAACCTCAGTTTTTGCTCTGAAGGCCTTCAACTGATTGGATGAGGCCCTCCCACGTCACCCAGGGGATCTCCTTGACTTAAGTTAACCTGGTTTGACCACCTCTACATCTAACCATGTCTACAAAATACCTTCACAAAATACCATTTGATTAGGTAGCTGGGTACTGTGGCCTAGCCAAGTAGACATATAAAACTAACCATCACACCATCCATGTGCCATGACCCCCAAATTCATATTTTTAATCTGGGCCACTTCTCTGAACCCCAGACTTGTGTATCTGTTTGCATGTTCAATGTCTCCATTTGAATACCCAATGCATTTTCTAGAGTTGAAACTGGCCTCCTCGTGTTCCGTAAATACAGCAGACAGACTCCAGGACCTCGAGCCCAGAATGGCCCCCCTGCTGGGGACACTCTTCTCCCAGACACCCAGGTGCCACCTCCCCACCTCCTTCAAGGCTTTCTTAACTGTCACTTCTCAACAAGGCCTCCTGAGCATGTTATTGTGACACGCGGGCCCGTCCACCAGGCACTCCCTGCTGTCCTCACCCTGCTCTAACTTTTCCTTCTCTCTACATCTCATGTACTCTTGACGTGTATCGTCTAGTCCTTCCTAACAGAAGTAGATGGATGCCTTTCTGTTCGTTACATGGATGCACAGAAGGGCACCAGGCACGTCTTGTGAATGCATCTTCCCAGTACGCTTCTTCCTGTCTCTCTCTTGCATCAGTGTGTAAGCTCCACGAGGACAGCACTTGCCTCTGTTATTTAGTCCAAGGCACAGGGCAGGCACCAATCCTTGTGGGGGCGCCGAGAGCTTGTCTTCGCCCTTTCGGATTGCTGTAACAAAACACCATAGACTGGGTGGCTTACGGACAATGAAAATATGTAACTCACAGTTCTGGGGGCTGGAAGTCCAAGATCAAGGTGCTGGCATGGTCAGGCAAGGTGAGGGCCGTCTTCTGAGTCAGAGACTTCTCACTGTGTCCTCATATAGCAGAAGGGGCCACGGAGCTCTGAACTTTTGTGGGGGCACTAACCCCATTTATGAGGGCTCTACCTTCCTGACTTAAGCACCTCCCAGAGGCCCCACCTCCTAATTCCATCACTTGTAGGGGTTAGGATTTCAACATAACCCTTGGGAGGAGACACAAACCCTCAGACCAGAGTTGAGCTCCTCGGACCAATGAGGGTCTTCAGAGCTGAAAGGGATCCAGTTCCTGCACGTTCTAATTCGCTCACCATCCTCTTCCTCTAGGTTCAGGGGGATGGGCTTTGCCAGTACCTGGGAGATTTTGAAATGAGCACTGTGCCTTTAACAGGCAGTATCCAGTTCATAGATGCCCCCACTCTGCTCTTTCCCTTTCAAAGCCGACCTCTCCTGGGCGTGCATCCTGGAGGGGGATGGGTGGTCCCACGTGCACACTAAGCTCTTATCTTGCGGAGACTGACCAAAACGTTTGGGCCTCAGAGCAAGTAGCAAGAGAGGCACCGTCTGCACCAAGCGCGGAGTCACTTAAGAACGCTGGGCCGTCTGCTGCTCGCGTCAGGCCGCCAAGGACCCAGTCCTTCCATCAGGACGAGCAAATTACCCCGGGACTAACAGTCATACACACTCGAACTTGTGTCTGCCTCCTCCGTGACCTAAAAACACTCTGAAAGGCAGTAGGTGTTTTTCTTTTCTTTCCGCTAGAACTAAATGTCACATTGTCAAGTAAACAGATTCCTACTTATAAAAACGCCCGTTGGGGAAAGAAGGCGTGACTCTTATCTGGAAACGGATGGGTCAAAAGGGCTCATATTTCATAAGCTGCAATAAAAAAATAAAAAAGAGAGGAAAACCTCTCAGAATGAGGACAGCTGAGGAGGACAGAAACTCCTGAATGAGAAGGAGGTTCAAGTCTGGCTCACTGGTGGGTGTGGCCAGAGTTGACAGACAGCAGGCGCTCGTGTGGCCGGCAGCTGTCTGTCCTCTGCGCCCAGGGCGGCAAGGGGGCCTGTCTCCTGCCTTCCTCAAATCCAGGCAGCCCACTGCCTTCCCCTACGGCTTCTGAGGACTTCATTAACTTTTAAATCCAGCCATTGAAATGCTTGTGTAGCCTAGCTCCCCCTCACAAGAATCATGACAATGTTGTATCTCTCCTCATACACTTAAATCATCTCACTCACTCAGGCATCTGGAAAGACAATCTCAATGATTGGACTTGAACTCCTTAGCTATTAAAGAAGGTAATAACATCAACAGCCAAACGAGCCTACCAAGCAGAAGCCACTCTGAATAGCATCTGTTCGGCTTAGCTAATGCAGCGGCCTGGCTGGTCTGGAGAGCACCCAGGCCAGTAGTCCTTCTAGAACCAGATGGCCTCAAGAGACTGTCCATCTGAACTCGGCTGTGGGGGCCCGATTTCTACCTAATCTCCTTCGGACCTGACCTGCCAGACATCGCTCTTCGTGTCTGACCTGAAGTCCTCAAGCCCATCTCGTCTTTAAATCCCTGAAGACGGTGTTGGGCCTGGTTTCTTCTGAAGTAAACGTATTCTGTGCCTTTTTAATGAAGCAAGAATATTCCACTTTTTTTTCTCTTGGTTATTCCTAAGTGCTATAAAATGTGAAGACCAAAACTGTACATTATCATATCAGAAAGGGCAGAATCGTGTTAAAACTATGCATAGCCAACATGAGTCTCGGTTCACAAGCTCCTATTTTAGAGGAAACCATGCACAGTTAATGAGGTAATGGATGTGAAGTGCTGAGAATGGGGACTCGCTCAGCACTCGAGTGTCCAGATGGAACTCTTGGGGGTAGTTCGCCGGGTTATTATGAACCCAGCCCCCAGCACCACGCTGCCTGCATTCAAATCCCATCTCCGTCTCTTATTAGCTCTGTGACCTCAGGCACATGGTTTAACCTTTCTGTGCTTCAGTTTTCCATCGGTAAAATGAAGATGGTAACAGTACGTAGAGCATTAGCATGTCATGAGGTTTAAATAAATTAATAAACATAAAGAGCCTATGTCATACTAAACATTTTGTGCCCTAGAAGGGTCTACCAGCAGCAGTAGCTCTTAATTTTCTATAAATAAATATAATCTTGATTCTGAACTTCTATCCAACCAAGCTAACAAGAAACTTACTTCCAGTCTTAGAGGGTTCTTTTGGAAAAGGGAGAGCCGCTGACCACCCCTCACCCTAGGCTGTCAGCAGCCCTAGGTCTGTCCACACAGGCGCCGGCCAGGCCCCAGGGGCTCCTGCAGGTCCAGGGTTCCTGGGCCAGGCCTGGGCCTCAGCACTCAGGCTGTGTTTCCCCAGGGTCCACATGGCTGGACACACCTCATGGACACCTCAGCTTGTGTGGTATCGCCAGCGCCTGGCCTTCAACGCAGGCAAAGGAGAAATGAGGACAGACAGACTATGGGGACAGGGCAGGGTCCCAGCCTTCTACTTCAGCATCTCTGAGAAAGCCCATCCCCAAATCCCCAACCTGTCCTCACGAAGCCAACTAGAACAAGAACCTCCAGAATTCGCTTTATAAGGTAAGGTCAATTTATACAACACAAAATGCAGTCATACTGTCACAGTGGAAACAAATTTAATCTTAGATATTATAGCAAAAACTTGAATGTCACGGATAGATGTTCACAATATTTTGTTAAATAAAAAAAAGTCAGGTTTTAAAACAGAATCAAGAATTGTGTCTGTATTAGTTTCCCAGGGCTGCCAGACCAAAGTACCACCAACTTTGTGATGTGAAACAACAGAAATGTATTCTCTCACAGTTCTGGAGGGCAGAAGTCCAAGGGCAAGGCATGGGCAGGCCGTGTTCCCTCTGAGGGCTCTCGGGGAGAAGCCTCCCTTGTGTCTCCCACCCCTGGAGGCCACAAGTGCTTTGCACTGCTCTGCTGTGTCAGCATCACTCCAGCCGCTGCCTCTGACGTTACGTGGCCTTCTCGCCGCGTGTCTGTTTTCACATGGCCATCTTCACATAAGGACATCAGTCATAGTGGATGAAGAGCCTTCTCTACTCCAGGATGACCTCATCTGAACTCAGTGTACCTGCAATGACCCTATTTCCAAATAAGGCCACAAATCCAAGGTCCTGGAGGTTAGGACTTCAACATAACTCCTTGGACTCCACAATTCACCCGTAACAATCCTTTCCAACAACAAAAAATGAACACACCTCTCTAAGAAAACACACACACAGGTATTTTTACCTGAATGAAACCTTACCCTTCACGCCACTGTCGCCACTGCTACCACCTGCGCTCCAGTCCCCATCACCTCGCTCCTCCCACCAGGTGAGCTGTGATGACACCTGGATGTGAGGATCCTTCCCTGTGCCTGTAATGACTCATGGATTCCTGCACACACCTTTATCTTGTACACTCTTTATGTGATCGTGCATCTTCAGGGGAGGGTTTTGTCACTGTTTATTAAAACAGACTACTCTATGTGTCTTTTCTGAGTCTTGCTTTTCTCACACAACAACATCTGGTAGAAGCCACCCCATGCCATCTAATAAGACTATTAATCATTATTTTTAATGACTGTGGAATATTTTCTGCTGTGTGGGCACAGAGACTGTCACCCACTATCTCTGTGTATCCTAGGCTGGGACCGTGCCCGAGACAGAATAGCTGTTTAATAAACATACATGTCTTTGAATTGTAGCTGAAGCATTTTTCAGAAATCTGAACTCTAAGTCTAGGAGAATTGGTGCCATATACATAATTTTATTCCTGCTTGAGAAGGACACTGATATTCTAAAGTCCCAGGGACTACCTAAACCCTCCCATTTAGTCATCCTAGCAGCCCAAGGGGTTAGGGTGCACCTACAAATGAGGAAGGGAGCTCTGAGAGGTGGCATTAGCTGTGTGGCTTAGTGGCCAGATCCAGGGCTCACACTTTGATCTACTGATCTCTCTAAAACCATCACTTTCCTCCACATCAGGTTTCACATGGGAAACATCATCTCATTTGCTAGAACTGGCTCAGAAGGTCTAGATTTGGTTGTTCACACACACACCCTCCAAAGTTGCAAGACCATTAAAAATACACAAAGCAACAAAGCAGACCAAAAAATTTAAAAACTGTTAGCAATCCCTGACCCCAGCCACTCTGCAGGAACTGCTCTAATTCTCCGTTGCTTATTTAAAATCAGTGACTTCAGAGTCCGATGGGTTACACATAAATTGTCTGGTTTCTAAGGGCAGACTAGAAACATTAGCTCATACACGACTGGACGGTAAGTCATTAGGAGGTGGTGAGAGAGGTGGGAACCTGGGTTTCAGGCACTGCATCGAGTGAGGAGGCCTGTGAAACTGTACAGGACTAAGGGTGCTACGCACACACCATTCCTAGAACGGATTTCCTAGGAAGGTGTTGGAGAGCCTTTGACAAAGACCCCCGATGAAAGTTCCACTGCAGGATATTTTTCCATTAATTGCTTACAAGCGTATGTGTGACTTTGACAGATGCTGTAACCTTGCTGCGCTAAGTGACCAAGACCCATCACAATAAGGAAGGAATGTGAAATTCAAAGGGCAGTGGTGCCTAGAATTTACCTTTATCTCCTTTACATAACAGGCGGTAACGTGGTTCTCAGCCTGAACTGAACATTGCAACCCCTAGGAAACTTTAAAAGTACTGACACCTATATCTTAATTAACTGGAGGCAGGATGCAGCTGAGCCTCGAGATTCCATAACGCTCTTCATGTGACTCTAACATTCAGCAGAGGTTGAGAGCCACATCCCTACCACATTCAAGTGGAAAGAATCAAGACAGCTAAAATTTACAAGGGCTGTGTGTGCAATAAGGTGAAATTAAGAATGAGAAATAACCTCCTTTACATGGCAACACAGCCTTCTGTGATCCGATCCCAGCCGTGCTCTTCATCCTTACCTCCGATTTTTCCCTGCACTTTCTTGCTGCAGCTGAATTCAACTTTCTTGCCATAAACCACATGATTTCTGTCCTCTGTTGCTTTGCTAACGCTCATCCTCTTCCAGAAAACTTTCCCTAATTGACTTCTGCTTGTTTTGGGAGATTCTCCTATTTCTTTGTGTCTTCTTCACCCTAAGTGGTCCACCTCAGTGGAGCTTCTTACGATCCCCTAAGGTGTGGATACACCACACTGCATTTAATGATCTGTTGTGGTGCAGCTTTCACTTGACCTCAGTGAACACCATAAAAGCAGAAGATCTGCCCCATTAATATTGGGTTCCATTCACTGAAGCCAGGAGCTGGCTGTCACCCTCAACTAAAGATGGGAGATGAAGTCCGGAAGCAGGACAGCATTGGAGACATGTATCCGTTACTCATCAAATATAATACTGAGACATGTATAGTCTTGACAGGCATACACATTTAAGAAAACCATTTGCTTTGTAGATAATGGCACCCAAAAGCTTAAAAGAGAACATTATGGAAAAGAAGGGCCATATAGAAGTAGTTGCATTTTATATGGTGTTTATAAATTTGTCTCCATGCCCCCCCTTTGCCCTTACTTTATAAAGCCAAGTAACATTAAAGTATCCTAGTAGCCATGTTATTTTTTCTCCAGCCTGATGGAAATACAAGATATTCGGTTTCTACATGTGGTCCTATAAAAGAAATCCCTTCCCATTGGGGGATTGCAGTGCCCTGTCACACATGGCTGCAAATGTTTGCTCACCCGGCTAACCATTCCTCGCCAGCTCCATAGCCAAATGGCAGTGACACTTCAGAAATATCAAAACCTGGTGATTTATTTCTTGACTGTCCTCCCAGACAATTAACGACCTTACATCACCGTGTGCTGGGCAACCCTGGGCTGCTCCTCTCCAGCAACTTGGCAAGAGCCACTGTCAGAACTCCTTACACACCATCAACCTGAAGGAGAGGCCCCTGAGCGTATGTGCACCTGAGCCAATGGTACCAGTGCCCAAGCTTCTCTTGCCACAGACAGTGTGTGTTGCTAAAGGTGAAGTTCTTACGCAGAGTTTCTCACAATTGGGTGGCAATACGAATTAGACTTTGCAGAATGACAACAATTTGACCAACAGCACCTGTACGGCACCTGCTTTATGACAATATCAAACTGAACGTGGCACCGTCTAGGTGATTTTTCTGTGCTGGGCACACGGCGAGCCTGCCAAGGGTAGTTGACAGACACACAGGGTGAGGATGGAGCAGAAGCGTGAGGTCAGCATTCAGAGGGAGCTAAGAGATCACCTCCTTCAGTGCTTCATATTGCAAACGAGCCAGGATAGACCAGAGAGCATAATAGTTTCTTGCAGACAACTCACGTGGATCGGGCTACGCATGTTCAACCCAAATTTGGGGACTTAAGCTGGAGCTCTCTGCCTACTTATTACCTTGGCTGCTTGAGCTGTCCAAATGCACCATTGATTTTCTGAGCTTCATTTGACTCTTCATCCTCTAGGCAGCTTAAGGATAACTGTATGAACTTGGGTGAGTCAAGTTGGGGTTATAAAATAGTCTATATCCAGTCACTTTCACTCTGTATCCCTAATATGGCTCAAAGCCACCAAGTAATCTCTGCTGGCATCCAGTTACTTTGCTGTCACTCACCAAGTCTGGCCAACCTTTGTCTTTGACCTGAAAATCTTCGCCAGTTCATTCTTGGAATTCAAAGAGTTTCCAACAGGTAAGTGAGAGAAGCACTTCTATTAAGATTTTGCCTCTTTTTAAGAAAACAGCAATAAGGAGGCCATAGGGAGCCAAGTGGAAATATAATTATAGTTCTCTCTGCCTGGCCTCTCATATCAGAGAGAAACATGCAGTCCTGTGAAACACGTGCGTTGATTTCAGCTGAACGACAACATTCAACTTATTAGAGGTTATTCAAAAGGATATTTCAGAAAATAATGCAGAGTAAAGGTTGTAAGTAAAAATAAAAATGCTTTGTGTTCTAAGACTAGAGTACATTTTCTACGTTAATTTTCTTCATAATGTGGAGACCAAATTAAGCAGAAAAGAAAAAGAGAAGTATGTCCTCAAATTAATCCCTGCCTCCCCACCCCAAACAAGGGCTGTGTGTGGCTACAGCATGCATTTACACAGCACCTATGCACGCCGAGTCTCTATCTTCTTATCTGTATCATGGTTTCACAATGATAGTACCCGTCCCATCCTACTCTAATGCACGTAAAACAAAAATGAGCTGGCAGACTTTACCCCCTTGCCCTACTCCCTCCATCACCCCCTAAATAACTTTTCCATTGTTTAAAAAGAACTGTCATCCAAATGAGAAAAAGACCATCAACCCAGAAACCAAGAGAGCTTAGGAAATGGCACGATTTAGTCCTTACTTGGAGAATATACGAGTGCATAGTCCTTTTCTTCATTCATTGAAAAGAATAAATCCTGAGATAGATTTTTAAATCAAAATGCTTGAGAAATGGGAACAAGTGATTCAGCATGTGAACAAGATTGGACCCCCACCCCCAAACAAAATACCTCATAGTGGAACCACTCTAAGACACCACTGATTGGAAGACACTTTTATTTTTCAAATGACTAAGAGAAATAACTTGTAAATTAAGCTACAGCAGGATGTCTTAATGATAGTCTGAGCATAAAATGTACATGTCCATCACATCCGTCTTTTCTTACTTTGAACACCTTTATTCTATTCTCGGGGATTTGGCAATGTCTCCTGCCTTCAGTTGCACTGGTCACCCTACAATAGGCTATCATCTTGCATATACCTCAGTAGGAATTCATCTTCCCCTACCTCTTTTCTTAGGTCCCTCTCTTAGTCAGCTGTCAATAAGTTATGATGCAGTAACAAACACCACCAAAATCTCAGGCTCTTACAACAACAAGGGTTTAATTATTGTTTGTGTTAGATGTGCTTTCAGGTTGACTGTGACACAGTTCCACAGGCCCTCATTCTGGGGTCCAGGCTGAAGCAACAGCCCTACCAGAGACATGCAATCCGCACAGCAGAAGGAAGAGACAAGGACGTAATGGCGCCAGACGCTTCTGCTCAGAAGTGGGGACATCACTCTGTTCCAATGCCACTGACCAAGTCACATGGTCACCCTTGTCATAATTGGGTGTGGAGTGTGCTCCTCCTACAGGGAGCTGCAGGAAGGAGAGGCCCTGTTGGGAGGTGTCCAGTAGAGAGGGGCAGTGAATGCTTTGAACAAATATTACCATCTGTCATTAAGCCTTTGGTGGCCACTTGCAAGAAATGAGAGACTATGCTTATCTACAAAAAAGAGTATTTGCTCTACCAATAACACAGTTATACCCTGCTGCTATGTTTTTATGCCTTTTTGTATATTTAATTTATCCTTTAGATGCCGACTCATATGTGAATTTTTGTAGGTAGTATTTTAAGTATCAGTTACACTCAACCATGTAGTTCGAACTCCCAGGTGACTCACTGATGTCACACCATCAGTGTAACAGCCAGGACTAAATCCACCTGCACAGAGGCAATGCCAACATGTCAGCTGTTTCCTGGTCGCCAGCACGCATGATACATTGTCGTGTGGAAGATGCACTTCAACTGCACATTTGTTGAAAGGTAAAAAAGTGACCAGTATATTACAATCAATGAAATACGGTATTTGTATGTGTGTGGAAAGTAACATTTGTTGTGAGTCCTTAACCGCTCTGCATCCTTGCCCCTTAATGTGGGATCTATGGCTCAGAGCTCTTGATGTGCCCTGAGAGCTGCTTAGAAATGCAAAGTTGCCTCAGTCAAGACCCAGAGACCAGGAACATCAACAAGATCCACAGGTGATCACCATGCCCACTGAAGTGTGATTGGTGCTCTAAGTGGCACTAGTCACATAGCTGTGAAGTGCATATGACAGAGTAAACACACACACGTGCACACACACGTGGATCATTGGGACAATGGGAGGCCTGGCCCCACCCTCAGAGACTCATTTGTTTTGGGACAACTGTGCTTTTAAACACTTGACTGTTGTGCAGAGGGCTGCGTGTATGTTTGTAAACTGTTTGTGAGCTTGGAGCAGAGCTGTCGAGCCCTCCTGGGAGTGCACAAATGCTTGGCTTCACTCTCAAGTCCACCATGTACATATGTTCCAAACTAGGAGCAGGAAGGAGAAAAGTGGGCTGGATGGGGTTTGGAGGCAAGTCACGTGCACGTGGCCAGTGCATGCCTGGTGTGGGGGATCCACTCGTGTGAAGTCTGAAGACCTACACCATGTCATCTTTAACACTGAATAACTCACCCCAACTTCCTGAGACTCAGTGCTTTGCTCTGTTAAATGGGCTTACCAATAAATGCCAGCTGCCATCCTCCCTCCATGCTTCCTCAGGTTCTGAGGTTTACAAAGATGCCCCTTATGGGATGAAACTGATCAAAATGCTCTACAGATAGACGGTGTGTTCATTTTGTACACATTTTTAGAAACTGTTTTGCTTATTTTATCTCTCTAAAGAGTGACTGATTATTCACAGTTAGAAGAGATTGCCTCCTACCTTATATCATTTGAATCAAGGTAGATAAGCTCAAAGCAAAAGTTTTCAAACAGGGTTACTTACAAGGCACTGGCAAATTTACTAAATTTGGGTTCCATTGAGTATTTTTCAAGTACAACTACATTTTTTTGGTAATTTTTATTTCCACATTTTAAATTTATGAAAGGGTGTTTTATCTAAATGTAGTTCATCTTCTACTTCCAAATTATGTTCCCAACTTATGGAGACAACATGTGGTTCTATATAAAGGAAGCCTAAATTACATCAGAAAATAAGGAGTAAGATGTCATAAAAATGGTGGCATGAGGTGAAATCTCCCCTAGAATTTACAACAAATTGAACAACTATAACTCCGCAAAGGGCTCCCTGCGCAGCAGGCGAGACTAAGAGCACACTACTGAAATCATCTAAATGTGGGCAAATTGTGTGTGTGTGGGGGGTGGGGGGTCAGGAAGGTAGGGAGAAGTGCAGTGTAGGGGCCGCTCAGGTGCAAGACACAGACTTAGCTCGGTGCTCCAAGCTCACTGCATCCCGGAACTACCGCAGCTGTGAGAGAGGGAAAAACCCCGACTGCTAGGGCTCCGTTTATGGCTCACAGGGCTGAGGGGACAGCATGTAACACGGCTGAACACAATACTCATGGCAGAGACCTCGGAGAAAAGACTGAAGAAGGCTGAAAACAGTGGTTTAAACCCTCACTGCCGCAGAGAACAGAAGCCTTAGGCACTGAGGCTAGCTGCTCCCTCCTTACACTCCCAGAGCTCACCCCACCCACACCTGCCTTGTTGCTAGAAGCAGAACAGTAGCACTGTCAGATCAAAAGAACAGAATATTTGCAATTCTGAAACTGTGGTCCGCAGACACCGACTCACAGCCCAACTAGTTCCATGGAAGCAGGACTGGCTGTGGTGGTGGTCACCGCTATTGCTCTGGGACACCTCTTACAACCCAGCCTGCCCCTGTCCCCACCTATCTGGGCAGATGCCCGCAGGAGTAAACAGAGCTGCTGAAACACACGGGCTCAGAATCTGATGCAGGAAGAGCTTTGGAACTTCAGAAGTACTCCACATCCCCCCACGGAGGCAGCGCCCTATGACCCAGGCAAACTGTTCACAGAAGAGAAGCCCACCTGCCAGGGAATCCCCACATTGTGTGAGAAGGCAAAATAGTGCAGAGAAAATATAACACTACAATGTGAGAGAAAATAAAACATTCTATCAACACCTACTGGAAAACAAAAGAAAGACCTCTTCCTATCAACCTGTTGCAGAAGCCACTCCTGTAGATGTCTAGGAAGAGAAATAATAAATCATTAATTGACATGAATAACCAAGGTAACAAGACAGCTCAGGAATAAAATGAAAAGTCTCCAGAAAATAAACTTAAAGACATGGAAATATGTGACTTAAATGACAGAGGATTCAAGATGGCAGTTCTTAAAAAAATCAACAAGATGCAAGAAAACACAGACAGGCAGTTTAATGAACTCAGAAACACAATCAAAGAACAAAGTGAATGTTTTACCAAAGAGATTAAAATTTTTAAAAAGAACCAAATAGAATTTCTGGAGATTAAGAACCCAATAGAAGAAATTAAGAATGAAATAGCCAGCTTAGGACATAGAATTGACCAGATGGAGGAAAGAATCAGTGACATCGAAGATAGAAACCAAGAAATGACACGGATGGAAGAAGAAAGAGACTTGAGACTTAAAAGAAACGAAAGAACTCTACAAGAACTTTCTGACTCCATCAGAAAGAGCAATATAAGAATAATGGGCATACCAGAAGGAAAGCGAGAAGGAAACAGAGAGTATATTCAAACAAATAGTCGATGAGAACTTTACAACTTGTAAAAAGAACTGGATCCTCGACTCCAAGAAGCAAATAGAACAACTAATTACCTCAACTCCAACAGGTCTTCTCCAAGGCACATTGTATTGAAGCTGTCTAAAAACAATGACAAAGAAAGAATCCTCAAGGCAGCCAGGGAAAAGAAGACAGTAACCTGCATAGTAAAGCCCATTAGATTATCATCAGATTTCTCAGCAGAAACTCTATAAGCCAGGAGGGAGTGGAATCAAATAGTCAAACTACTGAAAGAGAGAAATTATGAGCCAAGAATAATATATCCAGCAAAGATATCTTTTAGATATGAAGGAGGAATAAAGACCTTTCCAGACATACAGAAGCTGAGGGAATTTTCTAACACACAACCTGCACTACAAGAAATACTGAAGGAGGCTATTTGACCAGCATAAATAGGGATAATTTGTGACAACCAAAACATAAAAGGGGGGAGAGTAAAGGCCTGAATCAGAATATGGGAATGGAGAAAGTAAGCATGCTAAAGAAAATGGAATACTCTAAATATTAAACTTTCTTTTACATAAACTTAATGATAACCACTGAAAAAAAAATCCAGAACTGAAATGTATAATGTAATATAAGAAGAAACAGAGGAAAAATCATAGAATACAACCACCCAGAAATAATAGACAACAACAAAAAGGCAAAGAAACAATGGAGACAGAGTCTTACCAGAAAACCAAAGACAGAATGGTAGGAAATCCTCACATATCAATAATCACTCTAAATGTAAATGGACTGAACTCACCAATAAAAAGGCACAGAGTAGCCGATTGGAGCAAAAACCTAAACCCAACCACATGCTGCCTCCAACAGACACATCTCAGATACAAGAACAAACATAGTCTTAAAGTGAAAGGGTGGAAATTGACACACCAAGCAAATGGTATCCAGAGAAAATCAGGTGTAGCTATACTGATACCAGATGAAACAGACTTCAGGGTGAAAATGGTAACAAGAGACAAAGATGGACATTTCATAATGGTAAAGGGGACTATACAATAAGAAGACATAACAGTCATCAACATTTATGCCCCCAATCAGGGAGCACTGAAATATACCAAGCAACTGCAAACAGAACTAAAGGGAGAAATTGACCAAAACACAATTATACTAGGGGACCTAAGAACATCATTGACTGCTATGGATAGATCATCCAAGCAGAAAATAAAGAAAGAAATAGCAGCCCTAAATGACACATTAGATGAAATGGACATAACTGACATTGATAGAGCACTTCATCCTAGAAAATCAGACTACACTCTTTTTTCTAGTGTACATGGAACATTCTCAGGGATAGACCATATATTGGGACATAAAACTAACCTTAGCAAATTTAAGAAGGCTGAAATCATACCAAGCATATTCACTGATCACAAGGCTTTAAAACTGGATATCAACTGCAAAAAGAAAGCAGGAAAAAACACAAATATGTGGAGATTAAACAATGACAGGGTCAAAGAAGAAATAAGAGATCAAAAGACACATAGAAACAAATGAGAATGAAAATATATCCTACCAAAATATTTGGGATGCAGCAAAAGCAGTTTTAAGAGGGAAATTTATATCATTACAGGCCTATTTCAAGAAACAAGAAAAATCTCAGATAAATAACTTCACGTTTCACCTTAAAGAACTAGGAAAAGAAGAACAAATGAAACCCAAGGTCAGCAGAAGAAAGGAAATAACAAAAATCAGAGCAGAACTAAATGAAATAGAGAACAAAGAGACAATAGAAAAAAATTAATGCAACAAAGAGCTGGTTCTTTGAAAAGATTAATAAAATTGACAAACCCTTGGCTAGACTCACTAAGATCAAAAGAGAAAAGACACTAATAAAATCAGAAATGCAAGTGGGGAAGTTATCACAGATGCCACAGAAATACAAAGGTTCATCCAAGAATACTATGAAGGACTATATGTCACCAAATTCAATAACCTAGAAGAAATGGACAAGTTCTTAGAAACATATAGCCTTCCTAGGCTGAAATACGAAGAATTGGAAAATCTAAATAGACCAATCACCATAAGGAAATTGAATCAGTCATCCGAAACCTACCCAAAAGCAAAAGTCCAGGACCAGATGGCTTCATTAGTGAATTCCACCAAACATTCAAAGAGGATCTAATGCCAGTCCTACTCAAACTCTTCCAAAAATTCAAGAAGAGATAATACTCCCTAACTCATTTTATGAGGCCACATTACCCTGATACCAAAACCTGGTAAGGATAACACAAAAAAGAAAACTACAGACCAATATCTCTGATGAATACAGAAGGAAAAATCCTAAACAAAATTCTAGCAAATCAAATGCAACAATGCATTAAAAAGATTATTCATCATGACCAAGTGGGGTTTAATCCCAGGGCCACAAGGATGGTTCTACATCCGCAATTCCATCAATGTGATACATCACACAAACAAAAGAAGGACAAAAATAATATGATTATATCAATTGATGAAGAAAAAGCATTTGACAAGATACAACATACATTTATGATTAAAATACTTAATAAAATAGGTATAGAAGGAAAATACCTTAACATAATAAAGGCCATATATGACTAACCCTCAGCTAATATCATAATTAACAGTGAAAAACTGAAGTCTTCTGCTTTACGTTCAGGAACACGAGAGGGCTGTCCGCTATCACCTCTGTTTTTCCACATAGTATTGGAAGTCCTAGCCAGAGCAATCAGGCAAGAGAAAGAAATAAAAGGCATCCAAATTGGGAATGAAGAAGTTAAATTGTCACTCTTTGTTGATGACATGATACTACATATAGAAAACCCTAAAGACTCTACCCAAAAGCTATTAGAAACAATAAACGAATACAGTAAAGTTGCCGGCTACAAAATCAATGTACAAAAGTCCATTGTATTCCTATACACTAACAATGAAATCTCAGAAAAAGAAATTTAAAAAAACAATTCCTTTTGCAGTTGCAACAAAAAGAATAAAATACCTAGGAATAAACTTAGCCAAGGATGTGAAAGACTTACATGCTGAAAACTATAAGACTTTTTTAAAAGACATTGAAGAACCATTTTGAAATGGAAAGACATTCCATGTTCGTGGATTGGGAGAATAAACATAGTTAAAATGGTCATATTACCCAAAGCAATATACAGATTTAATGCAATCCCCACCAAAATCCCAATGGCATTTTTTAAAGAAACAGAACAAAAAATCATCAGATTTGTATGGAACCATAAAAGACCCCGAATTGCCAAAGCATTCCTAAGAAAAAAGAACAATGCTGGAGGTATCACACTCTCTGACTATAGCTTGTACTACAGAGCTACAATAATCAAAACAGCCTGGTATTGGCAGAAAAACAGACACATAGACCAATGGAATAGAATTGAGAACCCAGAAATAAACCCACATAAATATGGACAGATAATTTTTGACAAAGAAGCCAAAAACATGTAACGGAGAAAAGACAACCTCTTCAATAAATGGTGCTGGGAGAATTGGATAGCCACGCTCAAAAGAATGAAACTGGACTGCTATCTGTCACCATGTACCAAAGTTAATTCAAAATGGATCAAAGACCCAAGCATAAAACCTGAAAAAATAAACTGCACAGAAGAAAACATAGGTACTAAACTTATGGACCTTGGGTTCAAAGAGCATTTTATGAATTTGACTCCAACGGCAAGGAAAGTAAAAGCTAAAATAAATGAATGGGACTATATCAAAGTAAAAACTTCTGCAGAACGAAAAAAAAAAACATTGACAAAATAAAGAGGCAACCAACTGAATCGGAGAAGATTTTTGCAAATGACACCACCGATAAGGGGCTAATATCTAAAATATACAAGGAATTCATACAACTCAAAAAAAAAAATTGAAAAATGGGCAGAGGACCTGAACAGACATTTCTCCAAAGAGGACAAACAAATGGCAAATAGACATATAAAAAATGCTCAACATCACTAATCATCAGAGAAATGCAAATAAAAACCACAATGAGATATCATCTCACCTCAGTTAGAATGACTATCATCAACAAGACAAATAGTAACAAGTGTTGGAGAGGCTGTGGAGAAAAAGGAACCCTCATACACTGTTGGTGGGAATGCAGACTGGTGCAGCCGCTATGGAAGGCAGTGTGGAGGTTCCTCAAAACATTAAGAATAAAATCACCATATTTCCCAGCAATCCCTCTCCTGGGTATCTACCCAAAAAATCTGAAAACATCTATCCATAAAGACATGTGTGCTCCAATGTTCATTGCAACTTTATTTACAGTGGCCAAGACATGGAAACAACCAAAATGTCTTTAGATAGATGAATGGATAAAGAAGTTATGGTATATATACACAACGGAATACTATTCGACGGTAAGAAAAGATGAAATTGTACCATTTGTGACAACCTGGATGGCTCTTGAGATTACAATGCTAAGTGAAATAAGTCAGATAGAAAAAGTAGAGAACCATATGATTTCACTGATGTGTGGTATATAAAACTGAAAACAACAGAAGAACAAGACAAACAAATGAACAAACAAAAACTCAGACACAGTCAATAGTTTAGGGGTTAGAAGAGGGTAAGCGGGGCTCTAGAAGAGGGTAAATGGGGTCAAATATATGGTGATGGAAGGAGAACTGACTCTGAGTGGTGAACACACAATGTGAGACATAGATAATGTATTATAGAATTGTACACCTGAAATCTATGTAACTTTATTAACAATTGTCACCCCAATAAACTTTAATTTAAAAAAAAAAAGAAAAGAAGCAGTAAAATATTGCCACCAATTGGCAGAATATTTGGAGTAATACTTAATTGTTTTGGTATTATCATTATTTCTGATTTCATCTAAGTATTTTCTGCTTTATATGTGTGTGTGTGTGTGTGTGTGTATGTATATATATATAATTGATAATTTGCTTTTACATATAATTAAAGCAGTATAATTTAAGAGTTTCATGTACATATGTATGTACACACAATATGTGTGTATACAGATGCTGCCAAAAAATGTATGCACATTTTAAGAAAGGAAAACTATGAAAATTGTAATACTCAATATATACTGATAACAAAAGATGAATACAAGTCACGTTTGACTTCTGCAATTACAAGACGTGCTCAAAAGTGGTTCCCATCAGTATCCAGACACTTCTGCTTATGGCGAAGTCCTGCTTGAGCAGCGATGACCAAAGGTCCACTTGTATGCATTTTTTTGTCACTCCTGGTGTGTGTGTGTGTGTGTGTGTGTATGTATACATATACATACATATATACACATGTGGACTTATATGCATAAACATTCATATTCACACGTAGTAATTTTGAAGACATGGTGAACCTCTGCCATTTAAAAAGTCTGTTAGGTGTCAGGGTCATAGATGTAGAACGGACCCATCTGTTCTATTTGGCAGTCTATAAACATAAAGACCTGAGTTGGATGAGATTATTACTGGAACAAGTAGACTTTCTTCATGTACTCTAACTTTGAAATGTCTGACCATCTTGAATTGGTTACAAATGTTGGCGACACACAACCAGACTTTCAAAGTAGAAAAATGACTTGCACTGCAATACTGACACTAGGTCTTTTATTCCAAAAGGATAAAAATATCCAAGAGTGAGTGTGAATGTTGGCAAGCCATATTTCTTTGCTCAGATGTCAATACTATATTTCTGGGAAGTTTCTAAATGACTACCCCTGCTGGGGAGGAAACATGGCACTAATCTCACGGGGAAAGTGGTATGTGTGTTGGAAGAAAATCTATGACTCTTGACTTCTACTTTGCAAGACCTAAAACAGGACTCATTGGGAGGAAGAAGATAAAGGTCCCTAATAGTATCCGTCTTCCCTCACCCAATTCTGTGTTTCATCTTCTGATCAATATGTTCATTCTATCTCAAATCCAAGTGCATGCTCTTGGAAATGAAGACAATCCTACATTAAAAGCAAGAAGCCCAGACCACTTCGCTATGCTGGTAGGATAATAGAGCATGAAAAAGAGCACCTCCGTGAAAAGACTTTCTTTGAGCTCGTCTACAAACAGAGCATGAAGGCCATCGAGGGACTGCAAAGGACCACATCCAGTGGACTAAGTCCTGAAAAGACAGGATGAGAAAGAAGAGCTAATCAGAATAATGGAGGCATTTTTTCCTTTGTAGATTTTTTTTTGAGATGAGAAGGGGCGAAGGGAGATGGGATGTGTGTTGAAGAATATTCTAGAAGTTTAGAATTACATAGGTAAGTGAAGATAAAAGGGAATAAAACACTCATGTTAGAGAATTTTTGTTTTCCAAACAATTCAATACTACCTATGGTGTCATGGGATAATCAGTAAAAAATGTAGTTCTTTCAACTCAAGTAACAAAGAGAAAACTAAGCTTTGATCACTTCAGTGGGAACCAAACACAGCAAATGAGAAAACTTCAAGGACAGATGGAAAAGGAGAGTGTTAGCTTGTGAGGGTGTAACAATAAAGCAGCCCTTGGAAGACATAAGCAAATAAGCCCAAACACCCTGTATGTACCTGTGGGGTAGGCGCTCTGCTGAGGTCCTCCGTCAAGGAGGTCACTACGCCTGCAGTCTGAGGGTGATGAAACCTCTGCCCTTGGAGGTAGAATGTATTCAGACAGAAGAGAAACCAGATGCAACCCTGAGGGGTGCAGGATCTTCCAATCTAAGTCAAGGAATTAACAGCTGTGAATTATTAGGTTGCTAATTTTTAAAACTGGGTGAGGAGACAGCATAAAACATCAGGAGACATGAAAAGTAAGGCCTTGAGAAGTCCTACCCCTGTGAGAAGATCATTCTGGAAGGGTGCCAGATCCTATGTCTCGGTCCAGACTCGGAATGTAACCTGGCTCTCAAACCACGTCCCAGAAGCAAGCCTGAGCTGTGAGGCAGCTCCCCAGACAATTAAGCACCTTTGTAATTAGGAACGGGAAGAAAAAGATCAGAGATAATAAAGCAAATCTAACCCACAATATTAATACTTCAGTGTTGAATTCAGTTATGAACTATGTAATCATCATGTTTAAAAAAAATCTGTGTCGTTTAAATCACTTGAAATGTCTATGGGGTTTCAGCACACTCGAGCATGTAACATATTGGCCTTGGGGTTGGATTTGACAGTTTTAGTTGATTGTAGACTTGTGGTTTTAGTTTCAAAGGAATAAGAATTTGTGTTTGCTAGTTTAAGAGAACTTGATTTGTTGTATTAGTTATAACAAATCACTTATATGTATAAGAGTTAAGTGCTTGGAAGAAATTTGCTTATTGGGTTTGTAAGCCTGTCCTGTCAGGAATATGAAGTGTTCACATATATTAAATTTTGAAATTGAGTTTCAAAACGTTTAAGGGAATTTAAGTTTCTACGTTTGGTGACTGCTTAGGGGAATCTCATTTGCTTAACTTATGACTTAATCAAATAAATACTAATAAACAAGCACAAGTGGTCATTCTTATTTTTATACAAAAATTACTAAATATATTAGTTAAAACAAAATTTGTCACTTTAAACAGCTTAAGAAAAAAATTAATCTTCAACTTTAGAAACCGAGCATTGATCTCAACAAAAAATATTCTAAGTAAACTTGTGTGAGACAAAATCTTTACTAAAATGGTTTTTAGAAAAATCTAAACGATTGTAAACCTCAAATAGACTCAGAAGGGTGTCGCATTATGCTTGAAAACATAAGGAGGCTTTTTTGTTTTTGTTAATAGCCATTTGAAGGGAAAAAGAATGATCCCAATATTGCAGCTAATTTTAAACCCCCTACTGCACTGAAGATGGTTTTTTTTCAGTGTAATATCTAGGTTGCAACTATTCAACTTACACTAAATAATAATATAATAACGATATTCTTAGCATTTTGTTTTTTAAGCATGTCTATTAAATAGAAGCAATTTATAATCTAGCTCTTCTTTATGTCCACTGGAAACCTGGAGGCACATGCACTTCACTACATCATTATCAAGTGTCCTTGGGCTGACAGCTAGGACAACTCCATTTATAGGAGGCTCCCCTCCCCCCTTGGGGCTGGAGAGAAAAGTAATGGCTGTGAAAGCTAAAAGCTCTTTAACGTGAAAAGGGCTGAGCACTGTGTCTAACACATAGTAAGTGCTCAACATCCACGGTCTCCCCCATTCTCAACGCCCCAACATCAAGCCTTCATCACCTTATTTCTCCAAGAGAAAAAAGTAGCCAAGACTAGTATGCAGGTGCGCTTGAACGATTTCAGAGTCTCCAGGACTCAAAAGCTACTGCCACTGTAGGGGTGCATGTGTAACCTCTCCTCCCTGGTTACATTCAGCCATTGGAGGACCCATACCAAGCAAAATGGAGGTTCAGCTCTTTCCTTCAAGTTTCTCCCCTATCGTTTTCCCTGTGTTCTCAGGTGTCCCTCATTTGGGAACCTTGTTCTGCCCAGAGAGCCCTCAAGCTCCTGGGCAGGGTCTTTATCTTGATCGCTATATTCAGGGAACCATGGACAGACTTCAGCAAGAATCCTTGAACTTGAGTGCCAGAGTTGAGGTAAATGTCAATATTGCCATTTTATGGGGACTGGGTCCCATTCACAAAGGGCCCCACAGGCAGAAAGGTTATGGTCACCCCCTCCAGACACCGTCCTGCTCTACCCGACTGTCCAAATGCCCTGACTGCTGTCCATTTCCCGGGATCCCTGTGAGCTGACTCTGCAGGGAGATAGATAAATAAACCTCAACAGAGACGTCAGGGGCAGCAGAAGCATCGGGGTTACTCTACAAGAGCCAGTGTCACCTTTACATACCAAACACGTCAACCATGGGGTGTGTCAGGCGCACCGACAGAGACATCAGAGGTGTTTTAAGTTATAGGTTAAGTATTTAAGCAGCAGATGATCTAATTTTGACGAGACCACACAGTGGGCACCCAAACACCCTCTGAACTGACGCTGCGTCTCCCACAGCCCTGGACAGAACGCTTCAGTGACTCACCACACACACCTGCCCTCGCCGGTCCGTGTGCCAGCCCCAGGCAGGACACAGGATGTGACAGCACAGCCAGCCTCCATGAGAAGAACCTGCAGCTTCAGGGGAAGGAGGGGACTGTTCAAGGTGACAAGGCTAGCCAGGTCACAGGCGGGACTGGATGCAGCCCGCTGCTTCTTCGGAGGAAGGTGACAACTGTCCTGGTTTTAGCCCCGGATGTCCTGCATCCTGGGAAACCTCTCAGTCCCTGAAAACGGGTAGACTGTTTGCCCTCAAATGAGAAGCCCCATATTTCCCTCTTCTATGGAATATTCAGAGCTCCACCCTGAGCCAAAACAGGGGAGGAACCCCAATGTTCTTTAAAAATGTGTCATTTGAAAACATATACAAAAACTTTGTGTGTGGAAAACTGTTCTTTTCTGCAAAAATCAAGGAGTGCCTCTGCCAGCACCAATTCCTTGCTAAGCGGCAGACTTGGCCATCTGGTGGGCGGCTGTTTCTGAGTCGAGCAGCACTTGACTTCAAGTCAGAGTGAAATGAAAAGTTATTTCCCCTTCAGGCTGTCATGTTTTCATCCACTTGTTTCCCATAACAACCTCCTCCCAGCATAAACACGCTTCCTTTCACAAGACTGTCCTCTCTTAGTTGGCAGACACTGGATTTTAAATGAAGCTAATGCAGCCACAGTCATGGGGTAACACGGTTCCATTTATAGACCGCCTTGACGCGGAGGCTTCAGCACCGTCCTGAGATCCCCCGGGGTTGGGGGCGGCTTGGCTGGCTCAGCAGGCCTCCGCCCCTAGATGAAGAGCGGTGGGCCTGGGGGCCCCCTCGCCTGGGGACATCTGGCAATGTCTGGGGCCTGGGGACATCTTGGACACTTGGTTGTCACGACTGGGGGTTTGCTCCTGGCATTCAGTGGGTAGTGGCCACCAAAGCACAGGACAGCCCCCAACACAAGGAATCCAACGTCAGCACTGATGGCGACTTCAAAGAGAACACAGCCGAAACTTGCACCTGGACCACTTCCTCTGATGAAGAGTCTGTTTCTGAGAATGAAAAAAATTTATCTTCCTTTCAGAGGGAGACAGAAGAGAGTATGGATTAATAGCAAAAAACTCCAGTCTTCGGAAAACACCATCTCCTACCCATGCCAGGCAACGGGAAGAATTAGAACCTAATAAAGACTATTGGCAATGACACTTGGGATGGCAATGGTATCACTGATGACTTTGCAACTCTTCTCTCTGTTACAATCGTACAATGGACTGTGACTAAAAGTGACTGACGGCTAGGGCGCTGTTTTGGGCATTATACTGAACTCTCTTTGGAACACTTCGCAAATTTACTTTGAAAGAACCTATTGATACATCCACACAAACACTTGTGTCCACATGTTCACAGCGGCATTCTTAATAATAAGCAAACAATGGAAACCAAATGCCCATCAGTTGGTGAATGGATAAACAAAAACCAGCCTAGCCATACAACAGAATACTACTTGGTAATAAAAAGGAAGTACTGACAATGCTACAACATGAATGAACCTCAAAAACATTATGCTAAATGAGCGAAACCAGACAGAAAAGACGGCATATTGTATGATTTGGTTAATACGTAATGTCTTTTTGAAAACGGCAAATCTATAGAAACGGCAGACTAGTGGTTGCCTGGAGTTGGGGGTGGGGCAGAAATGGAGATTCACTGCAAACAGGCACGTGGAATCTTTTAGTGCAAATGTTCTAACATTGGATTGTTGTGATAATTGCCCAGCTTCATAAATTTACTAAAAATCATTGAATTGTACATTTAAAGCAGGTGTATGGAAATTACACCTCCATAAAGCTATTACCCAAAAAAAAAATCTACTGGACTTGAAAGGATTTTTTTCTGACATTTGGTTACAGAATGTTATAAAAAGAACACTTTGGGGAGAAAAAAAAAAGACATCTATGTATATGTGTCAGGCCTGATTCTACCCATAATTAACTGCATTACTGAAGGCAAAGCCTTGATTAGTTCCTGGACTCAGTTTCCCAAACTGTGAAGTGACTGATAGCCTCTGAGGTTTTTTCCATCTCTCATGCTGTGAGATTTGGTTAACTGACTACTCACATTTCAATAGGGAAGAACAATAGACTACGGCTTAACTCATGGACCTGGGTCATTACATTATAATAATCAAATCACGTTTGAAGTTCACTGCGCTTTATAGAGAATGAGTGACTGTGCTGATATAAGTCGAGTCCAGGACTACATGGAGAGCTGAGGCAATCTCCCAAACTCCCCTTAGTTCCAATGACTGTCCCCCAGTCACAGAAGAGGGTGTCTGCCATCAACCCAGGGGAGGGTTAAGGTGGGAGTTTCTCCTCCAAGCTTCCCGCTTCTCAGGCAGGTACACATAGGCCCAGGGGACTTCCTCTTCCCCTCACAGGTCAGGCCATGGTGCCATTTCACCCACTTGGAACAATGGCCTGGGACATGCAGCATAAATTCAGACCCCACTTCCAGAGGCAGGACAGCTGCCTCACCCTCACCAGCCTCATCGTCCCTGGTGGATGACTGATGAAGCTGAGCAAGCAGGTTCATGCTTGGGAAACTCCCACCTCTTCAAAGAGTCAAGGAATGCAGCCCCTTAACAAAGTTCTGCGCCCCTATGCTCAGTAAGGAAATAGGAAATGTCGACACCATGTATTTGGAGACACCCCCAGGCAGCATTGCTTTTACACCCACCAGTAAGCCCCCCCAGGTGAGCTGGGACACTAGAGCCTCCACAGGCAGTTGTGCAGCTTGCCTCCTGCACAGGACACCCAAACAAGGGGTGGAGGTGGAGGCCAGAGCTGAAATCCATCCCACGCTCTGCTTGCGAAGCTCAGGGCCCCCATGTAGGAGGGTGGTCATGTAGACGAGGCCACCTTTTCCCAATTTGAACACAAACACTGTCTGGGCCCGGGGCAGCCCTGCACAGCACTGGACCACTGTGCCCGCAGGCATCAGACTTCCCTGCTCTGTGTCCTCTGGATCCTCAGGAAGGGCTGCCCCTCCCCTCTGCCTGCAGCCTCTTCTCCAGCACAGACAGGGCCTGATGGCCGAGCAGGGCCCAGACAGCTCCTGGCTGCTCCAGCTCCATCTCAACCCCTTTTCCTCCCATCATTCCACACCCTAAAAGCCCCCAAAGACCTTCCTTATCCTCAAATACAAAATCCACATGTAAATGCTTTCAAATAAACCAGAGCCTTCACACTGCAGAGGTGACACAGGACGAGGCCCGCTTGTGACCTGCGGGCAGGTCCTGCTGGGTGCAAGCACTATGCCAGGCCATCGATACATTAGGTCGTGTCATCCACACAAGGGTCACGCAGGACAGCTCTTACTCTGCCTATTTCACAGATGAGAAAACTGAGGCTCACAGAAGTTAAACAGCTTACCAAAGCCGCAGCACCCAGGGCAGGGGCAGGCTCTGTGACTCCAGCTCTCTCTTTCATCCCCTGGTACACCCCCTAGAATTCACTTTCCTCTCCCCTTTGTCTCAACACCCACCTATGCACCATTCCTTGCTGAGATGATACCCCACCAGTGATGGCCTTCATAATAAACCCACATAAAAAGGGGTGTCTCCTGCTGAGCATGCGTGCGGTCCCACTGGGGCCCGTATGCTGGTTACTTTTCAGTATGCCTCTTTAAATGATTTCAAATGATGCCAAAGATGAGATCCTTTCAAGAGAAATTTTGGGAAACCCAATTTTATTTTCCTGGCCCCTAAGTATGACCAGCCAAGAGAGTTCCATATTTCTGAATTTTTCAAACATACAGAAAAATACTTTCTCAATGCTTAGGTAGAAAAACATCGGTCTTACCTCATATCTCTTTTGGGTTATTAAAAAAAATAATAAGGGGCTACTCTAACTCAAAATATTTTCCAAAATACAGCCACTTCTATGTCTGAATTCCCACCTATGTCACACACCATGTAAACTATTTAACCAAGTACCAACGTAAATCACATGGCCCCATTTATCTCACATGACAGGTAATCTTCCACGGAGAGTCCCCTTAGCAAATACAGAACTTAGCCAGGCTGCATGGAGTCAAGAAGATGAGCTAAGAAAGCCAAGACTGGGGGTATGATCCGATAAAAGGTAGGCGACGTTTATTATAGAGCACGTTGTTTTAATGGGCACAACCAACTAGGGAGATACACTGTAGTCCAGAAATAACTAATTATTTCTTTCACTAAAACAATCCAGCTGAGTCTTTTTACACCATGTTATTTCACGAATCCTTTGAAATAATTTGCAACTCTGTCACTGCATTACTGAATTAGGGGACATAATTCCCCCAATTAAGCATTTAAGTCAAAGAAGAAGAAGAAAGAAACATCTCACAGCATCTTGTGCATCTTTTGCTAAACTTTAAAGAAACTGAAGACTTGTTCTTGCCAAACGGTGACTGCTAAACCCCGAGGGCTGTCACTGCTTCAAAAGAGCTAACAGATGTTTGTTCTCAAGCACATTTTCCTCTCGGTGGCATTTTGAGGATATTATAAACTTCCTGACACAGTATTTCAGTGAAAACTTTTTTTTTAAGTTATTTTGTTATCATAAAAAAAAAAAATCCAACAAGCATTTTGGAATAAATGTTGGCCTTTATGAAACAACAGATGTGATTTAGCAACATAGGGAAAAGGTAAAAACTGCAAAGTAAGTGTATTCACACACAGACTCGGCCGTGACCCTCAGAACAGGCTTGCTTCCTCTTTTGGCTGGCCTTCTGACTATTCCTAATATAGCCCAGAAATTCTGAACCCGGGGTGATTTTGCCCCCAAAGGGAAATTCAGCAATGGCTGAAGACAGTTTGGGTTGTCACAACTCGGGGTGCTATGGGCATCTAGCAAGTAGAGGCCAGGGATGCTGCTCAATACCCTGCCGTGCACAGCACAGCCCCCCCAACAGAATTATCCAGCCCCCAATGTCAGCAGTGCCAAGGTCGAGAGACCTTGGTCGAAACAGGAGATCATTTCATTAGGGTTCATCGGGTCATTGTGAATGAGACATGGTTACACATTGCCAATGTCACGCAGGTGTGCTCCCCAATACGGGGAGCACGGTACTGGGGACTCTATCTTGACAGGACAAAGGGGAGAAGTGTACTCGACATAGTCAAGGGCTAAGGAAGGGCTTCCTAGAGGATGTAGGGCTGCGGAGGAAGATGAGTAAGGACTGGCCAAACTAAGGAGAGGGGAAAGGGCAAACAGGTGCGTGGGCACCTGCAGGCAGCTCGGCCTTACCAGGTGGAGAGCAGGTGAAGGAACAGCCAGCTCCTGCCAGTCCCTAAGTGAATGCCAAGCTTGGGCTTTCTCTGGTGGGTCGTGGTCATGACGGCCGTGAGGGTCAACATTCTGATGCCTGGGCGGATAATGACTACAAGAAGGAAGGTTGATGATAAGGAGACCAGATCTGAGGTTATTCTAGGGGAGAAAGTGGGCACAGGTGGTGGGTATGGAGAAAATAGATCAGAAGCAAGAATTTGCAAGTAGGAAGTAAAGAAAAGGAAGGTTCTAAAATGACTTTCAATATTCAGGCTTACATGACTGGTGCTCCCTCTTGTTGACCCCTCAAACTTCCTAGCTTCTAGGTCCTTTGACCTTCTCACCTCCAGTATCCTTTCTCCCTTTCACCGGCCACCTGCCCAACAGTCATGCCTTCTCATGGCCAAGAATTTCAGTCAGACCTCAATGACAACCATCTACTCTTTGACCTCCTCCTGCTCTGCTGCTAGAATATTTGCTCAGCACTTTTGATGCACCGAGACATCCTGTCCTTCTCATTCCACCTGCTTCTCACTAGCCATAGACTCTGCACTTCTCACGTTTCTGCAGGTGGAGCTTAGAGTCCTTGATCCACTAGTAGAAACCACCCCCTTGATCACAGGCTCAGTGCTTTCCACTTCTCTCCTTTAATTATCATGCCTAGCAAGAACTCCAGCCCTACCCAGCATCTCTCTGTATTCCATCTTACACTGGCATGTGATCTACAACTGCCTCAAAATAAAAAGTTTTAATTAAAAAATATGCACCTTAATGCTAGATGATGCCAACTACCCGGAAGGTCTACAGGTGAATGACTTAAGTTACTGGACACACAATCAAGCTGATTCATGAGCACAGCCCTTACGTGCAACTTACCTGCACCTACTCACCCTTTCCGTCCTTCACTCACCCACATTTTTTTTTCAATTATAGTTGACATTCAATATTATTTTATATTGGTTTCAAGTGCACAGTGTAGTGATTAGACATTTACGTACTTTGTGAAGCTATTGCCCCCTCCTGGCACTACACATATTTATTCCAATATTATTGATAAATCTAGTACCCACCTGGCACTATACATAGTTATTCTAATATCATTGACTATATTCCCTGTGCTGTTCTCTAAATCCCCATGACCATCTTGTAACTTCTGAATCCTTCACCTTTTTCACCCAATCCTGCATCCTCCCTCCCATCTGGTAACCACCAGTTTGTTCTCTGTATCTGTGAGTCTGTTTCTGTTTTGGTTTTTGTTTGTTTTGTTCATTTCACTTAGCATAATACCCTCTGTCCATCCATGTTGTTGCAAATGGTAAGATTTCATTTCTTAGCATTATAATCTCAAGATCCCTCAATGTCCTGAATCATTTTGACTTTGGGGAAGAACCAGAGACAAGTCCAGTGAATAAGGTGGATGAGGACACACCTTAATGTTTTTATTTGACAGAAATTGCCATATGAGACGTGATGTGTGACACAGCATTGTTGTGACGGAGGATGCTTTATGGCACACTTTAAAACACACCTTCTCTCAACCGTAGCTCACACCAAACCAGTTGAAACTTGTCACACCTTGTTACTAAGGTTGGACACGCTGCTTCCCATGTTGAAGATCCCTGCCTTTCCACTGGATGGCACTGGCAACACCATTCATCATATTTTTGGATCACAACAGAAAGGCTCCATGTCACTCACACATTTCTTCTGGTATGGCAATTTCTGTCAAATAAAAACGTTACAATGTGTCCTCATCCACTTTATTCTGGCACCATGTGACTTCTGGCTCTTCCCCAAAGTCAAAATGACAGTGAAAGGTAAACGTTTTGAATAGATTCAGGACATCGAGGCAGCCACGACAGCACAACTAAAGACACTCACAAAAGAGGACCTCCAGAACTGCTTCAGAAAGTGGCAAGAATGGTGGGATAAGCGAGGGGGGGCGTAGTTGAGTGGAGTTAGTGGTAATGTGTCTTTTACTGAAATGAATTTTTTAAAATTTAAACATTCACTGTAATTTTTTATCACACCTCGTATATATGTACCACTTCTTTACCCAATCATCTGTATCCAATTGATGAGCATTTCTGTGTTGCTTCCGTATTTTGGCTATCATAAATAGTATTGCAGTGAACACAGGGTGCCTATATCTTTTCAAATTCATGTTTTGGATTTCTTCAGATAAATATCCAGAAGTGGAAATGCCGGGTCATAAGGTAGTTCTATTTTTAAGTTTTTGAGGAATCTTCATACTGTTTTCCATAGTGGCTACACCAATTTGCAGTTCCACCCTTTTCACCAAATCCTCACCAACATTTGTTGTTTTCTGATTTATTGATGATAGCTATTGTGACAGGAGTGAGTTGGTATCTCATTGTGGCTTTCACTTGCATTTCTCTGATGATTAGTAGCATTGAGCATCTTTTCATGTCTATTGGCCATCTGTATGTCCTCTTTGGAGAAATGCCTATTTCCTTTGCCCATTTTTTAATTGGATTTTTTTTTCTTTTGGTGTTAAGTTGTAGGAGTTCTTTATAAATTTTGGATATTATTCCCTTATCAGATGTACCATTGGCAAATATCTTCTGCCATTCAGTAGGTTATCTATTTGTTTTGTTGATGATTTCCTTTACTGTCCAAAAGCTTTTTAGTTTGATGTAGTCCCATTCTTTTATTTCCCTTGCCCAAGGAGATATACCGGAGAGAATATTACCAAGGGCAATGTCAGAGAATTTTTTGCCTGTTTTCTTCTAGGAGTTTTATGTTTTGGGGTCTTACATTTCACCCAACCATTTTTATTATTGATTTGCATGTGTGTGAAACACATGTAGACTAGTCTCTGGAACAGGACAAGCCCACTTTCACTTTTAGCATACATGCTGGAGGAAGCTATAGCCCACTCAGTCTTCAAAGGATCCCAACCTGTCTTCTGCTTCCACCATTCAAGGACAATTCTCTCAACAAAGTCACAAAAGTCTTCATGTGCCAAGGCCAAGAGAAGTGAATGAGATATTACTTGGCCTCTCATTAGCGTTTGACATTCCCTTCTCTGAAAACACTCTGCTTTCCTGGCTGCTGTTGACTCTTCTGTGACAGGATATGAAAATTTCAACCTAAATAAATGTGGAAACTTAACCATTCTGGGTTTTTTTCTGATTGTCTTGTGCCACAGAAAAGGGATGAAACAGGAATGCTTCCCCTTACTTCCTGGGAAGTTGGAACTCTAGGCTTCCCTGTCCTACACAGAAAGGCAAACCATACTTTCACTTGCTCTGGTTTTGAATTTAACAGGCCATGAAGAAGAAAGCAGGTTTTGGAGTGTTGGGGTATAAAGAAGGTATGGAGTGAAGGGCACAAGTAACCAGTGGGAGGGTATGAAAGCAGTGGAGAGATTGCTACCTGGTGGGACCCACAGAAGGCAGGAGCTGGTAGCTGGGAAACTGCTGAGAAGGGAGAAGACCTGTAACCCAGGAAGCAATGGGAGAATGGACCGATCAGAGACCCCCAACAAGGAGCAGTACTTGAGTGCCCAGGGTTTCCTTGCCTGATCGTCATCCACCCTTCTCTCTACTGAGCACTTTCCACTATCTGCACATGGATGGCTTCCCTTTGTCCATACCCACACCAGAATTCCTCTCTGTCTATACCAGCACCTTACCCACTGACTCACCAGCAAGAAGGTCCCCAGTCATGCCCCAAGACTGTGTCTGGTTCTCATCCCATGACTCCACGTGGATGTTCCTTTAATATTTAAAAGGGCCCACATCTAAGCTCAAAAAGTGGAGTTAGGTCATGAAATGGGTGTCCTCTACCCACTGAACTTTATGGGGAGGAGTGACAAAATATACTGGGACTGCCAAAAATAACGTATACAAGTTGACACTTTGGTCAACGTTGTTCAAGCAGTAGTTCACCGTAATCAGAAGTCTCTGGACACTGATGGTAACCACTTTGAGCACCTCTTGTAATTGCAGAAGTCAAACGTTTCTTGTATTCATCTTTTGCTATCGGTAGATATTGAGTAGTACAATTTTAATACAGTTTTCCCTTCTTAAAATGCGTATACATTTTTTTGGCACCCTCTGTATAAGCTCGAGAACCACAAGTTAGGAGAGTTGTTAGTAACCCTCTTTTAGTACCTTCTCTTGCTCTTCCTTTAACATGACTGAGTGCTTTTTTCTCCATCTCTTTTGCTGGTTATTCCCCTTCATTGGACCCCTAAATTATGAGTCCCTTAAGTCTCACTCCTTTTTAGTGTTTTTTTATACCTCGATACCTCTGCACTCCAGGTTTAGACATCCAAGTACTTACTCGATGTCCACACTTGCATGTCTCAGAGACATCTCAAACTTAACCAAGGTTATAGGGCCTTCATGACTTGTTCCTGCCTGTCTCTCCAACCAAACATCAAGCTGTCCTCCTTCTCAACCTTCTAACACAACAGCCTCTTGGGCCCTGTTTCAGTTCATAAATACGACACACCCTTTTTTCCATCACAGAGACTGTGCACACAATATTGCTTTGGCCCAGAACTTCTCCTACTCCACATTACCTGCTCCTTTTGTCATTATTTGAACTGCCATCTCCTCAGAAGTCCTTTCTCTGCCACTCTGTATGTAAAGTAGATCTCCTGTCATTTTCTATGAGTACACCCTCCACATATGAGTATTAATCACCATATGCATTTATCTGTATTGTCCTTCACCCCCTACTAACCCATGAATTTCATGAGGGCAATGACCATACTACATTCCCAGCACCTGGAATACTGCCTGATCAATAAAAAATGTCTAACAAATATTCACTGAATGAGTAGCTGTTGGGGATTGTGTAATAGCTAAAATGGATATACGGGAGGAGAAGAAGTCGGAGAGGTGAAGGGAGGCCAGTAAGATGATAAATTTCATTTTAGATGGTTGAGCTTGGGGAGAATTAGAGGACAAATGAATGGATCAATCCAGGAGATGATTAGACACATGAGTGTGAAGGTAAGGGAGGTCCGAGATAAAGATGTAAGTAGGAAGTCATCAGAACTATGGCTAAAACCATAAACAAACATGAGATGGCCAAGGCAAAGTCAGTAGAGAAAGACTAGGGAGCCAAGAACAGAATCCCATAGAAAACTACCAAGAGGCCCCTGTCACTCAGTCACCACCATTCCCACAGCTTCCACCAAGTCCTCCTGCCCAAACCACTGCCTTGTCTAGCATGTGGGTCAGGAACTTTAAAATGGAAGAAATGTGGCAGAAATCGCAATGGAGGCCCTCTATGCAGACTTTGTCCCATACGTTCCCTTGACCCTGAAGCATACCAGCAGAATTTGGCTGAGCCTTTGGGGTGTCTAAATACACACCTCAATGAGAAGTGAGGGTGCAGAGTGAGATCAACCCCTATAGATAACGAAGCCATTTGAAACTGTGAGTCTGATAAAACTTTGGGAACCCCTTAGTTTATTAGTCACTATATTAATGCAAGGAATGAGTGCATGACCAAAACAAACCCGGTCACTGCCCTGCAGAAAAGGGGGCCGTTTGGACAATGGCTGGTTTGCAGAAACTGTGCTTTGCAGTGAATTTCTTTCTCCTCCATTTTAGCTGCGCATATGGCTGCCCAGACAGAAACTACATTTCTCTGCTTCCCTTGCAGTTTGGTGTGGACCTGGACTGAGCTTCAGCAATGGGATGTGAGCAGAAGTGAGGAATACCATGGGGGCTGAACTGGTTCACCCACAAAATCGACATGTGGAAGTCGTAATCCTCAGTACCTCAGAATGTGTACTTATTTGGAGATAGGGTCTTTATGGAGACAGTCAAGTTAAAAATGAGTTCATTAGTGTAGTCCCTTATCCAGTATGACTGGTGTCTTATGAAAAGAAGAAACTTGGACACTGAGAGGTGCACAGAGGGAAAATGATGTGAAGAGGTTTGTAGGAAAAGACAACATCCAGAAGCCAAGAAAATAGGTCTGAACAGATTCTTCCCGAACAACCCCAAAGAGGAACCAACCATGCCAACACTTTGATTTTGGACTTCTGTCTTTCAGAGATATAAGAAAACATATGGATGAGATATATGGCTGAGATCTCTGCAGTTTAAATCACCTAGTGTGGTACTTTGTTACAGCAGCCATAGCAAACAGATACCACTTCCAAGTCATGGCCCTAGAAAGGAATGTGGGTGAACTTCCCAGCCCATTTCCCTCTCCACTGGCCTGGGATGACTAGATCCAGAAGCATCTTTGGTCCAGAGGTAGAAGCCACGTATTGATTTGGCAGAGCCATGCCATTGCTAATAGAGCCCATCAACTGCTTCCCTCTGGACTTCAGAGAAGAGGGTATCTTTTCCAAGTCACTATGTTTGGGTTTGTTCATTACAGTAGCTTAACCTAGATGCTAACTGATGCATCCTGCATACAGGCCAGGGCTAGCTGTAAACAGACTCATAAGTGGCTTACAGAAACGTTTGAAAATGAATTACACTTGACCTCTCATTATTATTGCACACTGTATTCATAGAATTTAAGGGCATCCTGTCATCTCCATCTCTACTTGATAAACCTCCAATTTAGTTGATGACACCAACTCTAACTCATTGGAGTTCTCACTGTCAACCTCACTTCTCTTTCCATTTGCAGACCACTCAAAACATCTCTTCCAAGATTTTTCCTTCTTATCTCCTAAACCACAATACTCCCTTCGTTGCACTACAGTCTGTTTTTCAAGTTCAAAATGCTTTCTGGAATACAAGACTGCCACAGCACTATTCTTTTCAACCCAGGCACAATTGAATGTGACTCAGCCATCATCATTACAGGTAAAGCACTTTCCCCAAATCCTCATTTACTGTGCTCTTGTGTCTTTTGCTTTAGAGTAAAATTCCTTTGAAATTAAAGGGACTTCTTCCTGTGATAGAATTCAGACAATGAGATTTAGCTAGACAATTCTGGCCTTTTTTTAATGTCGACATTAAAATGCAGATTCGTTGTTAATTGAAACCTATATGCCTGACTTTTTCTTAAATAGAAGTAAAAGAAAGAAGGCTATCTATATATCACAAAATGCTAATTAAATTTTATCTTACTTCAAGGAAACTCCACAGCAAGAATTTTCTCTTATCTAAACTGGAATATCTTACGTGACAATTTTGAACATCAAACACAAGTTGCTTCAGGGTTTTCATTACGATCCATTCTACTGTTCCTGAGCCTTTTTCTCATGCAGATATCCTATGAAAGTTCAAATAGGGGATCCGTTCTACATTCCAGACAAAAATTAAAAATCGCTGAAGCATTTGTCTACAAATGCAAATGAATCAGTCAGTCCTACATGCGTTTTTACTCTAGAATGAAAGGCAATGTGAATACATTTGAATCGTTCAGCAATGACATAACTTACCTTCTCTGTGATATATTTGCACTTGGAAAATTTTAGTGGCTCAATGGACTAAGCAGAACATAAAATAGGGAAAAATTCTATTTCTTTCCCTGGCTCTGTCATAGAAAGTGTGTATGACCTTGGGAAAAGAAAAATCTTTTTCTGACTTTGCTTCCTCATTTGCAAAACAGGGAAAGCAATGCCCCACTAATTTACTAATAAATTATCTCATTACTGAGTGTAAATACTGTCATTGTTTAGCATTTATTTCTGCAATCTGTCAGGACATTTTGCAATTTCTGCATGAAATATACAACTTAATGCAGTCTTTCTCTTCTCCCTCTCACATGGCATGTTGGAGGACAGGAGGCAGAATGGTGAACACATGGGTAATATACATGAAATGTGATTTAATTTATTTCCGAATGGATGCAAGGAAATGTAACTAAGCTTCCCTAAAACATTCTAAATAAAGAATAGAGAAGTGCATCAGATTCCTTGACCCTGGAGACAAGGGTATTTGGGGTAACCACCAGAAAACGAATGCAGTGTAGTCCAAAGACAGGATGAGGGAAAGTATATAATACGTAGAAGTATGGATCTGATGCTTGTCAGCGCCAGGAAACAAATTCCACATCCGATACCAGGGGCTCAGATTGCCAGTTGGTGTCAGTCAACTCTTATATTCTCTCTCTCACTCTCTCTGTCTCATGCATGTACAATTAAATATATATACAGCCATTGCTTTTAAGAGTGAAGAGCCAAGATGTCAAAAAGGAAAGAGAAAGGTCTACAAACCTAGAAAAGATTTCCATCTGCTGCATATGCATACTACCAAGAACAGCAGAGGACCCACAGCAAGTAATACCATGTTTTCCTGAAAATACGGCCTAGCCGGACCATCAGCTCTAATGCATCTTTTGAAGCAAAAATTAATACAAACCCAGTCTTATTTCACTATAAGACCCAGTTTTATATAAGACGGGGTCTTATATTAATTTTTGCTCCAAAAGACGCATTAGAGCTGATGGCCCGGCTAGGTCTTATTTTTTGGGGGAAAAGTAGTCACTCAAGAAGATTGTGCTATTCATTGAGTAAACTCTAGTCCCTGCCCTAATTCTAAAAAACGGGGGGAGGGGAACCTTAGTAGATTAAAGACAACCATAAACATAGATAATTAACATCGCCCATGTATTTTTAGTTTATTGTTAGGTTATGTTTACCAACTAACTAGTAAACTCCATAAAATGAACAAGCTTTGTATTTGTCCGCAAATTGTTCACCTTTGAGGAAACTCAAGCTAAAACAAACTATATTTATTTCTTAATTCAACTGCCTTTGAAATTACCCATATGGGAAATGGTCACCCTGCTGGGGTCACAAATGTTCCCGAAATATACTTATCATAGAAACGGGCTTTTTTATCTTTTTTTAAATATATTTGCATGTTCCAACTAATCAATAGCCTGGGCACAGAAAGGCTCTCCATTTCGAATTGACTGTGAGATTAATTATATGTCAATAGTGGTGAATTCATCGAGATGCAAATTTCCTCTCTCAAGGACTGTATGTCTTTATTCTAAAACAGAACCATAAGTTTCCATTAAAGAGTGAATATTTTGTGACCTGTGGTTTATCAACTGTCACCTGAATGCTGCTTTGATTATTTGCTCTCCTCTTTGTCAACATGTTCAATTACAAGTATGTCATTAAGTCTTACTCCAGCACACCATTTTTGAAAAGATAGTGTACAGTGTTGTCTGCCCGTAAAAAAAAAAAAATAAATATCACCATGTAGGATAATCGATTTTTGGGCTCATTGTCTTTCAAACAAAGACGGTAAAAATCTGAAACATTCTGTTGTGAAAATACGGTTTTAAAAACTGAAATACTCATAAAGCAATGATGAGGAGTGGAGCAGAATTAAAGCTCAATATAAAATCTCTGTAATAAAAACAGCCTTTGAATCACAGATGAGCATAAATTGAAAAATCTATTGCTTTTTTTTTTTTGCAGGATAGTGCCATACTACCATTCATCAGAGAAACTTATCAGAAATAGTAGAAAATCATTCATCTCAGGGAGAAACATTTCATGATTAGGTGTGATGAAAAGCAATCTTACTTGAGGCATTCTAATCAAGTTCTCTTGGCCTGTTGAAAAGTTCTTAGTAAATGGTATCCACAAAAATGCACGCAAACTATAAAACATCGAAGCAGGTCATGATATTATCAATAATATAACTGATCATTTATATAGTTTAAATACAAATTTCTACCAAGCTCGTCACAATTCTCAAAGATGAAGTTTCAATAAAATGTGAAAAATTAATGTTTAAATGAAATACACCAAGATGGTAACAGTGGTTAACTTAGGGTGGGTTTGATTGAGGGTCACTTTTATTTTTATTCTCTACAGCTTCCAAATTTTCTGCAATATATTGTTAATATTTTATAATAAAAAATTTCAATATATTTCATTTTTCCAAACTAATATTTTCACTACCTACAGAGTGTTATCTTAAATAGGGCGCTTTATCTATGTCAGCCAAAGTCTTCAATAAGATTCTGAGGTCTACAAAAGCAAGCAGAATATCCTGAAAATTACTTTCAAACTCCCATGTCGAGAGTCAAAGGAATGCATCCTATTAAAACTCTGTGATGGTCAATGGTATTGTAACGGCTATACACGGTCTCAGAGGGGTAGGAGATTTGGCGGGGGTTTGGGGGGGAGTATCACTTTGTGAGGGGTGTAAATGTCTAATCATTATGTTGTTTTGTAAACCTGGAAACTAATAAAGCAATTTTTTAATTAAAAAAATTGTAAAAACTCTGCGGATGAGCTTTAGTGTCTGTAAAAACATCCTCTTCTAGAAAAACATATCCAAGCCAAAAACAGCAGTTGTTTCCATGGAGATGAGGGTGAAAGTGGATTTTACTTCATATTTTACACACATCCGTTTTTTTTGTTGTTTTTCTACATTGCTTTTATATCTATATTTCTCCTATTTGAAAAAGAAAAGAAAAAACAACTTCCTGTTTTCCTTGAAAATGTTTGACTTTTTAATAAAAATCCTACATGATTCATAAATGTACACATTTTCTGATTGCACAATAGGAACTGATGTAGAAAAAATTAATCTTTGAAACACTGCAAATGGGAAAAAAATAAGAAGTCACTGAGCTAATGAGTATGGGGTTTCTTTTGGGGGTGATGAAAACGTTCTAAAATAAGAAAAGTGGTGATGGTTGCATAACCTTGTGAATATACTAAAAACTACTGAACTGCACAGTTATAAATGGTGAAATTTATTGTATGTGAATTATATCTTAAAAAAAAATACAAGACACACAGGAAGCAGCACAATTTAGAACTGAATGATCTGGGCATCTTTTCCCATAATCATGGTGTCTCTTTCCAGCTAAAAACTAGATGAGGAACAGACATTGGACACTTGTGACAACCAGCAGAGGCTGTAGTATTCTCAAGGCCAACTCATCCATGACTCAGACTTTTCAAAGTCAAATTTCATTTGAGCAAGTACAATAGATCACTGGGGCCACACTAAGGGGAGACTCTCAAAAAAGCCATTTCAGCTCATCAGGACAGGAAATGTCTTCACTCACTCAGTTGGAGACTTTTGTGCCATTTCCTCTGCAGAGTACCTGCTTTCAGGGTGGTCACCCCAAGCCTTTCACCACTCTCTATAGTTATGTTGCTGGAGGTGATCAGCTAGCTTTTGCTGCATAATTAATTATCTCCACATGATTAATAATTAATCATCTCCACATTTAGTGGCTTACAACAACCATTTATGTAGCTCATGATTCTGCAGGTCAGACCTTTGGGCTAAGACTCAGCTGGACTTGCTGTGTCCATGTTTAGCTGCAGGTGCAGTCGGCTGGCTGGCTGAGAGCTGGGGTGATGAGAACCAGGTCACATATCCCTGTTCATCCAGCAGGCCAGCCCAGGCTCATTCACATGGCTTCCAGAGGATACGTGAAGCACGCAAAGCCTCTTGAGCCAGACTCTGAGTTAGCACAGACCACTTCATCCACATTCTCATGGTCAAACTGAGTCACCAGCCCAGCCGAAACCCCAACAGTAGGGAAATAGGCTCCACCTCTCCAGGGGAGGGACCGTGGAGTCACCTCTCAAGTTGTGCGATGCAGAGAGAGAAACAATTGTGGCCACTTTTTAAAAACAACCCACCACACAGCCCTAGCTAGCAATGGAGACTCCAAACGTGTAAACACAAGGAAATAAATATTTGAGGACTCTCAACTCACAGAGCTCATCCTCCAGAGGGATGCAAGGAACACAGTGATTTAATGACTTCAAAGCCATGTATTATTCAAAGAGAGAGAGAGCTGTCACTAGACGAAGCATCACTGAGTGAGTTGAAATGCATCTGTATCCCTCGTTACCATGCCCTGCCCCTTCTCTTTAGAGCTCTTCAGTTATATTTTAGGTTGACAGAAGGGAGACTGATCCAACAGGGAGTGGGGCGTAGCCCTTGTAGAACCTTAGATGAGAATTGCTAAGGGGGGTCTAGCGATGGTCACTGGACACTCAGAGACATTGCCAGGATTCTGAGTCAAGGGAAGGTGCTGAGTTTGTGCTTAAGAAAGCGAAGCACGTTTATGTGCTTGAGTTCACCATCCCTCAAAGATGAGACCATTGTCTCCATGTGTCAAGCTACATGCTTTCCCAGATCCATTTCACGTGGCTTAATTTTATAGGGTGAAATTTTCATTTTAACTGAGATAGCAAAGCAATAGTCTCAAAATAGAGAACTGGCTGGAAGTTCCCATATACTGCTGCATATCAGAATGGGTCAGTAAGCTTATTAAAAATACTACTTCTTGGGCTCCATTCCCAGACATTATGATTCAATAAGTTTGGGGTTTAGCGCAAAACCAGTCATTTTAGCAACTGTCCCAGGTAAGGCGGGTTTGGTTTTATTATGTGAGAAATGGGGATAACTGTATTTGCTCCATCTGGCTTCAAAGGGTGTACCAACGGCCATAGATGGATGCAGCATGTTGGCTTGCAGTGCGTTTGAGAAAATCCTGTAAGCCATGCTAATCATAGAGGGAAAAGCTGAAGCAGGCAAGCTTCCATCAGGCACATTCCTGCCTTACTTTCCAGGACCTCTACTTTCTCTTGCCACCTACTCACTAGTCATTAATGTACCATCATGTACCAGGTAAACTGTAGGATTGCATACAGCTGCAAGTTACGAAGATCCCATAAAAGAATACTTATGATATAAATGTATTTGTTCTCTTGTAAGCAGCCCAGAACTGGCATGAAACCATAAGGGACCCCACTTCTCCAACCTCACCACTTAGCCATTATTCAGCTTCTCAGTGTAAGGACCTGGGTCTCTAGCCATCACATCCCAGACAGAACACTGGAGGAAAGGAAAGGAGAAGCATGTAGCTTCTCACTTTAACGAAACTTCCTGGAATTTGCACATTTCACTTCCACTCACATCCCACTCACACAGCTTAGTCACATGGAAAAGAAGTCACTGAAAAAACAAAAACCCTGGAAGATACAATCTATATTCTAGACAGATATGGGAGCCTAATTTCTATAGAATAAGGAGAAACGGAATTGTAGGACAAGAAGAAATCCCCAGGCTATGTTAGAACATCTACCTACGTTTACAAACTATAAGAAGTTTTATACACAAAGGTGTCCACTGTAGAATTATTTATAATTATAGCAAATATTTGAAAACATTAATCAACAATGGGAAACCGTTAAGTCAACTATAGTATATCAATTTAATAAAGTAACATAGACTCATCAGAAGGACTGGTTACTGAGAGCACATAATCATTTTCAACTTGAAATGGTGTCCAGTTTCTTCCACTTTCTCTCTTAAATACCCATGAAACTAAAAAACTCATAAAACTGAGAGACAAACTGCTTCCTCAATCTTGGAGGAAATAACTATAAATCACACAAAGATCTGATTAAGATAAATCCACCCAGGCTTCAGTTCATGGTAACCTTAAACTCTACTTTATGAAAAAAAAAATTACTCCTAAAAATAAAAACAAGAAGACATTTTTCATCCCCCAAACATCTGCCGAAGACACTGAACTAATTATAATTATCATCTCAGCCCATAATCCCAGGCTGCCCTTGAAACACTGGTCGATCAGCAGACTTTACTTCCCACCAATGTTCCTACACTTTCCTGCCATTGTCCACCTGTATCTGAACAGAAATACAAATCCCAGGAAACAACTTGGCAGGAAGTAGGAGCAGGGGATGCTGGCAGAATCTTGGTATTTTCTGGCTGGTGATGTTGCGAAGGTAAAGCTTTATAGGTAGAGACAGAGACAGAGAGAGTCCTGAGAGCAGCACAGGCTGAGAACTGTAGCTGTTCGTGGACTTCACCAGGTCTGAGACTAGGAAAATAACAGGGAGGATGTATCTTGGGAGAGCAGAGGAACATTAGGTGAAAGACTTAGAAACTGGGGACCCCAGCAGGAGCCCTGCACATCACCAGCACCCCCTTTCCAGTGTAGATTCAAGGGGGATGCATTCATCTCACAAGTGGCCAGGGAGAGAAGACTCAAGCACCCCCACGCCTTGCCATCTCTCTTCATAAGCTCTGTGTTGGAACAGATGCTTCCTTCTCTGACAGGAGTTATCAGTGAAAACACTACTTCAAATCTGGGAAGATCAGTGTAGGAACAGATTTGGGACTAGTCCTCTGCATTACACAGATGGACCTTCCAGTAATTATTTGGCAACTTCAGTGCAATCCAACGGGTCTGGCTGTTTTAAAACACCTGTAGAATACCCATAAGGCAAAAATGAGCGGAGATGAGCAAGCCAGAGCATGATAATGAACGGGGATGGCTGAGCAGGACTGCAGAGAGAGTCAAGGCACTCCGGCAAAGTGAACACTGCCAGGCGATAAACATTACTGCTGCTGCAGAAAGCAGACCCAGCGAGGAGGAGGCTCGAACGGGACTCCTCTCAAAATGAAAGCATCCCATCCACGCCCCAAAAAATATGAAGTGGGAGAAAGAACACGAATTGTACAGGACTCATGATTTTCAAAAATAACTATAAATCATCACTACGAAAAGAAAAAAGACTTGAACAAAAACAGATTTTTCCATTTTTCTGGATTTGAGGACTTAATAGTAGAAAGGAAACAAGTCTCCCTCTGTTGGTAGGAGTGTAAACTGCGGTAACATTCCTTGGGAGGCAGTTTGGCAGAATATCAGTTTCCCAACTTTTTTTTCTTTTTTCATCATCATCTCCTGAGGGAACCTTTTATATGACATTTTAGACATTTTCTCCCTAACCGTCCCCCACAATGAAATTTGAATCTTACATGTGTGCTGATAATCTGTTTATGTTCTGTATGTGTCACTGTGCTCTTTACATAGAAAAAGCAAGATTTTTCCACCCTCATGCACAAAACCATTGTTATAGACTCATGGATTTTCACATACTCAATCAGTAAAAATCAACGAAAATCACTTTATGCTCAAATTATTATGACTTTGGCCAACGGTAGAACTCTAACTTAATCCTACGTCCTTCTGTCCGTTAATCTGAGAAGGCTTCTGACTCTGGCATCACAAGCTGTTCAAGTCTCAACACATACATTCCTGGCTTGAAATAAGCCATTTCTCTAAGGAGCCATGTTTCCTTATAGTGGTGAAGGGATTAAAAGTCAAGGTCTGGGTTTTAGCGGTGCTCATTCTACTGAGGTGATACTGTTTCTAGTTTCTTTCAGTGGTCAGAAACAGAAAATGTTTTTTTTTTAATTATGAATAGGTAAGACATTTGCAATTTAATTTTATAATTATAGAGTTCTTAACTTGATCCTGCAACATATATAATATCGTTTTTAAATAATGATACTAATACTACTAATAAAACAATTGAAGCTTGTAATTTTTATAATTCTTTGTAGCTTTAGATACATGATATGAAAGATTTGCATTCAGTACCATATATTAAAGTCACTTGAAATAAATCCGCCCTTTCTCTGTTATCAGTTGGATGTACAATTATATCTGTTCCAATTTGCTTTAAAATGTACTAATACCTATATGATTCAAAAGTTAAAACAATGTAAAAAAGAATACACTGAAATGTCTCAATAGGTAGCTATTTCACTGGTTTCTTATTTACTCTTCCAATGTTCGTTTTTACAAATATGTACATACGAGGTAAGAATATCTCTTACTCTTGAGGAGTTAACCTAACTAGTTAGTAGAGTTTTCACTTTATACTAGAAGTTAGCATCTTTTAAAACCTGCAAAAGTTCTCTTTTTTATAGCTACACATCAGTTTATTTTTTCAGTGATCATGTACTACTCTTGACCTTAAAAGATACTTTAAATTTTTTTTGTTTTTTATTAAGGAACACATTTTAACCCTAACTGTTTAGCCTCTAGGCAGCATTTGGCGTTTTCCCTCCATCTGGAAACATCCTCTTCTGTACTTCCACAAAACACACCACCTGATTCTCAGATGTCTATGAAGTCTCCACTTCTCATCATCTCTCAAATTTTGGTCTTCTTTAGGACCTCTAAGCACCCCTTCCTTCCTGGATAAATTAATTCACTCTCCTGGTTTCAATCTCCAACTATGTGCTACTAAATCTAAATTCTATAGCTGTACCCGTGACCTAACTCCTGAGTCTGAGACACACACGTCAAATTGCTTATAGGTTGTCTCCCCTTCACGCCCACGGGAACTGAGCAATCAACGTTCTCCAGACCGAGCTCACCATCTCTCCTCCTCTCCCTTGCCCCTCTGCCCCCCAGTCTTGTTGGTGTCAGAAATGGCACCAATCTAAGGGCCCAGGCATTGGGCCTCTCTTCTGCCGTCACCTTTTCTCTTACCCACCTCCAGGACCGACTCATCCCAAATGCTCTCGGTTCTACCTCCTCCACACATAGTGTTCCAGCCCATCCACTTCTCCTGGTCCAGTCCTCTGAGGGGTCGGGTGAGCACGATCTCACGTGTGGGCTGTCTGTCTCCTCCTCACTGGACTCCCAGCTTCCAGTTGCCTTCCTCTCTGACTCATCTCCACGCTGTACTTAGAATCATTTTTAAGCACAAATCAAATCACATTTCTCTGATGAAAATCCAGTGACTCTTATCCTTACAATAAAGTGCAAGCTTTACCTATTTACCTGTTAGTAAAACTCAGAGTCCATTCGCCAGTCCCCTCTACTAAATTAAGCTTTGCTGAACTTTCATTTCTGGAATGCCAAATATTTTCTAGTGCCTTTATATTTTTGCTGTTACCTCTACCTAGAATGTAAGTTTCTCCTCTATTCCTCTTTCAAGTGTCTGGTTCATATTCATTCTTTAGATCTCATCTTAATTACTCCAACTTGTGACTGGGAGTTACACGCTGTGAATAAACGAGTAACATCAAACACTTCCATACCAAGTATATGGACTGATATGAGGTAGGCTGTTAATAAATATTAGCTATTAACATTATTTAAGTAGTTCATGGATAAAAGGTCATCTCCAAACTGAATTCATCTTTGAGATAACTACTTTGCATTTGATTTGATTCATGTCCTAATTCTTCTGTGCCTGAGGCAAAAAAGACATGTGAGTTTCTAATGTATAGAGTCATGCAGAGAGAAGTGAGAGATAACTCATTCTGAATGATACAGCTGGACTCCAGACCATCGTAGACAGCTGTCCATTCTTAATTAAATGCTATAAATTAGGCTTTACCATATATTCATATCCCCAGACTGCTGTAAATCCGAGAGGTAAATCAACCAAACTATTCTCTACTAACTTGAAGTAAAATAAAAGATTACGCCTTATTTTGGGTTCTTGTGGTCATTAAGCGTGATGTCATTACGACCAAAATTTGAGAGATGGTGAAACATCACTCTTAATGACAACAAGAACCCAAAATAAGGCATAGCCTTTTATTTCACCTCAAGTTAGTAGAGAATAGTTTTATTACATCTACTTGCTATACGGACCCTTCTCTGTAGAAACATTCATGGTGAGACTGAGACAAAAGTGCTATGTCATGAATACAGAGGAAATGTGTTTCTGCAGAGTGAGGGGGTAATTAGCAATTGATAAAGAACCTCAGCTGTGTTGAAAACTTGAAATAAATGGATTTATGTTGGAAAGAAATCCAGCGAACGTAAGGCTATATACTGCTAGGGAAAAAATAAAAATAACTGCAAAGTAATGATTATTTAGCTAGAGGCTAAAATTTCTGCAAAAGCTCTAAAATAAAAATTTTTGAATAATCAAAGGCATTAAAAGTTTAACCTCACTAGCACTTGTTTTATTAATCCATAGGTCTAGTAATTTTTGCTAAAAACAAACAAAAAATACCAAAGCTTCAGCATGCCATGGAGAGTGGCGACAGAGAGAATCATGGAACAGGGAAGGGACCCAGAGACACCGCCTGGTTGTTCCTCTAAGGACATTTCAGGATGGCGAGACGTCATCCTTCCTTTGCAATCACAGACAAAGGAAGTTCTCATCCTCGAAAATCCATGTGATTCAAACTACAAATCTCCTCTTGATGACCAATTAATTTCACTATGAGTGTTGACATTAGAATCCAGATATATCTCTTTTTCTGTTTTCAGTTGCAGGGAGAACAATGACCACCACTTATTTCTGCCTCAGCGCCTGCTAGAAAGGCAGAAACCTGGTCGGCTAAACCCCAGCTGAGGGCTCAAGCCGTGGGCCCAGAAGTGGCAGGGAAGTATCCCTTCAGCTCCAGAATGGTCCAACTAACACAGACAAGGTGTTCCTTCAGAGATCAGAACAGAGAGGTGTAGTTTAAGTCAATACACAGCAGACAGATACACCAGCGGACAAAAAGGGGCTCAGAAGAGAAGGAAACAGCGATAGGGGAGATTACCTTAGCAACAGGTGTGAGGCCACAGGGCTGCTGTGTAGACCACCTAGAGGTTTGGCCATGGAGGGAAATAGCTGTTAGAGCAGTAACTGCTCAAAAAGTTACTGGATAAAGACAGAAAAGAGGAGATAAAGATACGGAAAGATATAGAGATACATAGAATTAGGTAGAGATGGGGATAAAGATGGGGATCGAGAGAGACAGGGACAGAGACAGGGACAGAGGAATAGAGAGATAGACAGAGACAGACAAGACAGACATAGAAGTACCAAACTACTGAATCTTTGTTGAAAAATTTCTTTGCTGGAATCTTGTTGGGAGGGATACTGAGGTACCTATCTGATACCAAAGGAAGAGACATTGTTCCCATATGTGCAACCAATAGGGCACTAACTCTGAGGTCTCTTTCCTCCTCCTTCTTCAGGAGTACATTTTCATGGTCAGAAAGGCGCTCTCGTTTGATGCCTACTCAACAGTTGAACACAGATGTGGAGAAGTAAAGTGGCTCACTCAGCTGTGGCATTTTTCCTGAAGCTGCATTCGCTCAGAGGTTAGCCTTTTCAACAAATTCCTATGCATGTGGATGATTTTTTTTTTTTTGACTCACGTCATGCTTGCATGTCATTGGAAAAACCTAAGTTAATCTGGCGATTTATCAAAATCACTAAGACATCAAGACATAAATGGACAAAAGTCATAAAGAGATATTTACGAAAAAGAAGAAACAAACCTTATTAGCAAGCATATGGAAAAGTATTCAAATGCGTGTCTCTGCGTGTTTGTGTGACAGAGAAAGAGAAAGAATAGAAGTAATAGTTTTCTCTCTCAAATTAGCCTCTGATTAGAACATGATTACATAATTAAAATGTAATACAAAATTTATAACTGCTGGAGAGGTCAGTGGTGAGAGGAAACACAATGCTGTTAGAAATGCAACTTACTAGAAGTCTTCCGGAAGGCGATTTGACAGAATTAGCAACAGCCTCACGCATGGTCGTTTCCATGGACCCAGGAAGCTCAGGAGCAGTGTTTTCTTATGGAGCAAGAGTGAAAACAGAGAGCCAAGTGCTATGCAAAATGTTTTCTACAGGGTTATGACTGGAAGCAAGAAATTATATAGCTATATACACTATGGCATAATCTCACAAAAGAATAAAATGGAGCTATAAAAATGTTTACAAAAATGATAACGTTCAGAAATGCTCATTTTAATATAAATTTAAAATAACAAGATACTGAACTGCATAATATGCAACATTATTTAGACTTTTTTAACTAGAGAAAATGCTAAAAGAAAATGTAATAAAAGATCAAAGGTGTGTTTTAGGGGTGTAATTATGTGCTTGCTTTTGTGGGGGGGGACTCTTTGGTGATTTTATAGTTCTCTCTAATGAGCATATTGCATTCTTTTCAAATCATATTAGCTTTAAAGAAAAGCTAGGCTTCCAACTAGATTCTTTTTTTTTTTGATTGCTGTGTTATCTTAAAATTACTGTCAACCAGCAACTTTACTGTATTCGTTGATTGTTTCTAATAGCTTTTTGGTGGAGTCTTTAGGGTTTTCTATATATAGCATCATGTCATCTGCAAAGAGTGATAATTTAACTTCTTCATTCCCAATTTGGATGCCTTTTATTTCTTTCTCTTGCCTGATTGCTCTGGCAAGGACTTCCAACACTATGTTGAAAAGCAGAGGTGATTGCATTCCTATATACTAACAATGAAATCTCAGAAAAAGAAATACAAAAAACAATTCCTTTTGCAATTGCAGCAAAAAGAATAAAATACCTAGGAATAAACTTAACCAAGGATGTGAAGGACCTATATGCTGAAAACTATAAGACATTTTTGATAGAAATTGAAGAAGACACAAAGAAATGGAAAGACATTCCATGCTCATGGATTGGAAGAATCAACATAGTTAAAATGGCCATATTACCCAAAGCAATATACAGATTTAATGCAATCCCCATCAAAATCCCAATGGCATTTTTTAAAGAAATAGAATAAAAAATCATCAGATTTGTTTGGAACCACAAAAGACCCTGAATAGCCAAAGCAATCTTAAGAAAAAAGAACAATACTGCAGGTATCACACTCCCTGACTTTAGCTTGTACTACAGGGCTACAATAATCAAAACAGCCTGGTATTGGCAGAAAAACAGACACATAGACCAATGAAATAGAATTGAGAAACTAGAAATAAAACCATATAAATATGGACAGATAATTTTTGATAAAGAAGCTAAAAACATACAATGGAGGAAAGACAGCCTCTTCAATAAATGGTGCTGGCAGAATTGGAAAGCCATGTGCAAAAGAATGAAACTGGACTGCTCTCTGTCACCATGTACCAAAATTAATTCAAAATGGATCAAAGACTTAAGCATAAGACCTGACACAATAAACTGCATAGAAGAAAACATAGGTACTAAACTTATGGACCTTGGGTTCAAAGAGCATTTTATGAATTTGACTTCAAAGGCAATGGAAGTAAAAGCTAAAATAAATGAATGGGACTATATGAAACTTAAAAGCTTCTGCACAGCAAAAGAAACCATCGACAAAATAAAGAGGCAACCAACTGAATGGGAGAAGATTTTTGCAAACAGTGCCTCCAATAAGAGGCTAATATCCAAAATATACAAGGAACTCATGAAACTCAACAACAAAAAAACAAACAACCCAATTGAAAAATGAGCAGAGGACCTGAAGAGACATTTCTCCAAAAAGGACATACAAATGGCCAATAGACATATGAAAAAATGTTCAACATCACTAATCATCAGAGAAATGCAAATAAAAACCACAATGAGATATCACCTCACCCCAGTCAGAATGGCTATCATCCACAAGACAAATAGTAACAAGTGTTGGAGAGGCTGTGGAGAAAAAGGAACCCTCATACACTGTTGGTGGGAATGTAGACTGGTGCAGCGGTTATGGAAGATAGTGTGGAGGTTCCTCAAAAATTTACGAATATAATTACCATATGAACCAGCAATCCCTCTCCTGGGTATCTACCCAAAAAATCTGAAAACATTTATACATAAAGACACGTGTGCTCCAATGTTCATTGCAGCTTTGTTTACGGTGGCCAAGACACGGAAACAACCAAAATGTCCTTCAATAGATGAATGGATAAAGAAGTTGTGGTATATATACACAATGGAATACTATTCGGCGGTAAGAAAAGATGATATAGGAACACTTGTGACAACATGGATGGATCTTGAGAATATAATGCTAAGCAAAATAAGTCAGACAGAAAAAGCAGAGAACCGTATGATTTCACTGATATGTGGTATATAAACCAAAAACAACAAAAGAACAAGACAAACAAATGAGAAACAAAAACTTATAAACACAGACAATAGTTTAGTGGTTACCAGAGAGTAAGGGGAGTGGGGGGTGGAAGATGAGGGTAAAGGGGATCAAATATATGGTGATGGAAGGAGAACTGACTCTGGGTGGTGAACACACAATGGGATTTATAGATGATGTAATATAGAATTGTACACCTGAAATCTATGTAATTTTACTAACAATTGTCACCCCAATAAATTTAAAAAAAAAAATTACTATCAACCTCTCGTCTTTTCTCTTCCGAAGCAAAATAATTCGTGCTTTTTAAACCTTTTTTTCACAGGTCTTACCTACCAACTCCTTAATTATATTCATTACTCTTCTCTTAAAAGGTCTCTAGGTCCTTCTTTAAGAACTTTCCAGAGAACATTCTGACATATTACACAGCTCCTAGGATCACTAAGTTGTTAGGAAAGTCTTAGCTATTTCAGTTTACCTTTGATATTTTTTAAAATGGAAAAAAAAATAGAGATGAAGGAATGATATACCCCTCGCAGTTTCACAGATCCATCAGCACCATACGAAGCTTTTTCATTTACTCTCTTTTATTTACAAAACCTGTCAGCAGGTCCAGCTCCTGTCCTTTGAGTTAGAATTCTCTCTTTGATCTGCACCCTGCTTTGGGTGTTACCCTCACAGTTCACTTAGTTGTTAAATGTAAGGACAAATGAAAATATGCATATTGACATCTTTCATTTCACCAGTTCTCAATAAATAAACAAGCAATACTGTCCTTCCTGTTTTTCCAGACATGCTCAAACTTATTCACACACTAGAGGGGCAGAGATGAGGTTCAGCAGAATCCAGGTGACTCATCTCAAAGACCATTACTCTTGTCCTGAATTATAATCTTAGACTCATGATGATCAAAAATACTTATGTGTTAATGTTTGGAGACTTAACTAAAGAGATGAGTCATAATTGAAGCAAAAAAACAAAACTGTTGAGGAAGTACAAGGCTGGCCATTCTGCCAACATCTAAGTGCGGTTCTCTTCTGAGCCCAAATCGGTACGGACACCCACCTCGCAAGCATTCCTTGAGGCAGAGGAGAAGGTTGACCATTGAGAGTCAAAGGGTTTTCCTTCTGGGACACACTGCCCACATGCAAATGGGGTAAAGTGAGCAAAAGAGTATGTGTGACATGTCAACGAAGTAAGTGGTCCCTTGCAAGCTGGTAAACTTTGCAGTCAGCTGAATTAAAAGAAATGAAAAAGAGCTAGCAAGCCAAAATATTGATAATAGAATTGAAGGGCTTGAAAAACACTTCTCTAGTTTTATAACTTTCTTTAATCTTTTTCAACATTATGGCTAAAAGCATCCTCTATTATATAATATTCCTCCTTAGAAACTGAAAAGACAAACTTACGGGAAATGAGACAAAGAAGGTTAAAATAAAAGTGGCCTAATGTTCACAAATAAAAGCAAACTAGAAGACAGCTGAGTGGCGATTTATATCAGGTAAAGAGAAATGCATTACGGTACCCAAATGAGGGAAAGAAGATTAAGAATAAATAATCTGTGAAAGAAGGAAAATGTCTGGTTGGTACAAAGGGAAAATCATGCCACCAAACTGCCGAATCTAATTAACGGTCGTTTCATCTGTAGTTATAAATATAAATATAACATAAATAAAGCTATACCACATGAAACTGCTGTCTGTTTTGGTAGCTTGAGAGTTTAATATTGGCAGTTTGAAATAGTTTAACCAAGTAAATTAATATCAGGGGTGCCAAAAAATATATACACATTTTAAGAGATGTTATCTATGCTCAAGCAGTAGTTTGCCGTAATCAGAAGTGTCTGGACGCTGATGGGAACCACTCTGAGCACCTCTTGTAATTGCAGAAGTCAAACGTGACTTGTATTCATCTTTTGTTATCGGATATATTGAGTATTACAATTTTAATAGTTTTTTCCTTTCTTAAAATGTATATACTTTTTTTTTGGCACCCTCTGTATATAAGATGTAATACCTCCTTTGAGAGTGAGAATTGAGTTCCTTCAAGCCAATCCTTTTGTTACAGCTCGAAACTGCCCGATTTAAAGATGGCCTGCAGGCATCAGTGTTGGCTCGCTTGGCGCCTCAAGCAGGTAAAGCAGGAAAGCAGGACATGTTAAGTGAGGGACTCCTATCCCTTTGCTCAGCATGGAGCTTACTTGGCCCCTCCCCCAATCTCCCCACACCCACTTTCCAGGCCCAATGGTCTGGAACCCACAAATCCCATGGGAACACGAGGTCCCTTGACATGTAGACAGGGAAGCAGCTGAGCATGCCCAGATGAAGGCACTCAGAGCACAGACTTGGGAGCCAGACTCCCTGGGTTCAAGTCCCAACTGCACTATTCCCTAGTATTTCCTCAGCTCCCGTGTTTCTGCCTCCTTCTTTGGAACACAGAGTCACAGAATGCTGTCTCCCAGGGTCAAGGGAGTCTCGATCAAGTTAGCACAAAGGGCCTATGACCAAACAGTGCCTGGCACATGAAGACACTGAGTCAATGCTAGCTATTGTGATTCTGGTCTTTTGTGCGGACGGGTGCAATTCCATAAAAACAGAGAGGTGTGCACACATACAAACAGATATAAAAATATGCCCAGAGTAATTATTTATGCGAATGTGTTGACACCTATGGATAAAAGTTTGTAGAATGAGAACAATTTTTAAGATCAAATACAGCAAGGCAACCACAGGAAACACTCGCACTTGTCCAGTTTCATCTCTAGCTGTTCCCCAGGGACGCGGGCATCGCTTTCTCCCCTGTGTTATAAAGATGACTGTCAAAAGTAATCTGCAGTGTTAGGGGTAGTGCTGACAGCTTCAGCTCTATAAATGTTATTACTGTATTCTTTTAAGCCTCCACACCTCATCCCGTCTTCTCCGTCCAGCCACTTGGAGGGCTCTTCTGGGGGAGCAGCGCTTCTCTTTGTCGATACAGATTCGATTTGCTGCACAAGTTCAGATGCAATAAAATCCTCTCCCAGCCCCCCACCCCCGTGCTTGACCGCTGCTTTCACAACCATAAAACGAGCCGCGTGTTTAAATGTCAGAAAGCACTTAATGTTTAATCGTTGGAGATTAAAGTCTCATGATGCCTGAGCTGCCCAGTAACAGGTTAGAAATTGATCGCAGGCTGGTGCCTAGGGGCACTGCCCAGCCGAAAGAAACAACTGCCCCAGCTTCCCAAGACTCGTAAAGGCCAAAGGAAATGAGAAGCTTCCTTTCCCAAAGCAGCTGCTGGGCCCGAGGAGCCTGCATCGGGCAGCACCGGGCAGCACCGGGCTCAGTGCAGGGGAGCCGTGTCCACAGGAATTTGATGTTCTGGGGCCCGTGCGCCCGGCAGAGCGTCCTTCCGCTGTGGCCACGAGGAGCCCCTGGGTCACCACACTCAGGACATGAAACGAGCGGACATGGGCTCACGTGAGAAATGCCTCAAAGCGGTCTGTTCAGCATTCACTCCACGCCAGGTGGCTTAGCCCCACTCACAGCAATCGGCGGGCACGCCACGCCTACAGAAATGCGTCTCTTTCGTGCCTCTGAACAAGACCAGAGAACACAGGCAAAAGGAAAGACAAGAATAATTGCTTGCTGTCACCCATTCAATCTCTAACAGAGACAATTTTGAAAGAAAAAGAATTCTGCACCACTTCCCAGCGGGATGCTGACAACGTGAATGACAACACATAGCCAGAACTCCAGCAACCAACGAGGCCTCCTAAGAGAGAAGCACTGCCAAATGAGGACCCCAGGATGCCACCAGGACAGCTGTTTCTGGCAGAGTCAGGCCCCAGAAGCAGCGATCCTGAGTTCAGTTCTCTGCTCGGCCACTTGCTGATGCTATATGCTGGCAAGAACCTCTCTCAAATCTATGAAAAGGGGGTTCGCGATGCCCAGACCCCAGAGATAATTGTGAGGAAGAGTCATCCGTCCAGGAGGAACCCGTGAATGCTGGTCGAAACTAAATCTAGAATAAATTCATCAGAGCCCAGATAAAATCAGGTTTTTGTGTGTCGTCCAAAACTTCAACATGAAATAAACTCTATCATCGTTAAACCTCTTTATGTCTGGGTGTCCCAGCCTCAGCACTGCTGGCATTTGGGGCTGGGTGATTGTATCTGGTGAAAGGTTCTGTGTGTTGTAGGACGTTGACCAGCATCCCTGGTCTGTACGCACCCGAAGCCAATAGCACCCCTTCAGTTGCACCAACCAAAATACGTCTCCAGACATTGCCACATGCTTCAGGAGGAGGGGTTGGGGGTGGGAAAGGGCTCCCAGTTGAGAACCATTGCTTTATATTATCATGGAATGCTAGGAGGTCTAACTGCAAATACTATTCTTGGCTGCCTTAGGCTGCACATGAAACACACTGAGATAGATAGCAGTGAGCTCCCTGCAGAATCAGGAAGCTGCCTTTTCTTGACAGTTAATGACAGCCTTCCCACGACATCAATAGACAAGCCACCCCTTGTGCCCTTGGACCCACAGGGTCAGACCTCAGCATGCTCGAGGCATAAATGAAGTCTGACGAAAAGGAAATGACTTGTACTCAAAAGAGTTGCAAGATCTTGCCTATCTGTATGAGCAGAAACGTGAGGAACGAACACGAGAATAGATTATAAAGCTGCTGGACTAAAGAGCATAGAGTATAACACTGGGATGGTCCTCATTGATCCATCAGAGTGTACTGGTGAGCGAGTCCAGATTTAATATGGTGAGCGCAGACGGAAGCAGCTCTAATCGTTACTTGGTAGGTCGGCTGGCTGGCTGTAATGTCCTGGAGAACAGGGATTTTGTCTGTCTTTTGTGATGTGTCCCTAGCATCTAGAAAAGCTCCTGGCACATAGTAGGTGCACAGTGAAAAGGAGCTGAACAAACAACCAGACCAGGTGCTCGCTGTTGAGTAAGACAGTTCACGTCTGTCGCGGTCTCCTCTTTTCTCTAACATCTTCGAGCCCCAGCCTTGCTTCTGTGATCTGACCACACCACAGACCAAGCCTTGGTTACGGTGAGTGTCTCCATCAAGTCCATGGTGACACGCGGGGACAACTGCCCCAGGAAAGTAGTTTCCAGACCAGGATGATGATCAGAATTTGGAGAGCTTTCAGAGCGCACATTCCCTGGGCACAGCCCCCTGAAATCCTGACTCTCGGGGTCAGGGGTGGGCACAGGAGTCGGAAAGGGCAGGCAGTGTTGTGTGCCACCCACGCTCTGCATCCTCGCCCTGTCCTCCCCTTGCTTCCCCAGATTCCAAGTCTGAGAAGAACCAAGAGTGTGTGGGAACACGGGAGACTGGCGCAGGGAACAGAATATTCCTCTTAAAATGCAGGTATCTAACCTAAAGTTCCTGAGGCATCACTCAGGACCCTGCAGAGTCAGCTTCAGACAAGCCGCTGTTATCACTGTCGTGAGGGAGCCTGAGCTACACGGCCACCAAGGAAACGAGGCTCTGTGCTCAGCTGTGGGAATCCCAGGAGAGAGATGGCCACACAGCCAGGTCCTGTCACAGCAGCAGAAGCCATGGGGATGACTGTGGCAGAAGCAAATGAGAAAGCAGCACATACATGCAGGCGAAAAAGGCAAATAATTTGGGCTAAACTCCCGGGTTTCTGACACTCAAGCTGCTATGCAAAAAGGAAGAGGTAAGAATTCATACACAATGATCAGCAATAAAACAACATCCTGGTTTTTTTAGAAAACAATTTAAAGACAAGGTTTAGTCTTTTCTAAAGACAAGCAGATCTCAAAAGTGAATGAAAACCTAGTCCATTACTCTTTTTTTTTCCCCTCAAGACAAAATACAGAAGAGAAGCATTCGGTGATATGATGAAACTCCTGCAAATTACCATCACAACACCCTTGACAATCGCACAATGGAGAAGGTGTTTTCCTACACTGAAACATGAAAAATTGTGCTTGAGGAACCCAATAAGTGCAAAATGACTCTAAGCTCAATCACAGCTGTCAATAAAGAAGGAAGAAGCAAAATTCTCCACACGCTTAACACCAGAGGTATTGAGCGTTTCGCAAGGCTGAACCACAGATGGGTTTTTATATACAGTGCTGTCAGAGGTTGCAAAGATAAACACACCTATGTAAAAAAAAAAAAAAGTAGTCCATTACAGGTAATTATATATTTTAAATCATAGTCATTATTCTTGCTTTCCAATGTTTAACAATTAAGTATTCATATCTTGGCTATTTTAATACAGAATATTTAACATGATATACTATGTTATGACATTTCTAGGGGAAAAGGAACTTTTTTCCAGACTCAGTTCTGCTCACCATTTTCGCGATTTCTGTCCTCCCAGAAGAGCTCTGAATCCAACCAATTGGGACCATGACTTTGGATGGACTATGATTACCAGCACCTGAGATGACTACGCAGTAAAAGATTTGGACCCTTCCACCCCTTGCTGCCTTTATTTCAGCTGCATCAGCTTCCCTCCGGGGTATTTGCTACCTGTTTATTCCATCATCACTTCACTGTAAGAAGCAGAGATAAACTAAGGACTGACCTACACAAATAGAATATTCCTCACTCTTCTTCAATTTCACCTGGAAAGCAGATGCCTCAAAAAAGTTTTTCTCCAGCTCAGACATCTCTTCTGAGATCCACATTAATTCACCTAACTGTCAAGTTTACATCTCCTCTTAAAACTCTTCCAGAGTTCACCATCTGAACGGCACCAATATTCATCCTGTTTTTAATTTGCTTCTTTCTCCTCTATTTTTAGTTATACAGCATCTTAATATATTTTAGTGGTGACTCTAAAGCTTAGAGCATACACCCTTGACTTTTTGAAGTCTAACACAAATTAAGATTTTTGCCACCATCCAATGTTACCACATGTTACCTTCATTCACTCCCTCACGCCTTTTGAATAATTGTTGTCATGCATTTTAATTCTGTATATTCTACATATATTTTAGATCCCAAGACATTTATATTATTTTGTATAGTCAATAGTCATTTATAATCATCACTTCTGTTACTCTTCATTTCTTACTATATTTTTGTTTCTAATGAGATTTCCTTTTGCCCGAAGAACTCCCTTTAGAATTTCTTTAGTCGAGGTCTGCTAGTGACAAAATATCTGTTCTCATTTATCTAAAAGTGTCTTCATTTTACATTGACTTTTAAGACATCTGCACATGACATAGAAATCTGGGTTGGTCTTTTTCTTCCAGCACGTTAAAGGGGTCATTCTATTGTCACCTGACTCCCATGATCTTTGTTGAGAAGTCAGTTGAGTTATTTTTGCTCCTTTGAGAGTAAAGTGTCTTATTTTTCCCTCTAGATGCTTTCAAGGGTTTTCACTTTGTCATTTGTTTTGGGTTTTTTTTGTTTCATTGTTGTTGTTGTTTGGCAATTTTACTTTGAATTTATTCAGACTGAGAATCAGGGCTTCTTGAATATGGGGCTGAATGTGTTTAATCTGTCATTTTTCTCTTGAAAATTGCTTGTGCCCCTTTCACTCTCTGTTCTTCTAGGAAAATTATTATATATTTATTAGTGCTTTTCACAGTATTTCCCGTTTCTTTCTTTATATACATTCAACTTCTTGCCTTTCTGTGTTTTAGCCTGGGTATTTTCTACCCTCTTAGTTTTACGTCACTAATTCTTCTGGTGGATCAAGTTTGCTATTAAACTCATCTAATGAGTTTATAACTTTATTTATTGAATATTTCCATTCTAGAGTTGCCATTTGATTCTATCTTATAGATTTCAGCTTCTGGTGACATTCTCCACTCTGTCATCTATTTTCTGGGACCCAGCATGTTAGGAGAGGCAATCTCCCACGGGCTCCAATCATCGTATTCTGTTCTTGCTGGGGATGCCAAGAATGGAAGGACCTGGCCAGCCTTTCCAGGGCCATTTCTCAATATTGTGTTTGCAGGCAGCAATACTGAGGGATGATATAATATCTCTCTCTCTAGGACAAAGAGCAAGCTTTCCTACAGATTGCTATAAAATTAGGGGACTCCCCAAGTTCAGTGGTCCTCTTCTGTGATGTAAATGCACTGTATGTCTGCATTCATCTGAGCCACGTTACATTGTCCCTGTGGCACTTGGGAGCAGAGGAGTAATGCAAATATGCTCATGCTCCTTGCTGACCCAAAGTAATGAAGTCCTTTCTCTGCCCCAGGAATCTCATGTCTTCTTCTAGCCTTCATGGACCGGTAACAGATTAATATATTACCCTGTAAGAAAGGCAAAGTCAAATTCTATACCACACAATCAAGCAAAGTTTTTTGTTTTTGTTTTTGTTTTTTAATGTACATGTATAAAAACTCTGTCATCTGGGGATCTGCTTCTACTGTCTTATTTTCCTAGGCCCTGTGGCTCGGTGTGTCTAGTCATTTTCTACTGAAAGGCAGATATTATCCACTGGAAACAATAAGGACCCTCGAGCACCTTATCTCCCTCCAGAGGAGGTTTGCTCTATGTCCTGGCAGTCAGTCTGTGTTGAAGCAGACTGCCTTACTCCAACCATATTAGCTGACTGGAGGCGCGCATGGCTGCAGTTTTGTAAGTCTCTCTCTCTCTCTGGTTCGTCTCCACTTCTAGGATATAGCTTTCCGTGGGTCCCACGTAGGAATCTGTGATATTTACTAGGGCGTCTCCTCCTTGGTCAGTCCTGACCTCTACTGAACACTTTGTTTTGTCTACCGAGCACTTTGAGACTGCCAAATCTCTTCTCTGGTTTTAACAGCTTTCTACTCAACTTCTTAATATTTTGTCTAGTACAGCTTAATAATCAGGCAAATGCCATGATGGGGAACCACCGAAGATTGGGTTTACTTCTTTATGCCATGCTTACTTCCAAGACCGTGGCATCTCCTATCCTGCCTATCTTAGCAATTTCAAATTACAAATTTTTATTCTCCAACCTTATGTTAAAAGTTTGGCTGGTTTTTCTGCCTTTTATCTAAAGATCTCCTCCTCATTTCTCAGCCCCTCCCCCACTGTAAACGCTATACAGAAATAAGTAGCTCACGGAACGTTAGTTTACCTCTCTGTAATTCCCTTCCCTCTGGATTATTTGCCCTTCAAGTCTTGCTTGCCTCAACAGTTCTTCAATGTCTTTAATCAGATTTTTTAAACTATATTTAATCCATCTTTTCTCAATTTTTCAGGAAAGTCATTGGTCTCCCACAAGCCAGAAACCAAGGAAGGACTTCTGACATGTCCTCTTCATTTACTCTTTGCATTCATCATGTTTCTCAAATCACTCCACTCCTCTCCATCTGCTCCACCATTTCTATTTCATCTCTTACCTGTCTATCCTCATCCTTTCTTGTCTCTTTGAATCTGTTCTCTAAAACCAACCACAGGGATGTTATCATAACACCAAATATTGGTCTTCTATTGTTGCATAACAAAGTGCCACAAATCTGGTGGCTTAAAACAACACAATCTGTCACGTCAGTTTCCATGGGTCAGCAGTCCAGACACAGCTTAGTTATAATGTGTCCTCAGCTCAAGGCCCACCAGGCTGCAATAAAGTTGTCACCTGGGTTGTATTTTCATGTGAAGGCTGAGTACAGAAGAGTCTCCCTCCTGGATTATTCAGGTTGATGGAATTCATTTCCTCACAGCTGTATGAGTCAGGATCCATGTTTTGTTGACTGTCCACTGAAAGCTGCCCTCAGATCCTAGAGGTCTCACTCAGTTCCTTGCCAAGTGAACTTCTTCAACATGCTCGCTCGCTCCATCAAGCCAGTAAGGATCATTTCTTACTCTAATCTATTAAGGTGGAGTTTTATGTGAAGTAATGTTATCATGGGAGTGACATCACTTTACCTTTTCCATATTCTATTGGCTAGAAGCGAGTCACAGGTTCTACCCACATTCAAGGGGTGGGGCTTGTATAGGGTGTGACACCAGGGACAGAGATCGTCTTAGAAGTGTGCCTATCACAGATTATACCACATCAGCCTCCCTCCCTCCCAGTTAAACACGTCAATAGCTTCCCATTGCTCTTAGGGGGGAAAAATCCCTCAGGATGACTTATAAAGACCCACATGATCTAGCTTCATCTCATGCTCTGCGGTCCCTTATTACCTATACTCCAGGCACATTTCTAGTTCTTTATATTTGCTCGGTTCCTCTTATCACAGGCCCTTTGCACAGACAGTTCCCCTACCACACATCAGTTGTTACTTAGGTCACTCCTATTCGTTCTTCAAGTTTCAATTTAAGCATAATTTCCTCTAACAGGCTTCCCTAACCAGGAAAAAAAATCCGTTGTTCCATACATAGCCCCAAATACATCTCTTTGTAATTTCAGATATAGCTTCCACTTCCCTAGGAGATGATTCTCTTTCAGTCTGTCTCCTCCACGGACTCAGTTCCATGAAGTCAGGTGCTATGCCTGATTTGGTTCCATTGTACCCTCCGTCACACCGCCTGGCACACAGGAGACCCTCAGTAAACATTTGCACTTGCTGAATAATTGTTCACCAGATGAACTCAGGCTTTAACCAGCTCTGCATTAGGTCTGTGCCACTATTAACAAAGTGGTGTTTTGACTCCTAATTATCTCGTTTCCTATGTTACTTCCATGGGAAGCTAATAGGAAGAAGGGGTTATCGTCAGGGGAAAATTTGAGCATTTCTGGGATGAAAACCTCACCTCTGAAAATATCAAGGTTTGGAGACCAGAAGCAAACACCTTGCAGGTCAGCACAGATCTGACTGGTACCATGGCTGCTTCCTCAAGGGCTGTGATTTCTGTATTCTACCCTCCAGCATGTCCTTGAGGCCTTTTGCAGTGAATACAATTTTCTACAAAACAGAATCTAGTCCAAGTTCTTTCCACGCCAGCCGGTCCTTGAAGACAAAGCCGGCATGAAACAGAGGCTACTCTTGCCAGGTGAATTTTCCCAAAGCTGAGGTTTGAGCAGGGTCAATGTGTTCTTCACCAGTGTTAATTAACTTCAAATTTTTTTTACATTCCTTATTGGACTTGAAAGCCCTTTGTAAGATGGGCCCAACCAACCTTTCCAAACCTATTTCCTATGACGCCCTGCTATGTACTGAATGTTGGGGTCCTCTCAGAATTCATATATTGAAGCCTTAATCTCTAATGAATGGGATGGTATTTGGAGGTGAGGTCTTGGGGAGGTAATTAGATTTAGATGAGCTCATGAGGTTGAAGCCCCCAAGGTGGGTCTAATCCCGTAGACTGCCTTCATAAGAGGAGGAAGCGCGCGCTCTCTCCACCAGCACACACTGAGGCAAGGCTGTGTGAGGACACAGCAAGAAGGCAGCTGTCTATAAACCGGGAAGAGGGCACTCGTCACAAGAGAATCTGCTGGCACCTTGTGGCACCTTGACCTTGGACTTCCCAGTTTCCAGAACTGTGAGAAATAAATTGTTGCTTTTTAAACTACCCCATTTATGGTACTTTATTATAGCAGCCCCCGCCCCCGACTAAGATACACCCCTCGAAACTCCCGGTTCTCCTGGGCATTTTGCTGCTCCTCACACTCAGACTGGACTCCTGCATTATGGTGTCTTCCCTGATTCCCACCCCCAGCAACTTGTGTCCATGTCTTAAAATTTCTTCTCACTCATAAACTCAGACTGACCTACATCGGTCTTTAAAACGGAAGGATGCAAAATGTGATGACACTTGGAAATGTGTAAGTAACAGCAATTGCGCAAAAAAAGGGGGGGCACATAAATATATTCTCCATGAATACAACCACCATTAAAGTATATGATATAGAAATAAAAGTAAAAATAGACTATCATTAGATAGTCAGAGTAGGCATTTTACATTTTACATGAAATCGTATTTTTTTCCCACTGTTAAACACGTTATAAAAATGTTTAGCATTAACAACAGTAAATCCTATCCATTTTTAGTGACCAACATCAAATGTTATCTCGGGCCCATTACACCCCAGGGCCCACTTCTGTCCCTAGCAGTCACTCATTGCATCGATTTCTCTTCCTGGAGACCCAATGGCCCCAAAATTAGGTCCCCTGATTTCACTTCTTTTCCACCCAGTCCACTTTTCAGGATACAAAGTGGTAAACCAAATCTAGTAGGAAGATGTGGTCTTTCTCCAGGCCTCTGGTTCTACAAAAACCAAGGAGTTCCTTTTCCTTTTTTAACTGCTTTACTACAGGTCCCTACAGAGAGCAAACGGTGAATTTTTTAAAGTTTTAAAAAAATTCAAAATGTTCTCCTAGTTGTTACTTCTAGCCCATATTTAGTGGCGTACTGGAGCCACCCCACACTAGCCCAGGAGAGGCACTCTGTGCACTTCTTCCCAACTGCTGATTCAGTAACATCAGGGCCACAGTCTGGAATCAGCCCTACGGGAAGTACTCCCACCATGGCAATGGACAACGGCCATAATACGGACCCCTCCTACCTCAGAGAGACCATGTTAAACATGTACCAGCGTACCATTGTCTATATTGAAATAAAACGGGGCTGGGTCAGCTGACCTGAATGCCCAGCAAGCTGAATTCCTCGTTTGCTAAGAGACACTCACCTTCAATGAATTCCACCCTTTTACTCAGCACTCCACTGTCACTGAGTTTGTACCTCTCAGAGTCTTGATCCCATATTACCTTGTAGTGGGTATTGCTGGTACATTTGTCTGACAGATTAATACATGTTATTAAATCAAAAACTCAGTCCATTCTGCTTTATCTCCCCATGGAACCTGGACTTGGGCTTTGCTTGCAGCACACATTTAATAACATTTGTTGAATAAATTAGCTGCAAGTGAAATGAGTTTCTGGATAAGCTCCAAATCGAAGGCAGAAGAAATGTTAGTGCTCTCCAAAGCTAGGACCGTCGTTTAATGTGTCTTAGCAGTCAAGTTTGGAAAAGACGCAAGGCACCAACTGTGGTGCATTAATTCAAATGAAATGATGCCTCAAGTATTTCGGAAATGTGACAGACAAGAGCTAAACATCATATGAGGAGAGCAAACGAAGAAAGGAGGAAGACTAGAGGCTGAATTTAAAATAAAATGAGGCTATTTGCAAATGCAGTCCAAATTAAGGGCCAAAGTAAGTGATAAAATGAGAAAAACATGGAAAGTATCCTTCAAATGCAATGGATAATTACTGTTATTCTTTTTGATTTGGTTTACTGATGGACTTAATGATTACTGATATTGTTGTCAAGAATATCTGGGGAAATAAAGAGGCACATTCTGGGAAAACAACTGAGAACAAAAACAAAAGTAAAACCAAACCAAAAATAAGAGAAGCAATGATAAGTGCTAAATAAAATCTAAAAGAAGAAATAAAAACGTATTATTCATATATTAGCATGCGTTTGAAGATGTTTCACTCTGGGACAAATTACCATGAGGAACAAGCTAGAAAATGGAAGCAGTAAACTATTTTTTTTTAAAAGAGAAAATAAAGTGGTGAGAGGAGACATAAATATAATTAGATGAGATTTATATGCACCAAGAAGATTTCCAGTGAAGGACTAGAGAACAGAGAAAGTCTTTGAATGCAGAAAATAGGAACTTCAAGGGGAAAACAACACACAGTATACAGGAGTTTACAAAAGTCCTTACTCTCTGAGGTGCTGGAATGAGGACCTTGTCTCTTAGGGACAAGAAAACAAGTTCCTGGAAGGCAGTGAGCGTGTCCTGTCCATCCTGGACTCTCCCTCAGAGTCCGGGACAATTACCTCCACACACAACAACAACACAAGCATCTGATAAACCCCGAGTCACGCTACCTGCACCCCCTGGACCTCCATTTCTATGGATTTGCCTTCACATACACCTCTCCCCTCTCTTGGAAAAAGGTAAAATGGCCAGAACAAAACCACTGAAATAATTCTCCACCTCTTTCCATCCAGCCTATGTCCTCTTTAAAAATGTTCAACACTCACCTCTCTGAATATATTTATTTACTATTCTGAGAAACTGCATTTAGATGAAAATGTTTACTCATGTCTAAACCAATGAAGAAAGAGAGACAGAAATGAACACCCTGTAGAGCCTAAAATTTCTTGAGGGCTCAGATGTTCATAATACCAATATTTCAGTGTGTGCCAAATGAAGCTGACCAATTAAAAAACAAATTGGGCGCACATTTTCCATTCTCAGTGATCCTTTTCATGCTTCCATCTTATTCAGGTTCTCTCTTTCTCTTTACTTTCTCTCAAAGTCTGCTTTTCCCTCAAGTGTAACCATGGGAGGCCTCAAAGCTTCCATCCCAGGCCATCTGCTCTTCGATGCTCAATGTCTCAGTAACCTCATTGACCCCCAAGATCTTATGGCAAACTGTGAAAATGATTCCCAAAGCGACAGCGCAGCTCAGACAACTCGCCCTCGATCAAGTTCCATCTATGCAGGTACCTACAGCAAACCTTCACGAACGTCCTTAAAACACAGAAAATCTCACATGCTGAAATCCAAGTTGAATTTCCTCTCTCAAAACAGCCTTTGCAAAATGGTAATCACAGGCTTCGGGTTTCAACCACCGGGAAACATCTGTACATCTTCTCCTTTGCTCCATGTGTAATCCTACATAAAACATTATACATGTGATGGGTGCATCTATTTTAGATCTTCTTTTTAAACAAGAGTTCTTTGGATCATCCCATTTCTGTTTCCATAAAATTATATCCTCAACACCTAATGTCTAGATCCACAAAACCACCCACATACAAACATGTTTCCTTTCCTCTGGGCTCTCCCAGCTCTAGACCATCTGTCTTAAGTCAGTTTCACGAGAGTCAGAGTCTGACATGAGATTTCTTATTCATGTGATTGATGGAGGGGCTGCTCTCAGGAGAAGGGGAGTGGGGGCAGCTGGATATAGCAGGGACAAAATGCTACCAAAAAGTGTGCTCTTAACCAGAGACTAGCTTGAGTCTGATGTCACAGAGAAGTTTAGAGAATCAATGACAGGGCAGAGTTGAGCTTGAACTGAGGGGACCGACCATTTGTAAGCTTTTGATGGTCAGTATACCTGGTAGGTAGGGTGTTTTACCCCACAGAGTGTTCAGTTGGCAGAGGACAACTCTCCAGAGACAGGACAGCTGTGGGATGAGACCATACTCAGAGCAGCGGGAGGATGGGTACATCTGTGATGGAGAGACTCTGGGTGGGGCACCCACAACACACCTGACACCAGTGGTTCTCTAAGTGTGGTCCGTGGCCCAGCACCAGCAGCACCCAAGAACGTGCCTGACATACAAATTCCCAAGCCTCACCCATGACTTCCTGAATCACTCTAGGTGGGACCCAACAATCTGCTAACCAGCCCTCCAGGCCATTCTGACACACACCAAAGTTTGCATCATCCACACCACCCAACACAGAGCGTGTTTTTATTTCTTAAGCTCCATGTGGTTATTCTCCATTAATCAGGCGCCTGTAGCAACTACTATTGTCTAGGTCAAAACCAACTCCCAAGGTTAACAATAGATGTTTTCCAGTAGATGCTTAGACACCTTCTTTCCTGCAAAGGCCCGTCTCAGCAGCCCCTCTTTCTTTGTGGCTGTTATCACAGAATCACAGAATAGTGAAAGAGAACTTTGTGGTTAATTAACTAAATCCCTCCTTTTTGCAAATGAAACAGAGGCCCCCAAATTGTAAGTATCCTAACCAAGATTACACAACGGGAACTCGGGTCTCCTTACTGAAAGTTCAATGCTTTTTCTTATATATTACGCCAACATTACTCCAAATTAAGAATATTCATTACAACACTTCGTCACAGCTAGTTTTACCTCTTTCTATTTTTATCTGTGTTTTCACCTCTGGTTAACATACCTGCCTAACTTTTTTTCTATCTATTTCCATTACCTCCTCCAGGAAAACTCCCATGACAGATGTGGAGTATTTTGTGATTACTTATCCAATGTTCACTATCCCTCCCCACTTCATGGGAAGAGTACATTTCCCTGCCCCACTGGTGGACTTGGCTGTGGAACGTGAGGAGCTGGGATGTACGCTGAGTGGGGAGCACAGCTCGGCTCAGACCCCAGCACTCCTGCTCTCTGCTGAGAGCCAGTTTCACACAGAAGGAGCTCCTGGGATGCAACCACATGTGTAGACACATGGATCAGACAAACCAGACCCTGAGCCGAGAGTCAGCCAGTCCCACCCAGCAGAGCCGCCCACGGTCCACAGACCCAGAGGGAAATGAGTGCTTCCTGCAACAGCCTGTGATAGTTTGTGGCAGCACGGCCACCACCACCACCACCACCACCACCACCACCAGTGTGTGTGCTGATCAGACTGGAAGCAAGATGTTCTTATGCACAGGACATATACTAACCCACTGAATTTTCACAACAATCCTATGAAATGGATGGTATTTTAGGTTCATTTTATAAGTGACTCAAGAACAGTGATGCAACTTGTCCAAAGCCACACTACTGGGACACAACCAGGACAGCCAGCTCTGAAGGTCATGATGTGCTCTGCTCTGGGAGTAAGATTTCAGGCAATTGGCTGCTTGTGTGTTCCCCTTTCTCAGGGTTCCCAGATTCCCACAGGAATTCCTATAGCTTTGTCCTTATCCCACTGTACTGAGTTGCAAAGGTCTCTTGATGTATCTCCCCACCTAGGTGGAGAGGCCAAATACTACATGGTCCACATCAGAAGGCATAACAGAAAAGTCACCAAGTGTTGGTTAAGAGACGCATTATGAAGCCCTAGGTTGGCTCTCAGCACCAAGGACCAGCACTGTTGCTGTGATCTCTTAACCAAGCTCCATCTCCCCCAGTTGCTCTCCGTGCACCAGAGGCAGCACAGTTCTGTCTCCATCATCTTGACCAGCTCTCCAAGGCCAAACCCTCATCCTGCCATCTTGGTCTCCCATGATCTATCCTCAGAATGTCATTCTACCTCCTCTTTCACTTGTCCCAGGGCTCACTCCATGTTCCACTCCAGAACGACATTCTCTCATGCCTGCCTGAACACGCACTTCCGTCCACCTTGAGTGGTCCCACCCACTGTAACCACGTCCTTCCCACGCTAAGGCCCCATCCACACACCCCTGCCCCACCAGCCCCTCAGTGGAGCATCTTCTTCCCCACTCTGGGCTCCAGAGCACATGTCTGTGGCTTTGGTGTGTGTGTTCTCGTGCTTATGACATTCCCCTCAAGTCTACCAATGCTCTACATGCACTCCTGTTTCTGTTGCTATTATCAACCTCTTACAGATAGGATCCATGTGAAATTCATCTGTGTTATCTGGAAACGCCTAGCACAATGACTTGCAAATAGTGGGCATTCAATAAATATTTGCATAATGAATATGGGACGTTAAAACCCACTTGTTTTCATGGGGTATTCACTGTTAGCTTGTTCTAAAGGGAGCTGTGTGACGCCAGGCAGTGGGGTAAGTCACAGAGGGCACATCATCCGCCAGCTTCCTGTCAGCAGACAGTGCCCACTAGAGAGCAGCACGCTGCCCTGCTCAGCATAATTGCCAAACAGAAAGTTCTCTCGGCACACACTGTGCTCTGCAGGCTGCATCCCTGAACCAGCCCCCTGGCAAAAGAGCCTTCTGGGAACTGGCTTGTGCCACCCTCCACAGGCCTCCTGCCACCCACGCAGATGGGCATAAACCTAAGTATGCCGGGAAGCATCCATGCGTATCGGCTTGGAGCTCCCACTGAAAGATTTGTCCCTTGTCCAGCCCCGTCTGAGCAGCAAAAGCATACTGCTGTGTGATGGGAGGTGCTGCCCAGGAGTTCCCCTCAGATTCCAATTCTGGAATCCACTCATTAAAGGGTCCAGACCTGGATGTGGGAGTGAGAATGAGAAAGAGCTGAAAGAAACACTCTGGCTCCTTTCAAAGCTTTAGCTGGGGGTGTCCGTGGAGCCGGAGGGAGATGCTTTCTCTTTCCAGGTGGAGTTCAGATTGAAGGCACATCTTTAGGCAGCCGCTAAATCCATGACCTGGACATCCATGGCTGCCAGTGAGGCGGCTGGATAGCAGACAGTTCTCTCAGGGACCAGTGTGCCTCCACACACAGGGGTGAATAAAAGTTTAAAGTCTTCCCAGCTGAACCAAAACCCATAAACCGTGTTCCAACAGCACAGGTCCAGAGCGAAGGAGAATGCACTCAACATTCAGCCTTACTGATCACCCAGCTGCAGTCATATCTGAATCCAGGCTGAAAACCTGCATTGACTCAGAGGTTATCGTAATCATCTGATGGCCCGAGACGGCTAGACAACACAGACAACCAGACAACAACGTGGCCATTGGCATACATTACAATTTTAAGAGCCTGCCATTGACAAAGAAATAATACCACCTACAACTCTAAACCACTTTAATTCTGGGGGTTTTTTGTTTGTGGCGCCAAAGAGAGAGAGGACCTGCATTGATTTATTTGGTCGGTAGATCTCGCAAGTACTACCTTCCGCTGGGATTTGTGTTTTTGCCTTTACTTTCCAAACTCTAATGTGCCTATGATTCATACTGGAACAGAAGTGCAGCTTGAACTTCCCAGTCCATCATCTGCAAAATATGCCAAACAGCTACAGGACCATGCAGAAGCCACATAATGGAAAACAGATCACCTGGCAAAACAACTATCCAACGGCCAGCAGGTGACCATGGCTGGACCAATATGCTGCCCAGTACTAATGGTGCTCAGTCTCAGAAATGGGTTATAAATGTTCATCCGTGGCTGTAACATTTGGAAGCTGAGAACCTAAAGCCCTCAAGCTTTGCTGGTCACTCTAGGGGTGTCAGGTGCTTCTGTGGAGATAAAATCCATCCAGTCTGTTTATTGTCTGTCTGTTAAAAATCACTCCTTGTTTTCAGACAGCTCCAGACAGAGGCTTGACTGGGGATTAAGTATCCATCATGAATGTGGCCCAAAGACATTGAAAAAGAATGAGAGAGTAATTTAAATGTCTGCTGTAGAAGGCGTATCTTGCTGTGACAGCTCAAAATCTTGAGTTTATTAAACAACGGGGGTAACACATAGCTCTACAGTGCATCACAGTTACGCATGAAACACTTTTCTGTAAGGGAAACCTAAGTTTATTTTTAATAATGAATCAAGCTCTAGTCTCTGGGATGTTTTATACAAGAGATTTTGAAAAACTTAATCCCTATTGTTATTTATGGCTATACATGCATTTTTAGAGCTTTAAAAGTATTCAGGACCCACTGGTTTTTCAGTTACAATTAGTCCAAGAGTTTGACTTTAGCGTCTTTGGATGACTTAATTGTAGATCATAAGTGTTCTCATCTTCTCTGCCCAGAATGTTTTTGTTTTGTTTTTTCCATTCTCTACTCTTTCTGGCAGGAAGTCACTACAATGTTCATTTGTCTGGTAGCAGGATGAATGGCTAACTCCTCGCATGTACAAGTTGAAGAAGCTGTCATTTGCTTCTCGTTACCCTTGAAGGTCACTAAATTTAATACTGTGATTGAAACCCCGACCCTTCTATAAATCTCCAGAGAACTGTGATTCCTAAGATGGCAGATAATTTGGAGGTGGGATATGTTGACCTGTGCACACGTCAAACAATTATAAATTGTTTCCTTTCATCTGTCTCAGATGTAATCTACAGTAAGACTCCAAAATATAAATCCTCTCCAAAATGAGACAGCCAAGAAATAGCCCCTGAGGCTTGGTGGGTTTATCCATAGCCCTGACTTCAGATTGTGACAAATGACACTGATTGTCAACCTTGGCTTGACTCAAACTGGTGGCTTCTATCTCTGGCGTCCCTCTTGCAGGGAAAAAAACGTGTCTCGTTTATTCCGTTGTCATCATTCCCAGTCAATAAATGAGGAAGGTGCTTCTCCTAGGTAACCATCTCAAAGTGTTCTAGCTGAGCTAGTTAGTATAGAAAACGATTTGGCATTGGAAAATATATGATAAAAATCATTCTACCTTGTGCTTGTGAGGGAAGGTAGGACATTTGGGACAAAGTAGTTCTGCCTTTGCCTCTCTCAGTCCATATAATCTTTGATATCTGAGAATGGAAAATTGGTTTAATCCCTGGATACAGGTAAAGCCCTTGGAGTCTCTAGGCCCTTTGACTGGGAGTAACTAGGGGTGTATCTGTAGCAATGTAACTCTGGTGAGGTGACAGTGGCTCCTGGTAGGATGGAAATGGCATGTAAAAGTATTTGAGGCAGAAGAATTCAGGCAGAGTGACCCACAAATGAGGTCACAACTGGAAAAAGTACATTTGAGAGTGATAAGAAGGTCAAAGTTACTGACAAGTACTGAACCCCAAATCCATCTCCCTATAATTTCTATTGGTCTACATTGAAAGGGTTTTTCCTGTTTTTAATCACCCTTCATTTCAATCTAACTCACACAATCTCTCTATGTTAGTTTGGTAGAGCTGCTGGACCCAAGTACCACAGACTGGGAAGCTTAACCAACAGAAATTTATTGCCTCACAGTTCTGGAGGCCAGAAGTTCAAGATCAAGGTATCAGTAGAGTTGGTTTTTTTTGAGCCTGTGAGAGAGATTCTGTTCCATGTCTCTTTCCTGGTTTCTGGAGGTCTGAAGGCTGGAATCTTAGGTGTTCCTTAGCCAAAGACACATCACCCTGATCTCTGTCTTCACGTTCATGTCTTACTTTCTCTGTGTGGGTCTCTGTGCATAAATCTCCCCTTTCAATAAGGATACCAGTCTGATTGGATTAGTGGCCCACCCTGCTCCAGTATGATCTCATCCTAACTAACTACATCTTCAACAAACCTATTTCCAAATAAGGTCACATTCTGAGGTGCTGGAAGTGAGAACTTCAACCTATGAGTTTGAGGAAGACATGATTCAACCCATGACACTCCCTACACAGTATTTCTATAACAGTCTGTATCCTCCTCCTAAGGCTGAGGGATCAGGGCGTTCCTTATCTGAGTTGTAATAAGGGATAGAGCCTGACAGAGGCCATAGATTCACTGACATGCTCAAATCGCAGAAGCTGAAAGGAAAGCAGAAGCCAATTAGCTTAAAAAAAAAAATAAGTCTGACGGATTGCTAAACTAAAAGGAGCAAAAGGAAGTATCAAAGCTAGAATAGAGGAAGTTGTAAAACTGGACTCAACCTAAGTATACCAAAAGCAAGAAAGGATAAATGAAAGAGGTATAATTATCAAAACTAAGGTTTTGGTAAGTATTTTTTCACTCCAAATGGCTTTTCATGTTTTTGTGGAAGTACATCCAGGCCATCTTAACCAGGGCTGTGAGATCTACATAAAAGGACTGGAGAGGCTACTTTTTCAAATCCTCAGACACTGACTATTTATAATGGGTTCCATTAGTGCCTGCCTGTACCATACTGGTGCATAGGAGTGAAATTAATTTGTTCCATGCAAAGGGAGTCTTCAAGTGTTAGCACCTAATTCTTTCCCAAAACCCTAGTTAAAAAGTACTAAGAGATATTAATAACCCTACATTCTGATTGATATCAAGGCAACTTCTCCTTTTTTAAAAATAAATGTTTTGTTTTCCATGTGCTTGTTTTTATAGAAAGAACTGGATTTATGTTTCATTTTTAATAAAGAAGGCAATGACTTCTATTCCCAATAATGGCTTATTAGAACCAAACCTCCAGATGAAAGCAATTAAAAATTCTGGATAAAATATTAAGACTATCTTATTATAAGAATTTATAAATTGACAAGATAGTAAATAATAATAATAATAATAATAATAATAATAATAATAATAACTCAAAGAAAATCTAAGGAAAGAGAAATCCAGAGAACCAAGCACAAGGCATCTAACCTACTTCGACCTGAGGACGCTTCCCCATCCTGAGAAGCTCCCTCTTGGGTTACATGGCACAAGGGACAGAGGTCAAAGCCTGGGTTCTGCCTCAAGTGGGGAATCTAAAGAAGACTCTCCTCACATTAAGTTAGGGCAAAAAAGAACTATAGCCTCAGTGAGCTACAAGCAAACTCTTCCCACACATCTATTCAAAGACTGCAGAGGAGACTGCCTTGGCCCTGTTTGGAGCACATAGAAAAGGAAAAGGAAAAACGTGCTAAGAAACTGTAGCCATGGACTAACCTTTAGAGTATTGTCTGGGAGATACAGGTATCCTCAAGTTATGAACTTGATTATGGTGGTCCCAGAAGCACTCCCAGAAACTTGACAATAGAAAATGCACATCCTCTCAGGAGAAAAATCACCTTTTCACTGGCCCTCAAAATGTTACCACCATAAAATTTTGAGACCAATGAACAAAATACAAATAGCCAGGCACATAAGGAAAGAAATAACCATGAGCAAGGTTAAGAAGAAACAGTAGAAAACAGAATCATACCCAAAAGACTACAGCATTAAAATTGTCAGAAATAGATTATAAAGTAATGATTATTACTGTAAGTAGAGAATAGAAAAACTTTTTTTTGAAGAAAGGGACCTTGCACATTTAAAAGACAACCAAATAGAACTTCTAGAAATAAAGCATATAGAAAAAAAATTTTTTAATAAATGAACAAGTTTAACAGCAGATTAGAAAAAGCTTACGAGAGAATTGACCATCTGGAGGATAGGCCAGAGGAAACTACCCAGGATACAGCACAGACAGGAAAAGAAAAAAAAAAAAAAAAGACCAAAAGTATAGTGCATAGTGTGAGAATAATATAATACACATTTAAACAGAATTCCAAAAGAATAATAGAGAGAGAATGGAGCAGAAGCAATATTTGAAAGCATTATTGCTGAGAATTTTCCAGAACTAGTAAACAATTTAGGAAACCCCACAAATCCAAAGCAGGGGAAAGAAAAATCAACCTACATAAAAATCCATTATAGTAATACCACATAAAAACAAAATCTTAAAAGTAAACAAAAAAAGATAAAATACTATCAAAAAAGCAAGAGTTAAATACAACTGACCTCTTAATAGCAGTAATAAAAGTAAGACTATAGTGAAATATCTTCAACTAAGCTGAAAGAAAATAACTGCCAACCATCAAAACATAATTCAAGAACATGAGTAAAATATATTTTCAATAAACATAAACTGACACCAGCAGACATTCACAAAGGAAATCCTGCAATACAGGTTTAAGGAAAAAAGAAAAGTAACTACAAAAGTAAAGTAAAAGATTGAAGAAAAGAATGAAAAACAACTGATTTTTTTAAAGGCAAGTATAATTAAATTTTAGCTGTGTAAACAATAAAAATAATGTCTTGTGTAGAGTTAAATAAACTATAAAAATACAAATAAGTCAGAGGTGGGAAATAAAGCTAAAGTACTATACTATCCAAGAGGAAAGGAAAGATATGCATTACACTTATACTGTGATAAATTAAGTATGCATGTTGTGATTTCTAAAATAACTACTGAAAAAGACAGAGACAGAATATATAACTTCAAAACAAGATGGGAAAAACAGATTGATAAGAAATGTTTTATCACACAAAAATAGACAAGAAATAAAAGAAAAAAGAAACATAAATGAGGAGGAGCAAATTGAAAGTGCAACAAAAGGATGGTATACTTAAACCCTAACATATAAATCACTATATTAAATGTAAATGGCTTAAATGTTCTAGGTAGAAGCAAAGATAATCAAATGGATTTCTAAAATCTCAGCTATATGTTGTGCGTAATGGATACAACTAAGACATAAGGATCCAGAAAGTTTGGATAAAAGGATTGAAAAATACATAGCAGATAAATGCTAATCAAGAGAGAAAAGCCATGGCTCTCATAACACCAGATAAAATAGATTTTGAGGCAATAAATATTACTAAAGAGGTTCATCTCATAGTTATAAAGGATTGAATTCATTAGAAAGACAAACATTTTAATTCATATGTTCCTGTGATGAACTGAATGGTGGCCCCCAGAAGGATATGTCCCCATTTTAATGCCCAGAAACTGAGACTGCTACCTTATTTGGAAAACTCTTTCCTGAGGTTGATTTAAAACAAATAGATAAAAACCAAGAAAACCCAAATTCCCAATATCAAGAATTAAAAATCCTAAACAAATATTAGCACACTGATGCAGAAATTTATTTCTAAAAATCAGAGTACATAATGTACAAGAATAAACCAATGGGTTTATTCTAATAATGCAAGCCTGATTTAATATTAGAAATTAAATTAATGTATCTCATCTCCAAAAGGTACAGATTATCTCAAAAGATGTTGTCAAACTGGTAAAATTCAACATCTATTCATGATAAAATCATATATATAAAAAACGCACAGAAAAGAATTTTCTAAATCTCATAAGGGGAATTAAAAAGCACTTCCTATTTGATAGTAAAATAATGAAAATGTTTACTTTGTGATGAGGAACAGGACAATAATACTTATCACTACTTCTGCTTACGGTTGTACCCCAGTCCTACTGAGCACAGCAATATTGTAAATTTTTAAGAAATGTATTAAAAATTTTTAAGGGAGCATCAAAGATCTCTTTATTTGTAAACAATGTGATTGTGTCTGTAGAAAATTCAAAATAACCTAAAGATGCTAATCAGAAATTATAAATGAGTTTAATAAGTTTGCTCAATAATGAGGGCAATATACAAAAATCAATTGTGCTAAACAACTGCATGTTGTACTAGCATCAAACAACTGGTAAAATAAATATTTAAGACTTCCACTTACAGTAGCATCAAAAAACATATTTTTTGTGATCAAAATATATGGTGACTGTTTACATTTTTAAAATTATCACAATAAAAGACACATTGACATTAATCCCCCTCAAAATACTCCCCCTCTTTTCAAGCGCACTTATCCCGTCATTCTTGCCACTTTCTGAAGCAGTTCTGGAAGTCCTCTTTCATGAGTGTCTTTAGTTGCACTGTCGTGGCTGCCTCAATGTCCTGAATCATTTTGACTTTGGGGAAGAGCCACAAGTTTCATGGTGCCAGATCCGGTGAATAAGGTGGATGAGGACACACCGTAATGTTTTTATGTGACAGAAATTGCCATATACCAGAAGCGATGTGTGACACAGAGCCTTTATGTTGTGATCACAAAATATGGTGAATGCTGCTGCCGGGTGCCATCCAACAGAAAGGCAAGGATCTTCAATAAGAGAAGTGGTGCGTCAAACCTTAGTAACAGTGTATGACAAGTTTCAACTTGTTTGCTGCAGTCAGTTTGGTGCGAGCTATGGTTGAGAGGTGTGTTTTAAAGGATGCCATAAATCATGGATCATGAACAACGGATTAACATGAGATGGGCAAACGCTTACATCCTCCATCATGACAACACTCCATGTCACACGTCGCTTCTGGTATGGCAATTTCTGTCAAATAAAAACATTACGGTGTGTCCTCATCCACCTTATTCACAGGATCTGGGACCGTGTGATTTCTGGCTTTTCCCCAAAGTCAAAAAGACCATGAAAGGTAAACGGTTTCAATCGATTCAGAACATTGACGCAGCCACAACAGCGCAACTAAAGACACTCACAAAAGAGGACTTCCAGAACTGCTTCAGAAAGTGGCAAGAACAATGGGATAAGTGTGTTCAAAGCGAGGGGGAGTATTTTTAGGGGGATTAGTGGTAATGTGTCTTTTACTGTAATAATTTTTTTTATTTAAACATTCAACGTATTGTTTGATAACACCTCATAGATCAACGCAATATAATAGTGAGTCTAGAAACATATATATATATATATACACACACACATATACGTATGTGTACATACATATATACACATATACACACATGTCTATACACATACACATATACATGTATATACATATACATATATGCATATATATTAATGTGTGTATATATATATATACGTATACACACACACACACACACACACACACACACACACATATATATATATGCAGTAGATTTTTGCAAAGTTGTCAAGGTAATTCAATGTGGAATGGAGAAAGTCTCTTCAACTAATGATGCAGGATCATACGGATATCCATATACAAAAATAAAAAGAACACCAACCCTTACTTCACATCACATATAAAAATTAACTCAGACTAGATTGTAGACCAAAATATAAAACCTAAACTATAACTAAAACTTCTCAAAGAAAACATAGCAGAAAAATTTTGTGACCCTGTAGTAAGCAAAAGTTTCTCAGATGGAACACAAAAGCATAAGTGTAACAAAAAAAATGAATAATTGGAGTTCAACTAAATTTAAAATGTTTGTTCTTGGGCAGATGTAATTTAAAAAATAAAAAGGCAAACTCAGGAGGGAGACAACATTGGCAAAACACATATCTGACAAAGGACTTGTATGGGGAATAGAGACAGAACTGCCACAAGTCAACACTAAAAAGACAAAGAAGTCAGTTTTTAAATGAGCAAAAGATTTGAACACTTTACCAAAGAAGATACACAAATGGCGAATAAGCATGTAAGTGGTGGCCAGGGGACAGGGCTAGAGGAAGAGACGATCACAAAGGAGTACAGGAAACGTGTGAGCATGACGGAGACGTTCCCCATGATTGTGGTGATGGTTTCATGGGTATATACGTGTGTTAAAACAGATCAAGTTACGGACTTTAAATATATACAGCATATTACACTTCAATTATATCTGCGTAAAGTTGTAAAATATCAGTTACATACATATACCAGTTGTATTATATAGAAACATTACAATAAGCAAGGAAATAAAACTTTAAAAAAATTCATGTCATTGACAATTACATCAAAAATATGAAGTACCTAAGAACAAATATAACAATACATATACCACACCTACTCAAAGAAAATCATTAAACTTTAGAGAAAGACATTAGAAGACTTAAATAAGTGAATTTACCATTTTCTTGGAATAAAATATTCAATATTTCAAAGATTTTAAGATGTTAATTACTCACATTAATTATAGAGTAAATGCAATCCCTAGCAAAATACCAGGTTGTGTGGGGGCGGGGCAGGGGAGGGGAATGGACAAGGTGATTCTAAAACGCAGATGAAAATGCAAAGGCCCAAAATTCGCCAAGACACTGATGGAGAAGAATGAGGTGTTCAGACTCACTCTACTAGATATCAAGACTTGTTATAAATCTGAGGTAAGGAAGATGTATCAGTATTGGTGCAGATATAGACAAACTGACAAATGGAACAGAATATATAGCCTGAAACCATGCACATTCTCATGTGCGTATCAGATATGTGACAGGAGTCGCACTGCAAATAAGTGGCAAAAGATGGACTTTTCAATAAATTCTGTAGAGATAATTGGATATCCATAGGAAAAAAAACTGAAATAGAACCCTTACTTTATACCACAAACAGAAATAAATTCCAGTTTAATTTAAATGCTAAATGTCAGAACCAAAAATAAAAAACTTTTAGATGATAATATATGAGAATAATGTCAATACTGCATTAGTCTGCTCAGGGTTCCATGACAAAATGCCACAGACTGACAGGGCGGCTTGAACACAGAAATTTATTTCTCACAGTTCTGGAGGCCAGAAGTCCAAGATGAAGGTGTCAGCAGGGTTGGTTTCCTTGGAAACCTCTCTCTTTGGCTCATTAAACTGTTAATTGGGCTCATATTAAACAATAGCTCATATAGATCACTTTCTGCATGCTATGCTCTCTTTCAAAATAAAACGAGAAAAAAATAATTCACAAAAAAAGATGTCTCTTAGGATTAGACTTCGAAAATGACAGTGGCTGGTAAGCTGCGAGCGACTTTTACAATTGAGTACATGAAGTGGGTGGGTCGCTGGTTTGCACGTCCCAGTCAGTAGAGGGGTTTAATAGCTGTGTTTAAAGTGGCACATGTGTGAACAATAAGTCTTTCCTTAAATAGATTTTTACTAATTCTCTCCCAGCTCAAAAATCTATTCATTATAATGGTCTTTTCCTGTCTATCAGGGATAATTAAACCCCCACCTACCAGCAGCCGGGATCTCATGTCAGCCATTCCTTTGGGCCCCCGAAATATACCTCCAATCATATGTAACCAGGGCTGGGATCCCCACATGGTTAAGCTAGTCAAGAAAGAAACCCAAGAAAGAAATCAAACAAAAGCAAACAGACAGAAAGGGCAGTGGAGATTAATCGGTAGGAAGAAAAAGCTTAAAGAATTACAAGGAACCACAAGAACTTTCTGCCAGCCAGCAGATGCACTTCCATTTACAAACCACATTTTGTTTTTCACAGAGTGGACTCATCCTCATTTAAGAACTGAAAATTCAGCGTTCTTTCTGAGGTAGTTCCCCCCCTTCCCCCAACTTGATGTAAGTGCCCCAGATTTGATCGTGTCCCATTGATTATTGCGTCCTGTTCACTGCAAGCCACACATCTGTCGCACTCTGACTGGGGAACGTCCGTTGTTTGGGTTTCAAAGCAATTCTGTTCTGAGTGACACACACGCAAGCAAAGTAAGGCCAAGAGACCGGATAAAAGCGGCCCATTAGAAACCTCAGCTGCTGGTTATTTTTTTCACAAAATTGACTACATTACTCCAGCTACTGTCCACACACATGTACGACAACACCATTCTCACCGTCTGGACGACAGCCCATGAGAACGGGAGCGACGAGGCTGAAGTCTGAGTCATGATTGCAACAGCAAGGACAATAATTCTTACCTCTCACAGGATTCCACGAAAAACCCAACAAATAAAAATGGATTGAAAACATCAGTATAAAGGAGCTAAAGGTACCGTGTGCACTGTTGTAAACTAGGAAGTCAGCAATCCCATCGTGGATTGGCCAAAAAATCTAATATCCGTACGTTGTGAACTTCCAGAGACCTAAGCTGGGGGTGGTGGTAGAGACTTCATAAGCACGTGCACACACACACACACCCAGACACACACACACAGACACATACACACACACACACAGACGCGCACACACACACACACACACAGGCACGTCTGAGTGTGTTTTCTAAGTTTTAAGTGAAGGGAGTGGTGAAAATGGGAGGAAGAAAAAAAAGAGACAGGCAGACAAAGGAATCCAAGCAAGAAAAGCGCAGAGGAGAGACCATGAGCCAATTGCCCTTTGACTAACTCAGCACTGACCCTCTGAGCAGCCAGGTGCAGAGCTGTCTGTTGTGTAAAAGCCTTTTCAGTCCTCTGCTAGGAAGGACAACACCCCATCACAGCGGCCCAACGGCCAGATCACCCCCCACCCTCAACCAGGGTGCCGCCGCCCACCATGGGAGGCTTGTCATCGCCAGTCCCCCTCACTTCCCCACCGCTTCCAGTGCCTAGCACGCCCGCCGCTCATCTCCCCAGGCTCTGGGTGCCTCAGAAACTCTCCGAGGCGTCAAATAACAAGCCCGAAAAAAACCCAGAAGGAAATAACAAGCTAGGGAACCTGGACTAGGACGTGGACTCCCTCTCAATCAGAACTCCTGGGGCCTTGTGTTAGGTCAGGTCTGCTGAGCAATCCATGTGCAAGGGACGCACTGGGGGAGAGAGAAGGTAGGAAGAGGCTTAGACTGCCCTGCAGGTCTGACGCTGAGAAAGGAGGGACAGAAAGAAGAAAGACTGGGGGACAAGGGTTTGGCCAAATCTGTGGGCAATCCTTGAGGCAAAGACACCCACTGGAGGAGTCCGGCATCACGCTTCAGTACTTGAGCATGCCCAGTCGTTGGCTGGTGGCAGCCTGCGGAAAGGGTGGCCTCAGTGTAAATGTGGGGTACATAAGAAGAGGCAGCAAATGGGGACACTGGTCAGTTATGCTTCCTGCAGCAGGAGAGAGATCTGAGCAGCTATCTCTCAAGAAATATGTTCCTTTATTTATTGGGCACCTGAAATTTAAAAGCGTATTTTTATTGCGTAAGCCATAGCACAGAAGTCGCAAGCTGACTGCCATGGGCAGAATCTGGCAGAGACGGTTTTAAATTTTTGTTGTTTTTCTGGTTTTAGATTTGGGGATTGAGTAATGTTTTTAAAACTTTTGAGCTAGTTACCAACATTTATCAAAAAGAACAAGAGATTTCACATGTTAAACATCCAGATTTCCGGCTTTTCTTGAAATGAAATGCAAAGGGCCAGCATTCCCCCATGTTGGCAGAAGAGTGGCGTCGCCCTCCTTTCACTCTGCAGTTGCCCCCTCCTTTATGCTCGCCCTAGCCCACGCCACTCATTACCTGACTGACCGTCCTCTCTGGTCATTGAACATTTGACTCACCTGCACACGTGCCTCTGTCACTCTCAGAACACAAGCTGAGGGCAATGATGCTGTCTGTTGTACATCAACGGCCTGGGACAGTGCCACGCACACAGTAGTAAGTCAGTATTTGCCCAATGGAGTGGTTTGCAGAGTGTTGGAATAAATTGTTTGGCCTGGTGGTGGTGAAGAAAATGAATTTTGAAGTTCTGCCTGGGGCTAAACTTGTTCAACCCACACAGAACCAAGTTGGTGCCGAAGGAAGAAGATAGGGTCCCAGACCAACACAGATGGGGTCCCAGACCAGCACGTCCATCCTCAGGGGTGCTACAGAAGGAAGTAGACACAGCATGCGTGCGTACAGCAGCAGCCCACCACTGCAGGCCCTGCACGCTCAGCAAGCAGGCATTTGTTCTTTCCCTCCCGCTCTCAGGAGGAGGGAGTGGGTTTGCACAGGGAAACGGGGCTTATCTCAGCTCCTTCCCCAGCCCCAGCTCAGCCTGAAGCTTTGCTACAAAATACTCCCTGGGCCACGGTCCAGGGCAGACGGGCATGAGGGGTCCTCACCCCAGAGCTAGCACACACTTAGGGAAAATGGAAAGAATCGAGCTCCGTGACGACGTGATGTGCAATCCTGAAATGGCATAAAAATGCACATGGACAAACAGTGCAAATCAAAAGAACTGCCTGCCAGAGGCAGGTCCCCCGTGGCGTCTCACGAACTCCGAAAATGACTACCAGATGATAAAGGAGAGCAGGCCCCATGCAATCTGATTACCATAAGGGACTGGCAAATCCGTTAGGAGCAGACAGGCTCCTTCAGGTCCACTTTACTTGGTTAAAAACAAGTAACATTAAGTTTAAAAAAATGAGTCAATTTTTCATCTCATTTCTCACTGTCATGTATTTGCTGCATCAATTTCTAGCTAAAGGAGTAAAGAATGTTTGTGTCTGAGACTAAACTTTGCTGCTATTAAAAATCAAAGTTCGGTCTTAGCCTGACACAGGCAGAGAGCTAGAACCTTCAATCTGTGGGGAACTTGCTTTGCCAGCTTCATCTGTAGAAAACCAGTCCGGGAGGTAGGGAAGTAACTCTGATGGAGCACCTTCAATGCATCAGACTGCAGAGTGCTTTGCATATTTTTGTCACATAATTCTCTGTTCCAAGGGATACAGAGGTTTCTAAAGAATCCACTAGAATGCAAAATAGTGCAGCTGGTATGGAAAACAGTATGGAGGTTCCTCAAAAACTTAAAAATAAAACTACCATATAACCTAGCTGGACATCCCACAGCTGGGCATTCACCCAAATAAACTGAAATCAAGATCTCAAACACAACCTACCGAATGGGAGAAAATATTTAGAAACTATGTATCTGCTAAGGGGCTAATATCCAAAATCGGTTTGATGTACAGGTCCCAAATATTGAAACAACTACCCATCAATGTAATGGTACGGAAGAAAAACATTCTTTGTTGCACCAGAAACTGAGGCATTCCAGAAAGATGGAAAGTGACAGGCCACAGACAGAAGGAGACTTCAGTCTAAGACACACAAGAGGGCCCCGCTACAAAGGAAAGGGGGACACCAAATTGCCTGTGACTAGGGAGCCAGCTTGGGGCTGTGATCACAAGGGCACCAGCAAAGTGAAAGCCTATAGCTAAAGGACCTCCCAACACAGACCAACTGGGCTGGGAAAACAATGATTCCAGATTTGGATGGATGAAGCCTGAGGAACTCTTCACCTTACCTGACCTGTTATTCGTTCATTGTTTTACCAAGTACATCTTTGGTTCTCATCTGACCTTCCAACAGTAGTAACATGGACCATCACCACCCGGCTGGAAACATGGCTGCCGCTGCTCTTTGTAACTCAGCTGTCACCGGGTTCATTTCTTACTCTCCTGCTCTAACGAATTTGCCAGCAGTGCCTTTAGGTTCCTGGGCCCTCGTCTCACTTGAATCCTCTCTCCCTGGGCACTCTCGTCCGCACCTACCGTTCCCAACACCTCCCATGTACAGAGGACTCACATTTACGACTCTGGTCTTCGCCTCCCTCTCAGGGAGCCCTGTGGCTGCATCTTCAACAGCCTACGTCTCTCTCAGGTGTCTCAGAGGTATCACAAAAGCTGGGTCGTGCCAGCACTCTTCCCAAAGACCACGCCAAGCGCTTCGCTCATCGTGCCTCCTCTCCGCCTACCCCGTATACTGCTTTCCTGCCTGCCCCGAGCAGGTGTGCGCGCTCGGCCTCTCTGTCTTAGCTCCCGCATGGCGAGTTTCCTCCCATCCACAATGGTTTCCATTTCTACGTTTAGACAAGCCTTTAGTGAGCATCGACTGCATACATTTCGCTAGACACTAAGGATACAAATAGTTAACACAAGGGCCCAGTCTTCTGGGGCTTTCTAGACTAATAAACAATGGCAGATACGGAAATAAGTAAGTACCATAAAGTATGATAAATGTGATTAAAGAACAAGCCAGGACTACTGTGAGCGCACAAAAGGGAAAGGATCAGATCTCCCAGAAGAGGGCGGAGGGGATGTTTTAGCTGCGTTCTCAAAGCTCTGTGAATGTTCTCCATAAAGCTAGGACGGATGAGAAGATGAAGCGCAGTACAGGGAGAAAGGGACATGCCAAAGTCACTATGCCTGTGGAAAGTCACAACAGAAAATGTCACAGGAACTAAATGAATTTAAAATGCAGGGTATTAATTTTCTTAAAATAACATTCATTTGAAAATCTAACTAGCAGAAGGATCTAAGGAAATGAAAAAAGAGCTAGAACTTTGCTCAGTGATGCAGGTTCGTGCGATTAAGGGTCTGGACAAGGCCGTCTCTCTTGAGCCTTATGAGGGTAGCTGGGAGGCACCCTCCCTTTCATGAGTGCAAGAGACAAGAGCCAAATTCAAGATCCAGGAGACAATCAGCGTAATGAGAGCACAAAGGACTGTCAGAGGAAACCTTAAAAAGGAGAGACTTAGATAAGAAAACCAATCAAAGGCCCCAGTTAAAGGGGCGGGACGTGTGCCCCAGGTAACTCTTGATCACAGCCGGGATGGAGGAGAGGCACACAGGGTAAGTTGGACCATGCCCTTTCCAAGGTTAGCCAAAGAACAGTTGTCATTTCAGAGGTTGGCTGCGTACATATCGGCATCACATTTTCCTGTAGCCAATGCCACAATTACCACTCACAAGAAGGTTTGGATGAAGAATAACTATCTGGCACCACTCAAGTCACACCACAGTGTCCACCCTGCCTGACCCAATAGCATGCCGGCACACAGACATGAGGGGCCCAGCCCCGGCTCACCAGAACCACCACAGAGAGCCGTCTCCTCCCCCACTGCTCAGACCCAGCTGGCGGTGGGCGGGGTGGGGGGGAAGGTGTGCACAGACCCCCACAGTATCTACAGGAGGAATCTGACTCCATTACCTCCTCTCTTTATGTGTGAAGAGGTGCCACCTGAGATTCTCCCTCTGCCCAAAGTGATGCCCAGATGAAGGAGAACAGTCAGGTGATAACGGCTGCTCCATTCAACAACTGTCAAGCGTTTTCTATGGCTAAGTGGCTGCACCAAAATGTCCACAACAGAGACTGTCCTGAAAAAAGAGCTACTCAACCGAAGTGTCATAATTTCTATCCTGTTAGCAAGGCCAGCGGTCAGAGAGTCCACCTCCAATATGGACATAGGCTCAGGGCAGAAAGTCAATGGGCATGAAGCGATTGCAAATAATCTCCACTCGCTGCTGACTTCAAAAGTGTAGATGGGCGGGAGGGGTGGGGAGGAGGGGGAGGGGATTGGAGGGCAGTCGGTGACCACAGGATGGCCATGGGTTTGAAAATTAATCTGGGGAACGTAATTTAGTGGTTCCCAGAGGGTAAGGGGGTTGGGGGGTGGGGGATGAGGGTAAGGGGGATCAAATGTACGGTGATGGAAGGGGAGCTGACTCTGGGTGGTGAACACACAGTGTGATTTATGGATGATGTGATACAGAATTGCACACCTGAAATCTATGTAATTTTACTAACAATTGTCACCCCAATAAATTTAAAAAATAAAATAAAATAAAAATAATAAAATAAAATTGATTGTGAAAAAAAAAAGTGTAGATTTTTTATGTATAAAGCCATCCACCGTGTCTCCCCAAAAATAAGACCTAACCGGAAAATAAGCCCTAGCATGATTTTTCAGGATGACATCCCCTGAACATAAGCCCTAATACATCTTTTGGAGCAAAAATTAATCTAAGACCCAGTCTTATTTTCGGGGAAACACAGTATGTGTGTAAATATACTAACAAAATAGTCTTCATCTCAAGATTAACAAAAGCAACTTTATTTGTGTATACTTACTTGTTTTAGCTTCCAGGCTTCTAAACACTTTTTATGGTATTGTGTGTGGCCTTAAAAAACACGGAAGAATTTCCTGCAATTTTTCCCGAAAGGTTCCATGTACTTCTGAGAGCTCAGCAATGGTGCCGCAATAGGCACACAGACATAGCGATATAATTCACACGCGGCTGTTCAACTTTTTATTTTCTAGATGCTTATCATTAGCTGGGTTGGAGGATGAATTCTCCAGAGTATCTCATACCAATAAAAAGAATCATAGCTATGGTGACAGGTGTCCTTTTCATAATCATTTTCCCCTTTAAAAAAGCCCATTGTTCCAGCCAGCACAAAAAAATAGTAATAATAATAATTCAAAAATCAAAACCCTGCTTAAAATCTCTACCCACCCCCTACTCTGGGTAGCAGAATGAGTGGATTGGAATCAGATACTCAATTAGATATTTTCAAACGGCCCTCACACTTTGTATTTTCCACTGCCCTTACAACAACTTTGGGATTTTCTATATAAAACTGAAATATAACACGTGAACGTAAATACAGATATGTCCAGACATTACATTTCACCTGTAAATCTATCCCGTCTTCGGGCTACTAACCAAAGATCATTTAGGTAGATTAATTAAATAGTTTAATTCTAGCACATGAAAAATGATGTGTTAATTGCAAAAAATAATAGATGCAGGCAACAGATGATAACCACAGTATGTCAGGCACAGCCATAGTGATTTGAGGAAACGGCACGTGTGATACTAAAATTCACTGCTGCCCTGTTATCATTAAGGCATCCATTAATTCCATGAATCATTCGTCTGTCAGATAATGTTCTGGCCTAATAATAACTGCAACCATCTTTTGAGGGTTTATGGCACATCAGCACTGGTCCTGAGAGCTTCAGAGCTATTTCTGCTCAGATAAGCCTCACAGGAACCCAATGAAGTAGAACTCTTCTGGTTTTCATTTTACATATGAGGAAGCACAGAATTAAGTGGTGAAGTAACTTGTCCTGAGTTTGAAACTAACACGTGAAAGTCCTAGAATCAAGGTGGGCGCCCGCCTCTGAGCCCCAGGCCCTCGCCACTGATAATGCTTTCCGTGTCCCTCTCTGGTGTGGTCTTGCCTATGATGGGTGCTTGGAACCGCAGGCTGGGCGCCCATGCACCCTAAGTGTCTGGCCTCTTTCAGTCTGCCCCATACAGGGAGAACAAGAAAAGCCACACTCTCAGGAACAGGCCTGTGGTTTTTCACCTCCTCTTCGATTGCACAGAATATTCCAAATCATTAAGACGTTATCAGAACACCATACCAACCCAATTCTCAACAGTGACTGTGATACAAAGTACCACATGGAATGAGCTGGATAATTAAGGGTCACTTTATTTTACTGCATCAAATATATCTTCCCAAACTGACAAAATTATTGTAAAAGCAGCATATATAACAAAATCCTATAATGCATTTTCTCTGCATTTGATGTTTTAAACTATATCCTTTGGTTTCTGAGCTTGTTGGTATAACTTTGCCAGCTGTTTTTCTTTGAAGGGACTGTTCTCACTGTGATATTCTGTCCATCCTCCTTCTTTGGTTTTAAAAAGTCCATTCTGTTATGAAGTTATAGAGTTAGTCGGTGGTACTAGTTTTATTTGGTTTTGTTTTCAACATGCTCTACGGCAAAGTAAGATGTTGCCAACGTTACACTCATCAGGCAGAACTACTGTTACGGTTGTCTTTAAACAAACTTTCAAACTCTAAGTCTAGAAACTGCTGCGTTTCCCTTCACCAACTCCCCAGCACCCACCTCCAGGCTGACGCTGTGGGGTCCCGTTTCAGCTCTGCGTCACACTGCTGGGACCAAAGAGGAATCTCAAAATCCTACTAAGACTCACCTTTGCTGTCTCCTTCAGGCTGCAGGATGTTGCCACCATAAGGTTTGCTTTTCTGCTGTTAAAATTGTTTTTCTGGTCCAAAGGTTAGCTGGGTTCACGTTGGGTCTGAGTGCCCATACTTGATACAGACGTGAGAATCACAGACGTGGAGCCAGAAGATCTGGGCACAGATGCGATCTCCACTCTGTCTGAGCAATCACTCAATCTCCCTCAACTTCTCTTTTCTCTATTTCTAAGTCAAGGTGAAAGATGTCCGAAGGTCACACGTTGATCTTACCTTTCATGTAATTCCATCAACGTTCGCCCCTCAAGTCAAATCAATCCATTTCAAGCAAAAGACCCTTATCCGTGGGGCCTGGGTGTGTGGTGTTCACACGACAATGGCCCTTCCAAAGCATCTGTGTGCTAAGGGGGACACCATGAAGGGGCTGTGACGTTTCTCTGATTCTGCGACGTCCAGCTGGGGGCAGAGAGCCTACTGTGTGTAACAACGCATTCACAGACTTCACGGAAGGGGTCGGCATTTTGACAATTTGGGGCAGTTAGGCATCGTTTCCCTCCTCCATTCGATCACAAACTCAAATGACTTTAGGAACTAGGCAGGTAAAATCCAGAGTGCGTGGGCAGAAGCCAGTGGGGAGTGGTGAGGACCACGGTGAAGTCCTTCTAATGGGCATTCAAATGCATATATTTTTACAACTCCATGCTGGCCAAATCGAATAAGGCTGTCCGCTGAATTCATCCCCGTGCTGCCAGCTTGCAACTTCAGTCCCTGAGAAAACAGTGCTGGGTCCTGGGTCCCGAGCCCAGAGAGGAAGAAGGATGCAGGTCAAGTGGGATGGGTAGGATGCCCCAGAAGAGAGTGGCACTTCCTTTCATGGTACGTTAGAAGACAGAGGTTTTGAATGACTGGCACACACTGGACAGGGAGGCAGGTGAGTCCTGGGGGGAAGGGTTTATGGTGGACTCCTTTGGAAAGAGGGTAACCCCCCAGGTGCTTTTGCAAAGACCTCTGGCAAATGTCCCATTTAGTATCTAGGTTTAACCTTTCCATTCCTGCATTCCCATCTTAAGTTGCCCCAATGCTTCAGGGGAGACATTTGAATAAAACCAGGTGTGGTGGTAATTGGGGGACCTGAAAGTCCTGGTTGTAAAGATGTGGCTCTGCCCCACTTTCACTATCTGCTGAGCCCCATTGAGAGGGCAGCATCCTCTCCAGACAAGCAGATCCCCCTAGTCTGAGCAGAAAGCCAGCGTTCAGGGAAGAACAGACACAGGTGGAGAAGGACCCTTTCCTGCCTAGACAACTCCAGAAGTACAAGGTCCTGGAACTCACGGGGGCCAGCTACCTGCCTGAGGAAGCTGACCTCTGAGAAGCACAGGGGAGGAGAAGTAACAAGCCGAAAGATGTTTGGGGGCTTCAAATATGCAGCAAATGTTCTGAGAGGGGGAACCAGTGGGTTGCTGCATTCAGAACACACAGAGAGGTGTAGTTAGAGGAGAGCCATGAGACGATTCCTGCACCCTTCTTTATGCTACCATTAAAATGGGAATTCCAGATCTGATGGTCTCCTTCCCCTGTAGTTGAAGTCCATAGTTGTTCTCTTGCAAATTTGGCTGGAAATGCCTCCTTCACAGAAGCCTCATGGAACATTCCATCTAGTCCTAAAGCAAAATCTGTCAGATCCCAGCAGCACAGTCTTGCTCCCATTCTATTTTTAATGAGCATTGCCTCTGCGAGTGGATTTTCAAAAATAGTATTATTAAATAGAACCTTCCCAAATTCACTGTGCAGAACTATCTTTTATGGAAAACAGATGTTAAGAGCTAACCTAAAAATGCAAATCATAACATCATAACGACTTCTTAATTTTAGAAGTCATGGATACGACTTCCCAGGAGGGACCAAAAGAGCCAGTGACAACAGCTGCAGAGAAAACATCAAAAGTGGGAGGTGACTGCAAAACAAAGGAAGGTTGTATGGTGGCAGAGAACATAAAGACTATTCCTTGTCTTTCAATGGGGTACACTGAGCACTCACACATGTCCAATCCCAAAGCCTTCATTCAAGTCAAGAAAAGAACAAAGGTAGCACCAACACTCAGGAAACAGATCATTTCCAAATGTGTCTACACAGGCCACAAGGAATAGAGAGTTCTAGAAATACACACTTAAGCTCCTTCCCATTTCCTGCACAGCTCCTCCGACAGGAATATGAAACCACAGTTTGCAAACGCTCCTGGTTCAAATACACTAACTCAGATGCTCAACTCCTGCCTTGGGCATTCAGCACGGACGTTTCCCTTATTTTCACAACTGGCCTCTCTTGAAACCCACTGTTCAAGAGGATTAAACACTTAAGCGCGTTCTTATTTTGGTTGAAGGTGGTCAGGTTTTTTTTCCCCCAAACTGTGTTTCATTCGCTTGATTGAGTCCTCTCCTCCCTTCTTTCGGGGGCGAGAAGAAAGTTTAGAAATATTTCCAACTTACCAGTAAATGTTAATATCGCCCTTGTGAATAAAATTTAATATACATGCAAAATAGGCCTCTCTCCCTTTCAATTCTACGTACTTGTTGAAGAGCAAGTCACCACAGGAATTAAAACACACACGTGCAGTCTCCTGATTAAGGCATTTAGAAGCGCACCCAGGAACTAAGCCTGTCGCCGGTGTCCTTGTTCTCAGACATACTGCTCAGGGCCGTCTGGCCTTTGTCACCGTATTAACTGTTATCCTCTGGGTGAAGGGCTAACACGCATGTGCTCTGGGCTGCCCTCATCTCGACAGAACTGATTAAAATTAAACAGCTGGAAGTATTTTCAAATTTCTGTCTGGGGACTGCTTAATCCATCAGAACTCAGCATGAATTTCCCACTAAGATAAAAGTGTAAAAGTTGTTCTTTCTTTTTCCTCATTTTTTGTAAGGCATCACCCTTTCCCCCCAAACAAAACATTAACAGAATTTCATGTCTTTTAAGTTCTTATCATAGGTTAGAGAAAAGAAAAGGCATCCTAACGTCAGCTGTTGTTTACCTCCTAGAGCAGACAGGGACCCAAATCCCGCTGGCAAAGAGAGCAGAGAAGGAGGACACGTTATAGCTGTGTTATTTCCTCCCACAGACGTCGGCAAACTCCACTGACACTGCCTCCATGGAACGCCAGAAATGGGCATCGTCTGACTGTCGTGTGTGGGTAACATGAGTCACTTGGGCGTTCAGTCAATTCATGGGTTCAGAAAATAGTCACGTCAAAGTCATACTAGTCAGCAGGAAGTGGAATGCAATATAAATGGTTCCCCGTGAACCGCATCCAGGGCAGTAAGTGGCTGAGACACCAAGGGTCCACTTCTGTGAGGGCTTTCCTTAGCTCCTCCACCCACTCTCAGCAGCGCCACCGATGGGACCAGGTCACACGGTGGGGCTCCAGAAGGAGTGCTTGTCATCATGAGAACGCTTTCTCCCCTTAGGAGCCTGGCACGACATCACCAGACTCCCCATGCACGAGCATCAGAACAGAACTGGGCATCTAACACATAGACTCTGACAACACCTGGACGTTAACCAAGAACCCTTGTATCTATCTAGGCAGCCAGTGTCCGATCACTTAGATGATACAAGACTTTCGAAGGTAACTATCCACCATCAGTTTGGGGTCACAGGGCCACAGCATCTTTCTTGCTTTACAGCTATTGGAGGGTTGGTTATAAGAGATTCCAAACATAGTGACTGCACAGGCGTAGGGACACGGGCAGCATCTGAGTTTCCTGCAAATGTCATTTTAGAGAAACTTTTGGAACCTCCAAGCACTCATCAACACCTTTCACACAGAACAATAAAAGTATGCAAAATGTTAGGATGTACCTCTGAGCTGTGTCCACTAAGCTAAGCTAAAAGCACCGTTCCCAGTGTCCCTTCCCTGCGTGGCCCTGAGTGAGTGCCAGCCACAAGGGACATTTGCATGAGACCTGGAATGCAGGAGTGCAGGAGCAGCTGTATCTTTTACGCTCTGAAGGTCCACAGGGGCTCCAGCCACGTGGCAGCTCCCCCACACTGGCAGTGCCCTCACCTTGATGGTGTGGGGCACCATTCGAATCACGGGTCCTGCAGTTTCCACGAGCAGGGCAAGACCAGGGTACGATGGGCGACGCACTTCCTCAGTGCAACTTGTAAGGGGCACCAAAAAACTCACTGATCAAGGTAAATATATTAATGTGATTTGTTTAAAGAATTAAAAGTTGATGAAAAAAAATGAACAAATCATCAAGCTATCAAACAGTCTGGCTGCGTGACCATGTTGGAATCAGCCATAAGGCAAAAAGGAAACACTGGCGTACTGATCTCACAGGCCTCGAGCGCTCCTCCTGCAGCTTGTCATAGGCGTGGGACAGACACAGCTCCGTGGGAGAGGCCACCTGCTTCTCTGGTGGGACGCCCTCAGCATGGATGGAGACGGGAAGGGACATCTGCAAGTTCCAGCATGTCTTCTCCTCTGTGAGTGTCCCAGTTTGTCCATATTCCCATCTACCTGCAGCTGTCCCCACCAACTGTCATTCTGGTTTACTGACAGCAAGTCGTGTTCAGCCTTCAAGGCAGGAGTAACCGGCACCCACGTTCCTGTAGTAAGTGCCACACGCCACACTACATGTGGTGGCTCTGCTGCTCTGATTAGCATGTGGTCACTGCATATAAACTGAGGCACACAACACAGGTTCCAGGAATGGCACGTCGAAGTCGTTCTATAAAATGCCTTCCGCTTTCTCCACCTGTGTGAGCCGTCTCTGAGGTGGTCAAGCTGTTACCCGGTGCATTCTTTACCTAAATGCCCAGAGGCTCCGTATCAGTGGACCTTCGGATTATAACTGACAGAAAGCAGACAACCAGAATGTCCCTATGTCTGTACCCGGACAGAGATCTTCCTCTCCGGGGTTTGGTTTGGTTTTTCCTTCATAAGCAATAACGACAAAGCCACAGTCCCCAGAAGGAGGTGTAGAGGATGTCTAATAAACTCAAGCTCCACAAACCTGACCTCCACTGCAGGAAGCTATTGTTGTGGTGTTTAAAAGTGCCAGCTGCTAAGTCCAGTCGTACTCAGACTGTAATTAAAGGGGAAACATTTATCTTCTGTGAGGACCCAATACCGTCGTCCCCTGGCTGTGGAACTGTGAATTAGTCTGAGGAATCCCGGTATGGTTATTAGCAGTCCTGCAGCTGGAGACTGGGACAGAATCGAAAAGACTCACACCATCTCTGGGGAATGCAGTGTTTCTTGAGGAATTCTGGCTCAGTTGGATAAACCATAGTTTATAGGGAAGAGAGAGCCTTCACTCCTGAGACCTGCTATGAGAAGGGCTGGGACACAGAGACATGGCACCCTAAGGACAGCTGCTGGAGATGAGACACACTGTCGAGGGACCCATTCTCGTGACAGATCTAGACCAGGGTTTCTTGACATTCCTGTGGAACAATTCTTTGTTGTAGGAGGGCTCTCCCCTTCACTGCAGAATGTTTACCAGCATCTATGGCTCCTCTCCACTAGATGCCAACAGCAACCCCTCCACCAGTTGTGACAATCAAAAAAGTCTCCAAACATCGCCAAATGTCTGCTGGGTAGCAAAACTGCCCCCAGATAAGAACTGCTGACTAGTGTAGACAATACCACAGGCTCCTTCCAGCCCCCAGCAGCGATTCTGGGGCAGCAAAGCCAGAAACAGCAGCCACGCAGTCAGATACTGAGAGTTCAGAGCCAGGTAAGGATGAAGTCTTCCATATAACATCAAGGCTGAATTGTAGATGAGGAGAAGCTGACACCAAGTCATCACCAGAGGTGTCCTATGCTGGGGAAGAGTCAAGACAGAGACTGATGGCCACGTTAGGCTCAAATGAGGGACAAACTAAAAGACCAGCCATGAAATCCGGATGCATACTTTGTGGTAAATATCATGTATTTGGTAATAGAGACAGGAGAGTCTGAGGACCCTAAGGTCGTGTCACTAATAGTTAAAGACAAAGCTTCTCAGCCCTTAGAGAGAGAGTTGATTGTATCAGCTAGCTACTGCTTCGTAACAAGCTGCTCCAAAAACTCAGAGGCCTAACAATAAAACCTTTTATTTCCCCTGAGTCTCTGGGTCAGCTGGGATTTCTTCTGGTCCTGGCTAGGCTCACAATGCATCTGTGGTCAGTGGTGGGTTAGTTAGGCAGCTCTGAGGCTCTTCACCAAGCTTATCATGTGCTTAGGGTAAACATAAGGAAGGTGTGATTTGATACCTTTTGTCTTTAACTGTTACATTATGAAACATTAGTTACTAGTACTGATTACTAAGGAATCATTCCACAGGACTTGTAATGGTTAGAGTCTGTCCATCCTGTCACCTAACTGTAGCTGTCAGAAGGGCCATCAGTAGTCCGCACTCTCACCAACACTAATGTCTTTCTCTCAGCCAATAACCCTTATTTAAATGTTAGCTTCAAATAACTGACACCTTTTTTTAAGAAGCAACTGTATGTCAAAAAAACAAAAACAAAGAAACCTCTTCTTTACACTTCCTATCACTGATATTGCCCTTTTTGTTGTCACATGGACCCTTGCTATACGCACACACACTCGCACACACACACACACAAAATGGCTTTACATTCTAAATTGACATTCACTCTCAATCCTAAATAATAGTTCACCAGTTGTAACACAAATGTAACAGTGGTGACAAAACCAGAAAAACAATTAGCGTTGAGTGGGCACCAGGCACTATTCTAGGTGCTATACATGCATAATTCTTCGTCTCACAGTGACCATTTTTTACAGGCACAGAAACTACCCTGTTTCCCCGAAAATAAGACCTAGCCGGACAATCAGCTCTAATGCGTCTTTTGGAGCAAAAATTAATTTAAGGCGGGGTTTTATTTTACTATAAGACCTGGTCTTATATAAAACCCAGCCTTAAACTAATTTTTGCTCCAAAAGACGCATTAGAGCTGATTGTCCAGCTAGGTCTTATTTTCGGGGAAACACGGTAACGTACCAAAAGGATAAGTGACCCACCAAAGGTCACTCAGTTAGGACGGGGGCTGGGATTCAAACCCCAAAAGTCTTATCCTGAACCCATGTTTCTATCACTATACTCTGCTGCATCTCTACCACGCAATAAACTCTAGATATTCAATGACATTTTCATTTTCTGACAATCATGAAGCTATGATTTCTTTTTTTAAAAGAAAAGTTATAAATAAGTGCATCCATTTGGTAAGAATACAAGATTTGCAATCACTTTGAAATTCAAAGACTGCTGACTTGGCTAGCAAGGAGAATATTAATTCCTTTCATTGGCTTTATGCAGATATCACTGTAGGCGAAGCACAAATTATTTAGTATAACAGAATCCAATCTCTTGCTATAGTATACCATAACTTTGTTTCTGCAACATTGCTCTGATTGAGTCTGATCAAACATTGTCAGGTATGTGGTGTTGTTAAGTTTGGATGTTTTAAGAAATAGAAGTAGAAATGGTATAAGTCAGGGGTGAAAAAGAAGGTTCAACTATGAGAAAGTACAGCTTCATCAATAGTTCTATGCAGCATTCAATTAAGATGTAAATTTATCCTTTAAGAGCAAAAAAGTGGGTTGATCAATTGAAAATGCGTGTGAGAAAAGAACACATGCCATTGAGTCAGAAAAGCTGAGAGTGGTGGCAGGAATACATTGCCACAAATTAACCTCTGAAAGAAGGAAAGCTTCTATGTGATAAATGCATATAGAATATAAAACACAGATTAGAATGAGCAAAATGGTCATTTGAAAATCCATTTGTAGGTAAAGAAAGAAAAATATTCTGGGGAAGAAACATCAATAAAATTATTGGCAACATCAAAGAACTGGTTTCTCATAGAGAAATGATTTCGAGAAAACTGAGGATGGCACACATCTTGTTATTACTTTAAAATCTGTAATATTATTTATATTTTAAAATAAGCTCTTTTATTGCAGTTTAACACACATCTGGAGACATTACAAGGCCTATACATACATTTCAATGAATTATCAAAAAGTAAAACATCCACATAACCATCCCCTACCGTATTTCCCCGAAAATAAGACCTAGCCGGACAATCAGCTCTAATGCATCTTTTGGAGCAAAAATTAATATAAGACCGGGTCTTATATCATATTGTATTATATAAGACCCGGTCTTCTATTATATTGAATTATGTAAGACCCAGTCTTATATTGTAGTAAAATAAGACCAGATCTTATATTAATATTAATTACTTAATATTAATTACTATATTATAATAAAATAAGACCGGGTCTTATATTAATTTTTGCTCCAAAAAACACATTAGAGCTGATTGTCCGGTTAGGTCTTATTTTTGGGGAAACACTGTAGATCGAGAAATGGAACATTTCCACATCCCACAAGTTCCTTCAAGCCTCCTCCCAATTGCTAGTCCCCAGTTTTTCCCCGAATGTAACCTTTCTCCTGTCCTTGAACACCACAAAAGTTTCCCTTGCTTTTAAGCTGCATAGAAATGGTGCATCTCACATACAGTACTCCTTTCCAGCTGGCTTCTTTCTTTCAACATTATGTTTGTGGGATATACCCACGTTGTTTTCAGGCTGCCGTAGTTCACTGATTTTCATGGCTACCTAGACGTCCACTCGTGAACTGACCAAAATGTATCCATTCCACCACTGATGGACATGTGGGTTGCTTCCAGCTGACAGCCATTGTGAGCAAAGCTACTGGGAACATTTGTGTACGTGTCTGTTGGTGCACACACGTCTGCATTACTGTTGGGGGTAAAACGGCCGAGGCATAAACCACGTGTGTTCGCTGGAGTGGATACTGCCTGCTTTCCAAAGGAATGGAACCAATTTACACTCTTTCGGCAGGATTTGAGAGACTCTATTGTCCATGTGCAGCCATCACTTTCATTTTCACTGAATGGTAACTTGATCGTACCACATCCTAATAAGCATATGCAGTTACTAATTGTATTTGTTCTTTGAGAGCATCTATTAGCCAACTGGTATGAACTAGTTCATACTCTAATAACCTATACAGACATATTCGTGCAAAATCGCTGAATGCAAACCTTGCCTCCCACTACAAAGATGTCAAGTGATTTTCAAATACGCCTCATGTTTTAACTCTCAACACATTTCACTGTTTCTCTCCCAGTTTCCTCAGCTCCCTGGTCACAGAGAATTTCAAACCTGTTTCCTCCTACTTCCCCACCACGTCACTCTGCATGCCTTTGATTATTCATCTATATGTTGTATGGGTCACTCTCCAACACTCCTCACGTGAGACTTCTCCGCCACCTGTACATTAAAGGTGGTGTCCCAACCCTTGAAGCACAGAGGATCGCCTGTCACTCATTGTATCCATTTAATCCAATCACAGCTATTTATACAACATTTACTATGCGCTTGTCACTGAGCTAACACGAGGGATAAAAGGTAAATAAGGACTCGGTCCCAAAGGAGCTTACAGTCCAGCAGGGAGAATCCAATATGTAAAGAAACAGGTGTGATAAATTATAATAAGCATAACCAGAAAAATAGAAAAATGTAAGGGTCTAACACGGGCATAAAAAGGAAGGGATCGGTTCGCCTGAAAAGAGAAGACAATGGATGGAACTTTGAGCAGAATCATGAAAGCTAAGTAGGGATACTCCAAGAAGGTAGATAGGGAACAGGTGGGTGGCGAGGAGGCAGGAGAGGCTGAGGGTGGAAAGAGCCACCTGCCCTGGGTCAGACAGACGAGAATCCACAGAGCTGGGGCTCAGGCAAGAGCTGCACGGTCCAGAGAGAATCACAGGCTAACCCATAACCACTGAGCCCCCACTCCCCACTCCCGTATGGGCTCCCCTGCCTAGGCTGCCCTTAGGGCTCCAATGCCCCTCTCTCTCTCCCAGATGTTACATCTGGAACATCCTTTTGACTCAGTTTCCACGACGGCTGCCTCATTCTGAAATGACTTCACAGTCTTCCTTTTCTCATCTTGCTCTAATTCTACTGACAAAAGGTTAATAGTCACAAAGAATGAATCTCCAAAAAAACGTATTCACACTTGCCTACATTTTCTCTGTTGAGGCACTTCCCCAAAGCTTGAAAGACTAATTGCTCTCTTAATTCTAAAGCTTCTAAAAAAAATAGGAAGACACTTTCTACTCTCCTGAACCTTCTACACTCTTAATTATTAATATTTAAAAATTTAATCAATCCATATCGCATGTATTGAGAACCTGTGTACAGAGCCTGTAGCTTGCTGGGGGCGTATTTTGTGGGGTGGACCTGGTACTCAGTGGTGACCTCCAAAATGGTACCAAATTTCACTAGCCAACAGTCTGCCAGGGGAAATGGACATGGGTCAGAGTTCCAGAAGTGAATACCAAATTATAGTCAGTATAAAGCAAACGTCCATGGTGGCCACAGTAAGTAATGGGGGAATGACACAGAGACAGGAAGTCCTTTTGGAGGAAGAAATGTCTGACCCCTCCCTAAAGGAAGGGCTTCCATCTTCGACGAATTGGAGGTGAGGTGAGGTCAGGTGAGGAATGGGAGGGAGCCCTCAGGTCTGGGGGGGGGGGCTAAGGAAGAAGAAAGCATGGACAGACCCCAAGATGGCAGAAGGAGGCTGGCACCTTTGAGGAAGCGAACACAGGTGAGGGTGGCTGGAATGAACAGTGCGTGACGGAGCATTTCTGGGATGAAGGTAGAGGAACAGGTCAAAGACAGGCTATGCAGAAGCTTGACAGCCAACTGGAGAATTTGAGATTTGAGTTTACACTTCTGATAATGCATCAGTAGCTCCTGGGGGACCAACCCTCCCTCAAACTACAAAAAGTTCCCTTAAACAATTTTTTAAAAAAACTACAAACTTGGGATCAGATATAATAAGCAAGTGCCTGAAGGTGCTGGACAATGACAAAAACAGGCAGATACTGGAGTGGGTTGATATATTAAAAAGGGGAAGGTACTGGGTGAGTGTCCTGTTTTCTTTGACTCTGAGGGCAGCCTCCCCAGCCCATCTACAACACACAGGAGATGAAAATATACAGTCTTATTGGATGGAAGAGGGGGGCACAGAGATGGACAAACCCAGTAGCTGGAAAGCAAGAGGGATATTGTCTCGGTAGGGACAAGAAGAGCCCCAAATCTTGTGCATGAACTCTCTGCACATCTCTGGCTGACCCAGGACCACACATCCATGGGGGAGGCGAGCTGCAGCTCAAAGACCCGAACCCACTTTGAGTCCCGTGCTCCACCAAGAAACCAGGGTTTCCACGGGAGTTAAGCCACTGAGTTTACAGTTTCAGTTAAAACATTAAAGGTGGGAGTGGGGGGAGCGGGGCATTAGGAGGGCGACCGCTTGACCAGGTTTGTATTTCTTTCATTTTCAAGTGATTCTGACTTTGCTGTGTGGAGCAGACTGTGTCATGGCAACAGCGGGTACAAATAAGTATCAAAGTCCCATGAGAGACGGTGGCCCCTTGGCAGGCCCTGGGGAAGGTGCGGAGCCTGAGAAGTGAATGCAGGGTCACCAGAACAGGGGAGGGGATTAAACAGGACTGAGGAAGCAAGAGGGCCAGGAAGGCCTCCCACGTCTCTGACCAGAAAACCGATGACCGGTGGTGACGTGAGACAGGAAGACCACAGGGCCTGCTGGAGGGCTGGAGTCCGCTTCCAGATGAATGGAGCATAAGGGATAGTGGAGATACCTCCGTACAGCTGTAACATAGGCTGCGTAATACAGGAGTCACAGAAGGCAGGGCTAAAGATAAAAATTATTAAGATGACTGGCTTTAGGGGTAATGAAGCTGTGGGTACAGCTGAGCTCCCCTGAGGACAGAATATGGGGTCGGAAGAAAAAGGGACCCAGGATCCTTCCTCCAGAAACCCCCCACTTTCATGGCCAGATTGAATTGGGTATGCCTGCAGAGAAAAGGGAGATGGTAAGGTAAAACCGAACCAGAAGCCCCCTCACAAAAGGCAGGTACGTAGCGGTTAAGGGCACAGCTCCTCACCTGCTACAATGCCCCCTCAAATGCTCTGGCAGTGTCCTCACCTGTGACCTCACCCTTGCCTGTTCTATGATTTCACCCTCAAACTCACCCTCAAACCCCATCTGCCTAGTCCTTAAGGAACCAGCCCCACACACAAACACCTAAGAAACCGGCCTCTGCATCATATCCCCTAACTGTCCTCACTTTTAAATCCATTCTTACCTATTACCCGCTCAGCAGTGCGGCCTCCTCCCCAGCTTCCAAACCCCAACACACGCACCATTTCAGGGCTCATGCTGCCATCCCAGAACAATAAAGAATATCACACGGCCTACCTCAAAGCATAATTTGAGACTCTGATTCATTCTCTTAAAAGCGACATACAGAGGAAAACACGGCTTGGCATCAGCAAGACTGAGTCTGTGAAAACATTTTAAACATGGAAGCATCCATGTAAAGGAACCGTTTTTAGCTGGCGTTGCTTTACTGTTTTCTTTTGTTTTGTTTCCTTTTTAACAACTCAAGTTTAAATTACTGACCTGCTGAAATAGCCTGGCCCCGGGTTCGAGGGCCGCTGTGACCTACTTACTACCACACAGCATCCTTTCCAGAGGATTCTGGAAACAAGAAACGTGGAGGTGAAATCGTAAGCAAGAGCTGCTCACACAAGGTCCACGGACGTCCCGTTTCAAGGGGCTTTTTTTCTGTTGCCATCAGGGCCTCTTGAGGTCTCATGACTGTGTCAAGGGGCCACGAAGTCAAAGCTATCTCCGTGAAAATACTAAGTCACTATTTGGCTTTTTACATCTCCTTCTCTCCCTAGTCTACAGTGGAGGTCTGATGCACTATCAAAGAAGAATGTCCACAATTATCAGGGGGGAAAAAAACATTAAATACTCCCTTTTACAGCCACCTATCTGGGAAACAAGAAGTCGCAGAGACTGGAAACAGAAGCGGGTGTGTGGGAGCCTGCAGCTGTCTTCCACTAAAGAGACACAGAAAAAAATGTAGGGCAATGCCAATCTCTCCCCAGAGAGTTTTTGTTTCAGAGAATTTTGTTATTTTTCATAGAAACATGCTATTTACATTACCATGTAGTAGATTTATCCCTGTTGTCTTTAATTAATCATTACATAAATATTTTGTAAGAAATTAATTTCTAATATGGTAACGCTTTCTTGCTATAACCCATATGAACAAAGCTCTCTGGTACAGGGGCTTGTGAACACTTTGCGTCCCACCCACAGGGTATGAGTCTGGAAAGTGCCAGGCGAGGGCTCAGCTGTGGCCCTGCCTTGGCTAGGCTGCACTAACCCACAAGTGTACTTACCTCCAAGTGAATTCTGTGCTTCCAGAGCCCCAGAGCCAAATGACAGCCCACTGTGGCCTCTTTGGCTCAGCTAGCATGCCAGTACGCACCCCTCCTCCGCAGACAAACACCCAGAGAATACAGAGTATACCAGGGCTCAAGTATCAGTCAGCACCCACTGGGGCAGCTGGACCAGTTGTTGAAATATTAAAGTACGTCTGCACTCCAAGCCTCTCCCGTGCTCCCAGCACCACCCCACCTCCTGCCCCAGACCCCACAGGCATAGCCCCGCCATCTGCCAGTGAAAGGAGTACAGCCTGGCAATTTGACCCAAGCGTCTCACCTCACCACCCCTGGCTTCCCCAGGACTTGTGAGCTGCCTACCCTCCCAGCCCACCCCAGGGTCTGTGCTGGTTCTTATATTCTGGCCACATCACCGCCCACAGAATCCATGTGGCCCCTGACACACACTCGTTTCTGTCCCCTCTCAACCCCTCCCCCCACAGCCCTCTGACCCAGAAGGGGCAGATTTCACGGCTTTCTCTTCCTCACTTCTCACTCTAGGCCAGCCAGCCTCTTAGCCTAGATTCCAGAGGCCACCCTTACTGGCAGGCTGTGGAAGGTCTTCCATCCACGTGCGCCAGGCTCAGTCTTCGAAATGCTAAATGAGATTCGAATGTGCCAGAGGCGCTAAAGGACTCTGTATGCATCATGGCCCAACAACCTCATGACTCATTTCTCAAGCTTTGGAGAACGCGTCCCGGTAACAGTTCCCAGACTCTCCCATGATTCCCTTCCCCTTCCTTCCTTTCCAATTACATCATTGATAGGCCAGCAGGTCTTAGACTTCACTACATATTAGAATCACTTGGGGACCTTCAGAAAATGCTGGTGACCAGTATAAGCCCCGTACCACACATGTCAACCTCGAGGAGACACCCAGGTAGCAGCCGTGTTCAAAGCTTCCCAGAGACGCCAACATACAGGCAAGACTGAGAACCAGTGCTCTAGGCTAAATGTTTACTGCACGTCTTCTCCTTGCTCCCCTGCCGTGGGCACCCCGCCACTCCACATCTAGAATTGCCTGGGAAAACACACCTTCTCTGCCCATTCTTTCCATTGGAACCGCCCACTGGCTGTCTGGGCCATGGAAGCAGCTTTGGGTCCGAGAGTCTTACACTCAAGAACACAGCCCTTCCCCAGAAGACTAAGGCCCATTTCTACTTGCTTATCTCTTCACTGATGAGGAAGGAGCTGGTCAAGGAGCCCTGCATTCACTCCCAGGGGTGTGCCAGGCAGACCTGACCACGTGCCCTCCATCAAAATCACCTGGGCAGCTTTGAGAACCTGCGGACACTTGGCCAAGTCCATCAGGCTCTCTGAGATGGGGAGCAGTGTTTTTAATGCTCCCCAGCTAATTCTTACGTGAAGCCAGCCAGAGTCAAGGACCACGAAGCCTAGTGGCTCAGGGAACCTTGGCAGGCCCCGCCTCCTGCCTTCCTCTACAAATACCTGGTTGGTCCATATTTCCAGTTCACGTTTCCCCTAGTCCATCACCTCACAGGTCACCTGAGCCACCTGTGCTTCTGTCTGTAAGTGTCACACCCTGAAGCCCGGCTGAGGCCCCATCTCTAAGCTCCTCAGCTCAGATGAGTGTTGGTCTTTAACTATTAATAAGCCCATGGTTCATTTGGACTGGTCAAAAGGTCCCCTTGGGAAAAAAGTCTTCATTTTTAACACTTTTTCACTGAAAAGTAATACACACATATAGTAAGAAATCCAAGCAGCAGCCAAGTGTGTGACAACAGGTCCCCTCCCACTGCAGTTCCCCAGCCCTGTCCCCAGGGGGAAGGATTTGCAAACAAAAGCATGTTCGTGTTTGTACATCTATCCCCCAAAGGACTTTTCTAGTTTATCAAACCAATAAGATCCTGGGAGGGACAGAAGAGCGTCCCATCTGATCTGGGCCTTTAAAAGCTGCTCAGGGTCAAAGTTCAGATGGGTCTGAGAAGTCCCCTGACATACAGCACCTAAAACAGCCTTCAGGTGCTTAGGAAACTTGCTAGTATAATAAAAAGTGACCAGATGGCTCCAACCCGTTTGAAGGGAGTGGGGATGGTCAGTATTAGTCCCTGTCCCTGTACTGTACTCGTAAAGTAACTGTTACGAGCTGAACTGCGTTCTCCCCAAATTCCTGTTGAAATCCCACCCCCAGGACATCAGAATGTAACTGCATCTGGAGATAAGGTCTTTCAAGGGGTGATTAAGTCAAAATGAGGTCTTCAGCCTGGGCCCTAATGTAATCGGATGGGTGTCCTTATAAGAAGAGGAAATAAGAACACACACATAGAAGGTTCGTGTGAGGACAAAGACGCTGTCTGCAGGCCTAGCAGAGAGCCCTAGAGGAACCCAAACCTACCAAACCTTGATCTAGGCCTTCCAGAGCCTCCAAAACTGTGATAAAATAAATGGCGGTTGTCTAAGCCACCCAGTCTGTGATGTTTTGTTACAGCAGCGTAAGCCAATTGAACAAGTACTTAATTCTACTCTGGTCGCCTAGAGCATGAAAGCCGGCGAGAAACATAGTTACTAGATGCCAGAGACTCCTAAAATGATGTCGTCAGCCTCTGTGCCTGGAGGCCCCCTTATAAATGAAACCACTTCACAGCAGGTTTCTTTGTGTGGTTTTTCAGTAAATTTCTGGCAAAGATACAAAGCAAAGTTGCCGTATGCTGATTTCCACCCCAAAGTAAGAGAAGACGGTTTTCAGTCTTGCTACACAAGGTTCAACATTTTTCTAAAACTTAAAAATGCCCCAGATTGGCGCACATGAACAACTAATGTCATCAGAGAAACCCATAAAATGGTAGGAACGGAAGTATGACCAAGACTGGCCCAGAACATTCTGAGTAGCCCAGGGCAATGAGTTCAGCTCACTCTGTAACGCACCTTTAGAGCAAAGCCCTGTTTTTCTCATGCCTGAGCATGACGGACTGCATGGGGGGCAGGGGGACACACAGAGGAGCTGGGACCGCCAGACAGTGCCTTCTGCTGGAAAACTGGTTTTCCTCCCTGCTTTGAAAGTGGACCTGGCTTTGATCAATAAGCTATTATAAACATGACACACAGTTGTGAGAGAAAACTTCTGTTTCCGGGGAAATGGCACAGATGAAGGCGCCGCCATAGCCTTTGAAAGTCAATACCCCCCCGCAGTGGCATAGCGGCTGCTGCCCACGTGCTTCATTGCAGGTTAGCTGGGCAGCAGGCAGTCTGGCTGATTGAGGAAAGAGTGCGGCCTCCAAAGCCTGCAGAAGGCAAGGTTTTCTTCGCAATCCGTGCAATAGTCAACTTAGATTTTTTCCCCCCAAATATCTGGGGGCGAACAATAATTGCTAATAGATCTGTTCTCTTCCAAATCCAATAATGTGCAGTCTGCCCTTCCAGGCACTCTAAGATGTGCCCCGACCCACCGACCTTTTATTACACTGTCTGGAATGCTCCTAAAGATATTTCATCAGAGACAGCGTGACACTCATATGTGCCAGTTTATTTAAGTTACAACGCCAGAGGCATCATTTCCCTAACGAAACATGGAGAGGCCAGCAGTGGTCTGAGGAGTTACGGGCAGGAAGCCAGCACCCCAGGAGGACGGCTCCGAGGGGTGCTATCTGGGTCTCACCACCACGCTGCACCGCTCATATCCGCATACTCAGAGTCAACAATGGATCTTTACTGGTGAAAATGGTGGCTTCTAAAACCTCCTAGATGAACGTCAGAAATAGGTTCTCTCTGGCAAAGTAAAGGCCTTCAAAGTACATGCACTGGCAAAATAACACTTCAGAGATAACGCCTGAGATAGTCATTCCTCTTATACAGGGAATACAAATCCAGAGTGCTCTGTTGAGGGCTGTGTCCTGGTTGTCAGAGGTGACTGCAAAGATGCAGCCTGCCTCTGAAAGGTTATTATATCCTATCAAGTCACACGAACACCGACGGCACGGAGAACTGGGATTTCATGGATCTCACAGAGCAGGTTGGATCTCTTGTGTCTTTTGCTAATAGGCACTGGCTTAGGAAATATCCACACGCGATACAGAAGCACCTGCATTCTGAGACCTACATTCCTGAGAACCTGGCATTACGGTTATAAGAGAACAGCTGACCTTCAGCCAGCCGCCTTTCACTTTGTGCAGGCTACATTATTTACCAAAAAGAAGCTGATTGGCTTAGGTCAGTTTTCAGAACTTATCCATCAACGTTCTCCAAGCCTGTTGGACCTCTCCATCCCCGGCTGATATTATCTGCCCTCCCTTCTCTGCCCACCAATTCAGAGCTAGACCTCCCTTCAGCCACCTCCTTCTACAGAAAGTCTTCCTCACGTAAGGTCTTAACTTTGTATCCAGAAAACAAGGGCTGAAGAAGTTATGCTCGACGCTCATCTTGCCATGGTCTTTGGCATTGTTTTCTAGGTCTAAGTAATTCAAGCCAATATTCTAAGTGCTTCGAAGGCAATGACCTCATTTTCTACACTTGCTCATTCTTTTGCATCTCTTTAAGCCATGAGCCCATTCCTGCGAACATAGAAGTGCTTGCTAAATGCACCCGCTGCTTCTGTGCCTGCTGTGCACGTGGCAACTTCAGGGCTAAGGAGGGAGACCACAGCTTGGCTCTGACCCCCAAGAAATGATCCAGGAAAAGAGCGTGGACCCTGGCAGAGCAAAAAGACACGTCTCCTTGCGTTTATGCATTTTACAGTGAAAACACCTGCATTGTTGAATTTCTGGAGCACTAAAGGTGGGGACTCCCCCACAGGGCTAAGTATGCTGTCGATTTTTCCTTCAGCTAATTCTTTTAACGGGAGGGAGTGTGTTTTCTAAGGAAAACAGGAATCGCAGTTGGTGGGTTCAAGCTAATCGTCCACCACGATGTACGTGACTTTAGAAGATTATTTAATTTCTTTGAGCCTCCAGACACTCACATAAAATAGAAATGCTGTTTATCCAACAGGCTCACTGTGAGGACTGAACGAGTCAAGTGCTCCGTATCTTGCAAACTGCCGCACAAGTGTACGGCTTTGCTATTTTCAAATATTCACGTCTTCTGACACCCAGATCATCAGGAAAACATGCATTGCAGTCAGAAAAGTCCATTGAACTTTCCCAAATAACCTATTAGAACCTTTAAAGAAAAAGACTTTATTTTAAAAATTCCTTCTTAAGTTAAAAATGCTGCATTTCGGAACAACTTTTGTTTTGTTTACTAAAACAGATGGTGAATGCAGAATTTCTCACAGACTTGCCATCTTCCATCTGGGGCTTTTTCATTTGTTTTGGAGGTAATAAATTAGATGCAACACACGGCGGATTTCCGCCGGCAATCCTGGTAATTCCGGGAGTGCAGAATGACCTTCCAAAGCTGGCGTGTTGACCTCAGCTGCTACCTCACCTTCTAGAAGGTCTGCCTGTTACGATGAAAACTGCATGTCCACTCCCAGAATTTTGAGCGGCATTGGCCATTTCGACTACAACAACTTTCTGGGTGTTAGAAGTTTGCCAAAAGATGAGTTTTATGTGATCATACATTCCCATTCTTAGGAGGGTTCATTTTTTTACTGAATTAACATTAGAGAAAAGTCATTTGGCTTTATGAAGCATGTTTCTTCCACTTTAGCAGACTAAGCCATTTAAAATGTGCCAGGAAAATGATGAAAGCAACCAAACAGTTTATCTAAAGGTAAAGAAAGATAAAATTGCTAGGAGCCTGCAGATTAAAGAGCCCATTTTCTGTTTTAGATTGATATATAAACACAAAACTTGAAGAGGAAACAGAGGCAAAGGATATAACTTCAATGTACTCCCTCCGATTTTAACTTTAATTAATTCTCTGAATTTCACAACAATGTATTTTCTAATTATACAGGGGCTTGCCTCAGAATTCTAAGTAGAATTGTTGCCATTCACAAGTTGTGCTTGTATTTCTAATGACGAAGTTTTAAACTATTAATACATATCTCACCTTAGGTGAATGAATAAGCTAATTTTCCTTGACTAACAATTGTTCATAATAATCTAATATTTTTCAACTCCAAAATAACCGCCTATGAAAGATACACACCTTCAACCTAAGTGTGTATGCGTATTGGGGTTCTCCACAGATGCAGAAGCAGTAAAATGCAGAAGAGGAGGTTTATGACAGGAAGTGGCTCACGTGCTCATGGAGGCCGAGGAGGCGCACAGTCCACTGTGCACATTGGAGACACGGGGAAGCCAGGGATGTCCTTCAGCCCAAAAACAGAGGCCTGAGAACTGGGGGGGTGGGGGGGGGGGGTTGCTAGTAAGCCCTCAAGTCTGAAAGCCTGAGAACCAGGAACCCCAGTGTCAGAGGGCAGGGGAAGATCAATGTCTCAGCTCAAGAACGGAGAAGTCGCCCTTCCTCCAGCTTGTCGTTCAGCTCGGGCTCTCAATGGACCTGATGGTGCCCACCTGCCTTGGTGAGCGTGGTCTTCTTCACTCCGGCCTCTGATTCAAATGCTCATCTCTTCCGGAAGCACCCTCACAGACACAACCAAAAATAATGGTTTCCCAGCTCTCTGCACACCCCCTAGTGCAGTCAAGCTGACACATAAAATCACCCATCACAGTATCCTACAATTACGAGTGGGGAAAATGTGAGCATGAACTACTGAGTAAGAAGTCGCAATTCTCAGACACAGGTGGGCCTCCCATTCTGTGGTACAATAATCAGATCGTATCCTCAGCTCTTGGCTCTGGGATCAGAGGGAACGCTTTAAGTGAGAGGAGCAAGGTAGATAGAAACTGTATGTGTGTGTGGTTTTGACAACCCTCCTAAGCTAAGCTCACTCTTGCTGTTAAACGTTGGTGGCCATTGGAGATGACAAGGAGCAAAAGGCCCCTTCCACATGGCCCTGCCACCACCAGATGACACGTCATCATGAAAGCAAGTTTCAGACACAATTCTGCCACACACATCGATGTTTCTCGGCAAGCAGGCATGAAACAGTCTGCTCCCAGAAGCTCTGTGGAGTTCCAGCTCTCAGCCACTTCGGCATTCCTCGAGGACCTTGCATGATCCCACGGGGCACACACAGCCTGCTGGGCCCCAGGTTCCTGCACCCCTGTCCACAGGAGGGCAGAGGGGACTCTGCAGGGTTTAACCAACTCACATATTCCAATTATGATGAGCACCACCCATCTCCTTCAGTAAGACTTATTGCCAATAATCCTTACACTAATTAACAAACCTCCAGTGCAGACATTTACACAAATCCCCCACCTGGTTGGGAATTTGAGATAAAGGAAGCTGAACTGTGAACCTTACTGAGCACTTTACAATGCCAGCCGAGCCTGCCCTGGAGCATGCATTCCTCTTTGTGACACTATAAATGCAAATACCGTGTTTCCCCAAAAATAAGACCGGGTCTTGTATTACTTTTTGCTCCAAAAGACGCATTAGGGCTTATGTTCAAGGGATGTCATCCTGAAAAATCATGCAAGGGCTTATTTTCCTGTTAGGTCTTATTTTCTGGGAAACACAGTAACCACTCCTATGATAGAGAATAAAAAACTAGCCCACACATACATATTTTACACTGTCTATGCTAAAATATTTTAAAGCAAAATTACAGGGTGTATGACCAATGGCACTGAGTGTACAACCAACAGGAGAGTTCAGAGGGACAGGTGTGACCGCTCTTAATTTCTCTCTTCCATGACCTTTTGCACAGCCCAAGTTTTCTGAACTAGAGCATCAAGAGGGATCTTCGCCCTCCCAACTGGACCACAAGACAGCAAAATAGCTAGAGATGAAAATTTTACATAGGCAGCCCCCTCACAAAAGATGAAAACTGGGGTATGAGTAAATAGTTATGAAAACAATGTGCCCTGTGCCTTTTTCTGATAAATGTTCTGAAAAGCTTCACATAACTGCCTTACAATCTTATGGGGCTTCTATTTGAGCAAGAATCAAAGTTGAGATGTGCCCAGGGAGCCCAGGTCAGGACATCAAGGGAAGGTGGTCCCCAGCCCAGAGTCCAGTTCCCAAATTGGTCAGAGGATTTTTCTCTGTTTCAACATCAAATGCAACATGACATCCAAGGAAGTGCAAACATGTGGCCTGCCCCCGGGGCAAAATGCGGTTGATTTACACAAGACGAAGCTGTACGTTGCATTCTGTATAAGTTATCCCTCTATATGGTACACTTGCTTAAAGGGATTTGACTTGTGTCAAAAAGAACAATGCTGGCTGTGTTCAGCATCACCAGAACTGTTTATCAGGGACAGCTCCTGCTGGACGAGCGTGTCTCTGTTTGAAACTCGGTTTTCCCCCTTGGAGAGCACGACACCTTGACTCACTTAGTGCCCTGCTGCTGCTGCTTTGCTTTGTGCCCTTCACTCATTCATCAAATATTTACCGAGCGCCTCCGTCGGACAGCATGGGGCAGACCCTGCGAGGACTACAAAGGAGGCGAGGACACGGTTCCAGCTCTCAAAGAGCTTTGATTCCGAACTTGATTTAAAAATCAGAACAAATGGCTGTGAAAGATGGTCTACGACTCCGTACAAATGAATGTCCCACTCCAGAAATGATGTAGGAGCTGGGAAAGGAGACTAAGAAAAACACTCCCATGTTCCTCCTTTACTCTCACCAGACGATCACACTTCGCTTCTGACACCAGCCAGGTGGGCTACCCACACACCAAGCAATTCTCCAACACCACATGGGTTTCCTACCACTCAATTCAGTTCTGACACTCTCTGGAGTCAGCATAGACCCCACAGGTTCAGGGCGCAGTTCGCAAGACTGCCACCACTGCAGACGCCAATCGCAAGTAGTGGGTCGCCGGGTTACCCACAATTCCAGCTCATCTTGGCTAGAAATCAGAGGTTCTCACCATCCTTTCCTTGCAGTCAATACTTTGCTAGAACAGCTCACAGAATTCAGGGAAACAATTACTTTTACTAGTTTATTATACAATAAAGGCTACAAGCAAGGATCCAGATGGACAACCAGATGAAGAGAGCTCGGGTCTAGGAGGGTCCTGAGCCCAGGAGGTCTGTTCCCATGGACATGCGTGCATGACCCTCTCAGTTTGTGAATGAGTTCACCAACCTGGAAAGTCCCCGAGACCCGTACTATTGGGATATTTATGGAGATTCACCACAGAAGCACGCCTGATCATTAAGTCTATTTCCAGTCCCTCACCCTCTTGGAGAATGGGGGACAGGGCTGAAAGTGCCACGCTTGTAGTCAAGGCTCACCCTTCCTCGTGACCAGACCCATCCAGGAGCCCACCAAGACTCACCTCATTAGAACAAGAGACATTCCATCACCCAAGAAATTCCAAGGGATTTAGGAGCTCAGTGTCAGATGGTCCTGTCACTTAGGAACTTACAAAGGTCTTAGCAGCTCTGTGTCAAGAACCAGGGGTAGAAACCAGTACATATACCACATTTTGCCATGTACGAGTATAATGCACACTTTTTTGCCCAAATTTGTGAGAGAAAAATAAGGATGCATGGGTAGTACTAATTCTGTATCTATATAAATGGTTTTAATTATTTTAATTTGTGCTTATGAGTTAAAAGCGTAACTCTAGAAATCAATACCGATACCCATATGCAAAATAACACCCTAGAATACAAAAATCAGTTTTGTTGAACTTACTGTGAACTTGCATCGATGAAGGGTTCTTGGCCTTCTATGATGTGTAAATATTGTAAATTTGTTACCAGTACATAAAATTTCTTGCACCTTGTATCTGTTCTTGTGTTTTATAATTATTTGTTACATAAAATTACCATAATATGTTTAAAAAGTAAATGCTAAAATTCCTTTATAATACAAAAAACAAGTACCTAAATGTAAAACAAATAAAAATTTGAATTAAAAAATTAAACAGAAGTTTTTTTTCCCCTGTAAGTTTGAGCCAAAAACCTAGGTGTGCATTATACACGGCAAAATACAGTATTTCCTATTATTTCAGAGACTCAGGATGGACGTGGTCAAAAAATAAAAATAAAAAACACTTCTTAGAGAAGATGGTTCGGGCGGGACTTGAAGCTGGCACCAAATTTGTTTGGGCAGAGAGGAGTGTATCCACCCAAATACAGAGAGGGCACAGGCAAAGACAGCATATAGAAAAGGGCATTTGCTCTTCTAGAAAACAATATGGCCAGAGGTAAAGGGTACCAGGAAATAATGAGAAGTAATTATTGACAAGATGGTAGTCTGAACACAAGAAGATCTAGAATATTGGGTGAAGTTTATACTTTGTCCTGTATGTAATCAGAGCCGTTGAAAGCTTTTTTAAAAAGAGGTGTACCTGATAAGTGGGGTATTTTAAGGAACAGTCTTCCTGCAGTAAGAATGAATTGGAAGACAGAAAGAAAGCAGGACACTCTGTGGAAAGGCAATTTCAATTACGCAAGCACGAAGCGATGTGGGTCTAGACCAGAGTGAGGCAATGAGACTGGAAATCAAATTGTTCTATCCATTTTCTGGAGAGAGAAAAAAAGTAAAACTACCCTTGAAAAATAGCTTTGGCAGGTGCCCCAGATAATAGATTCTCCTTCACTTATTTCACCCAGGTTTTTTTTGGTTTTTTTTTTTAACTGACCACCGAATAATTGCTCTGGCACTAGCCTATTTATCATCCTTCCAAGTCTAGCCTAGCAGACCTGAACTGAATGAAAGTATTTCAGAACTGGTGGGCTCACTGGACTGCAAGATCTCAGGCCTGTTAATATTCCATTACAGTTTGGTGTAACTTCTGTCTCCCAGAGATCAGCAACAACGTATGCCAAGACCCCACAGCTGACACCTGGGGTAAGCCAGGTTTGACCCCTGACATAATTATATAGCACCTAAACCTGGTGAGTCAATGAATACCATGCTCCACTATTTAGCCTTACCAAGGATCTGTGAGGCTGTAAAATCTTTATTATAAATTTCTAATACATAACTTTATTATTTAATGGGTTGCTACCTAGGCATACATGAACTGAGTGTAGCAACTGCTGTCCTGGGGGTGTGCACCAGACATATTATTGTGCTTTTAGATTCTCTCCAAAATCCAAAAGTATAGCTGCCTGCTCCCCAGATTCTAGAAGCAGGAGCCCTAAATAGCACATAACACCCCACGGTTACACCAGCTATGGCTACCACTTGGCTGGCCAGCAACCAATGACATTCTTTCTTATAAAATTTCAACTTCCGGTTTCCAGTCCAGCATGTAAAGAGCCTGGAAGTTACTACTTCACCCTAATAAGTAAAAAACTGAACAAACTGAAAAATCAACAACATCCATTAAACACACCTTAACAAATTTAAGAGTAGGAAATATCCAATGCCTGCTCTCAGACCACAGTGGGATTAAACTAGAAATCAGTAATAGAAAGAAAGCTGGAAAATCCCAAAGCACTTGGAGATTAAACAGCATACTTCTAAATAGCACATGGATTCAAGAAGAAATACCAAAAGAAATTTTATAATATTTTGAGCTTAATGAAAGTAAAAATACAACTTAACCAATAGCACAAGGGTGCAGAGAAAGCAGTCCTTAGAGGAAAATTTGTAGCACTGAAAGTATATATTATAAGAGAGATCTAAAAATCAATAATCTAAGCTTCTACTTTGGGAAACCAGAAAAAGAAGAGCAAAGTAAACCTACAGCAGAAGAAAAGAAATAATAAAAATTAGAGATCAATGAAACTGAAAACAGTAAATCAACAGAGAAAACCAATGAAACCAAAAGCTGTTTCTTTGAAAAGATCAATAAAATCGATAACCTTTAGCCAGGCTAATTAAGACACAAATTAATAATATCGGAAATGAAAGAGGGAACATTACTACAGATTGCAGGGACGTTAAAAGGATAACAAAGAAATACTAGCACGAACAACTCTATGCCCACAAAGTTGACAACCTATATAAAATGGACCAATTTCTTGAAAGATACAATCTGCTAAAACTCACACAAGAAGAAATAAGCAATCTGAATAAGTCTACATCTATTACAGAAACTGAATCAATAATTAAATAACCTTCCAAACAGAAATCATCAGTCCCAGATGGGTTCATTGGTAAATTCTACCAAACATTTAAGGAAGAAATAATTTCAATTTTCCACTATCTCTTTCAGAAGATAGAAACAGAGGAAATACTTCCTAACTCATTCTGAGGGCAGCTTTACCATCACACCAAACGAGACAAAGACATTACAAGAAAACTAAAGACGATCGCTATCATGAACATAGGTGCAAAAATCCTTCACAAAACATTAGCAAATTGAATCTAACAATGTATAAAAATAATTATACACCATAACCAAATAGGATTCATCTCGGTACAGGCTGATTCAACATTTGAATATCAATGAACATAATCTATCACATCAACAGGCTAAAGAAAAAAATCACACGGTTGTATCAACAGATGCAGAGAAAGCATTTAACAAAATCCAACAGCCATTCATGACAAAACTCTCAGCAAACTGGGAATAGAGGGGAAATTCCTCACCTGGATAAAGAACATCTACAGAAGAAGGGAAGGCTCCCAAACACTTTTTACGAGGCAATTATCACCCTGATCCCAAAATCAGACAAAGACATTACAAAAAAAAGAAAACTACAGGCCGATATCCCTAATGAACATAGATGCAAAAATCCTCAAAAAAATATCAGTGAACAGAATTCAGCAATACATTAAAAAGATAATACACCATGATCAAGTAGGATTTATTCCTGGTATGCCAGGGTGGTTCAACATCCGCAAATCAATTAATGTGATACACCACATTAACAAAATAAAAAATAAAAATAACATGATCCTATCAATAGATGCAGAAAAAGCATTTGGCAAAATCCAGCAGCCATTTATGATAAAAACTCTTAAGAAAGTGGGAATAGAGGGACCATATCTCAGCATAATAAAGTCCATATATGATAAATCCACAGCTAAAATCATACTCAATGGGGAAAAGCTAAAACCATTCCCCTTAAGATCAGGAACAAGGCAAGGTTGCCCACTTTCTCCACTTCTATTCAACATAGTGCTGGAAGTTCTAGCCACAGCAATCAGACAAGAAAAAGAAATAAAAGGCATCCAAATTGGTAAGGAGGAATTAAAATTGTCATTATATGCAGATGACATGATACTATATATAGAGAACCCTAAAGACTCCACCAAAAAACTATTAGAACTGAAATGAATTTAGTAAAGTAGCAGGATACAAAATTAATATTCAGAAATCAGTTGCATTTGTATATACCAGTAATAAAATTTCAGAAGGAGAAATTAAGAAAACAATCAAATTTACAATTGCTTCAAAGACTATAAAATACCTAGGAATAAATTTAACCAAAGAAGTAAAAGATCTGTACTCAGAAAATTATAAGACACTGAAGAAAGAAATTAAAGAAGACACAAATAGATGGAAACACATACCATGCTCACGGATAGGAAGAATTAATATTGTTAAAATGTCCATACTGCCTAAGTCAATATACAGATTCAACACAATTCCTATCAAACTACCAAGGACATTTTTCACAGAAATAAAACATATAATCCTAAAATTTAAATGGAACCACAAAAGACCCCGAATAGCCTCAGCAATCTTGAGAAATAAGAACAAAGTAGGAGGTATAACAATACCTGACATCAAATTATACTACAAGGCTACAGTAATCAAAACAGCTTGGTACTGGCATAAAAACAGACACATAGGTCAATGGAACAGAATAGAGAGCCCAGAAATAAATCCATGCCTATATTGTCATTTAATCTACAACAATGGAAGCAAGAATTTACGGTAAAAACAGTCTATTCAATAAATGGTGCTGGGAAACCTGGATAGACACATGCAAAAAAATGAAGCTGGACCACCTCCTAACACCATATACAAGAATAAATTCAAAATGGATTAAAGACTTAAATGTAAGATCTGAAACCATAAAACTCCTAGAAAAAACTATAGGAAAAAAGTTTACAGACATTACCCAGAGTAAGATTTTTACTGATATATCCCCTTGGGCAAGGGAAGTAAGAAAAAAATAAACATGTGGGATTACATGAAACTAAAAAATTTTTCACAGCGAAGGAAGCTATCAATAAAACAAAAAGGGATCCTACTGGATGGGAGAAGATATTTGCCAATGATATATCCAATAAGGGGTTAATATCCACAATTTATAAAAGACTCACTCAACTCGACTCCAAAAAAACAAAACAATCCAATTAAAAAATAGGCAGAGGACAGGAAGAGACATTTTTCTAAAGAGGACATGTAGATGGCAAACAGACATATGAAAAAATGCTCAACCTCACTAATCATTAGAGAAATGCAAACAAAAACCACAATGAAATACCACCTCACCCCAGTCAAAATGGCTATCATCAATAAATCAACAAACAAGTGCTGGCAAGGATGTAGAGAAAAGTGAAGCCTTGTGCACTGTTGGTGGGATTACAGATTGGTGCAGCCACTATGGAAAACAGTGTGGAGGTATCTCAAAAATCTGAAAATGGAACTTTCTTATGACCCAGCAATTCCACTCCTAGGTATCTATCCGGTGAAATCCAAAACTCTAATTCGAAAAAATTTATGCACCCCTATGTTTATTGCTGCACTATATACAATAGCCAAGACATGGAAACAACCGAAATGCCCATCGGTAGATGACTGGATTAAGAAACTGTGGTACATTTATACAATGGAGTACTACGCAGCCATAAAGAAGAAAGAAATCTTACCATTTGCAACAATATGGATGGACCTAGAGAACATTATGCTAAGTGAAATAAGTTAGACAGAGAAAGACAAATACCACATGATCTCACTTATATGTGAAATCTAAAGAAAAGAATAAATGAATGAACTAATCAGAAACAGTCTCAGAGACATAGAGGAAAAACTGAGGGTTGCTAGATGGGCGCGGGGTGGAGATGTGGGGGATGGTAAGGGGATTAGAAAACAGTCAGTAACCACAAGATGGCCACGGGGATACGAAAGTCAATTTGGAGGACATAATCAATAATGTTGTAAAGATTTTGCAGGGTATCCGATGGACACTTGTCTTATTAGGGAGACCACTTCAGGGATGGTGTAGATGCCTGATCACTGTGCTGTACACCTGAAGCTGAAGTTGAACAATAATGTATGTCAACTATAACTATATATATATATATATGTAGTCACAAGAAGTGGAGTACAGCATTAGGAATAGAGACAGTGGAAATGTAACAACTGTATGCGATATCAGAGGGGTAGTAGATTGGGGGTGGAGGGTTATCACTTTGTGAGGGATATAAATGATAAATGCCTAACTAGTACGTTGTTTTGTACACCTGAAACTAATAAAAATAAATAAAAAGTAAAAAGAACATCTACAAAAAACCCACAGCTAACACCATACTTCATTGTGAAAAACTAGCTTTCCCACTAAGATCATGAGCAAAGCAAAGATGTTCCCTCTCACCACTTCTTTTAAACATCATCCTGTAAGTCCTAACTAATGCAATAAAAAGTACACATATGGGAAAGAAAGAAATAAAACTGTCTTTGCGGATGACATGGTTGTCCACGTAGAAAACCAAAACAACCCACCAAAAATGCTCCTGGAATTAATAACCAATTATAGCAAGGTTGCAGGATGCAAGATTAATGTGTGAAAATCAATCATTCTCCTGTATACCAGCAACGAACAAATGAAATTTGAAATTTAAACATGATACCATTTATATTAGGTCCCCCAAAAATAAAATACGTAGGTACAAATCTAACAAAACGTGTACAAGTTCCATGAGGAAAACTAAAAAATTCCAGTAACAGAAATCAAAGGAGAAATAAATAAAAGGGGAAATTTTCCAGATTCATGGATAGGAAGACTCAATATTGTTAAGATGTCTGTTTTTCCCAACTTGATCTACAGATTCAATGTAATCCCCATCAATGCCAACAACTTATTTTATGGATATCGACAAACTGATGCTACAGTTTCCATGGAGAATAGAAAGACCTAGAATAATTAACACAATATTGGTGGAGAACAAGGTCAGAATACTCAATACTCAACTTCAAGCCTATAAGGCTTCGGTAACTGACAAAAGAATAGATCAATGGAAAAGAACAGAGAGACCAGAAATAGACCCACATAAATGGAGTCAACTAATCTTTGACAAAGGAGCATAGGTGATATAAAGCACAGGTGGAAAGACAGTCTTTTCAACAAATGGTGCTGGAACTGGGAATCCACATGCAAAAAAAATAATAAATCTCGACACAGACCTTACACCCTTCACAAAAATTAACTCAGACTGGATCATATTAGGTTGGTGCAAAAATAATTGTGGTTTAAAAGGTTAAAAATCATTGCAAAAACAGCAATTACTTTTGCACCAACCTAATAGATCTAAATATAAAATGCAAAACTCTAACATCCTACAGGATAATAAGCCAAAATCTAGCTGACTTGGGAATGACTTTTTAGCTACAACCCCAAAAGCACAATCCATGAAAGAAAAAATTGATAAGCTGGACTTCATTAAAATTAAAAACTTCCGCTCTGTGAAAGTCCCAGTCAAGAGAATGAAAAGCCACAGATGGAAGAAAATATTTGCAGAAGACATACCTGATAAATGACTTATCATATACGAAGAACCCTTAAAACTCAACAATAAGAAAATGAACACCAGATTTTAAAATGGGCCGCTGTTAGCTAACATTTGCTGAGGCTTATCATGTATCGAGCACTGTTTAAGCCTCACAGCAACCCTGAAAGGTGTTTACTCAAAACATCTCCACCTTGCAGATGAGAAAACGAAGGACCACGAGCATGTGGAAAATCTCCAGGTGGAGGGACGTGGAAGGGACCTGGAAGGCATGGGAACTGGGTATAGGAGCTTCTGAAGTCCCTTTCACTGGGTCACTTTCCCAGGGGTAGACAGTGAACTCTAATCCAACAGCATGTCTTAGGGTTTTTGTAGCTGCACACACGAGGACCTGTGGTACCAGATGTTATCCTTCCAAGCTACTGAGCCCCCAGGGTGTGGGGGAACTTTGGGGATCTGATTGGGAAAACAAGGGGGGAAGCTGCTGTAGTCTCCACATCATGGGACCTGCTGGAGCCTGTTAGGTAGCAGTCCTATGATCCGAAATTGGCCCAGATTCTGGTTCGGGTTCAGGAGCAGGTCGGGGCCTTCCTGTGGCACTAGACTTGCTATCCACCCTCCACTCAAAGATCAGGAAGACAGAGCAGGGTAACACCCACAACATAGGGAGTTGGGGAACGGGAGCAAGCCCAGAAGAGACATGACAGGGCAGAGTCAGGGTCCCCTGAGACTGACCCACAGGAGGCTTACCTCCAGGATGGGGGAGGGGGTGTGGGATCAGGGCCTCTGTCCATGGCTGCTGCTGCTGCTTGCTTTGTATTTTAGAAATTTATCCTTTAGTTTTGATAACGTGGTCCAGGCTGAGATTGCACTGCGATTTCCATTCTCCAACATAATCCTGTTTCCTTATCTCAGTTGGAGGATCAAATAGCATATTAATATAATGTTACACTAGATTTCACCTGGAGAATGCAGTAAAAAGCTATTTTCCAACCTTTTCAGCCTGAGCTTAAAGTTAATCTAATTTAGCATGTCATAAATAAAAGTTCATGTATGGACCAATAGAACCAACAGGGTTGGGGGAAAAAGTTTGAAGGATAATTTAAAGGTCGGTTTGATTTAAGACGAGTTCAAGTTTAGCAATGCAATTTCACTGCATTTACTATATACTTCTCTGTGATGAATACAAGGCAGGAAAACCAACCTTTATATTTTCTATGTATAATTAATGAGTGGCTTCTAGAAGGTTTGGAGAGAGAACAAAATTGTGATTACAGAAGGCCAGCTCACTTGAGTCGCATCAATTCTAGAGGCCAATTTAAAGCAGCCCAGGTGTCAGCATTCTCACTTTTGTTTTATGGAGCTTTACAGTCTTTTTTTTTTTTTTAAAGACATGATAGGATGAAACTTGATCAGAAAGGAGATGGTAGAGACTAAGGGGATGGTTTAAATTATTACCGCCAATTGCAGGACCTGAGTGCTACCAGTCACAGTAGTGTGGGGTTTCCGAGGAACTGCTGGGGGGTAAGGGTGCTCAGCTCTCCAGAGCAGGACCTCCCCCAGTGGTCTCTGCCCCAAGTCCATCCATCCCAACAGGGCAGATAGTGGAACATTCCAAGAAGGAGCCTTACCTCCACTGGGCACTCAAAATTTAGTCTTGCCTCCCATTGGATGAAGCCTGAAATGGGTGGGGGGAGACTGCTGACTCCCAGCCCTCTCTCTCTGTCCTCCCTGATCATTTGAAAATGTCCCTCAGGAGAACTAAAGGGATCTGTGATTCCATCCACACTTGGTGGGGAAAGTGTCACGTTGCGGGGGAAGAGGGAGGTCCCCTGTGCTGCACGTCTCTCACCCCGGCCACGACGCGCCCCTTCCTGAGTCCAGCTCACCTGGAGACCAAGCCTAGCCTCCTGGTAAAACCAGTCTGCTCCTACACCTCCAGCCACTGACAGGGCCTTGTTCGGACGGCACAGACTGCCTGGAACTCAGCCCTGCCCGACAACATCACCCCCAGGCTGACTGCGACATGCTCTGAACTGCGTGCCAAAGTGGACGCCCCCGCCCTGTGGCCCACATCCCACGACAGAGATGTGTCTTCCCCCTTCCTGATCTCTCCTTCACTTAGACTGTGTCCTGGACATCACACAATCTACTTAGCCTGATCCTTCAATAAAAGAATCCAAACAAAGCACAATTTCATTTAGGATGTGTTGTTTTCAGCACCTTGGTCAGTGGTTGTCAACCCTGACTATGGACTTGAAGCTGCTTTTTTTTCAATGCTGACGCCTAGGCCTCACCTCCTGGAGATGAAGATCTAATGGAGTGTGGTGGGGCCCAAGCATTGGCATTTTTGCTGTGCAGCGAAGGGTAAAAACAAGTAAGTCGTGAGTTACCAAGTTCAACTTCAAACCCTCTGGTCACCACATAGCTCCCATGTTAGAAGGGCCCCTCTTAGAACCCCTCCGGGCTCTGTCCACTCACTGGGTCTCTTGCTCCTAAATGATGAGCTCACAAGCTAAGGGTACATCCTGCCTATTCCCACACCTGCTCTCCAAAATGAAGCAATGTGATTGTGGGGAGGAAAAAATACAAAGAATGAAGCAATGACAGTGCTCCTTCCTGCAATGTCTGATCAGACTACTGGAGCAATCAGAATGACTGAACTAATGGTTCAGGCCATGCCTTTTGCCAAGAAAACGACAGTAAGAAATTCATGAAGCTTGAAAGGGGTCTAGTGAGGCTCTTTTGCCCATAGCCCTTCTGCACAGTTGAAGAGACACCTAAGTTTACTGACTTCCAAAGGACGACGCCACAAGAAATCCGATCTAACTGGTCCCAGAGTGTAGCACTGCTGCTACTCGAGACTCCGTTCCTTGAGTCCCTCACCAGAGACTGTGGTACTAGTTTCCTGCTGAAAGAGAAACACAGGAGCCCTAGAGTCTCTTCAGAGCAAACAGCAATACACCTTCAGTTACATGAAGTGGTACAGTTTCTTTATATTAACAAAATATTGCCATATCAAAAAGTCTATTCCTCTCTAATGCAGCGATTCAAGGCTTTATGGTAGAAAATGACAGCAGTCAATACAGCATCTGATATGATAAGTAACATCTCGAAACAACCAGGAAAAAAAGAAAATAACAAAGATAGTCTAGTCAAAAGATTCAAGACCTCAACATGCTGATCTTTTATTTTCCACTCATGACATCCAAATCAAAGATATGTTCACAGGATGAGAGAATAAAATGATGTAGACACAGAAGTACCACCTACAATCAATTTTATGAATTTATCATGTCACCATCTAATGACCAATAAATTATGCCCCTGTTTCTTGTTTGAATAGTACTAGTAGTAATTGTAGTACAGTTGCACTTATAGTAGCAGTAGTTCTGGCAGTAATCGCAGCCACCACAGCAGCAACAGTAGTAATTGCAGGAGGAGTGGTAGCCCTAGTAATTACAGCAGCAGTTGTAATTGTAAAAGTGGTAGTGATTGTGGGAGTAGACAGAACGTTGGCATTCCACCGCCACTGGGGCACAGTGAAGAAGGGATCAGAGGCCAATTTTAATCAGCCCAGGTACCAGCATCTCACTTTTGCATTATGAAGTTTTACAGCCTTTTTTTAAAAGTCATGATAGGATGAAAGGAGACAGAAGAAACTAATAACAGGATGATGGTTTAAATTATTAAAGTCAACTGCAGGGTGAAATATTTAAATTGGAATCTATGTAGAATCTGTCTGTTGTTATATTTACTGAGAGAAGAAGCTTCCCAAAATAATTCCATCCCAAACTATATATTTCTTAATTTCCCAGGGACACAATCCTCAGTTTGAAAGCATGTGAAGAGCTCAAAGTATGCAAAATAGTTTGCTGTTCATTAAATCTACAGAATGTTTATTGCCGGATACAGAAGTTGTTTAATTTACAAATGAATCCCTCAGCCTTGTATTCATTGCCCGGCTCCATGTAAGGCACATGGGTTCTACTACTTGGAAAGCACCAGACCCTCTAGGACTTAGGCTGCTCCTTACAGGCCAGCTTGAAAATAAATAGGTACCCCAGCAGATTCAACCCAAACACAATTCAAAGTTTGTTTCTTTGTATAGTGTCTCCCACTGTCAATCCAACTGAGGCATAGGGTGATGGGGCTGGAGGTCGAAAACTGCAAAGACTCTGGAGACGCTTAGGAGACAAAACACCCACCACACGCCAGAAGCCACTGCAGACAGGGCTGCCTTCCTTCTGAGGGCTCGGGGGAGAATATTTCCTTGCCTTTCCCATCTTCTAGAGGCTGCCCACATTCCCACTCAGTGTTGGCTCCCACTCAATGAAAAACCAGGAGCTGGGCACTAAAACAGTGCCACTGCATGCTGTGCCTCCCTGGGGTTCTGGGCAGGCCTCCTGCACAGAAACCACTTCTGGGGAAGCGATGAGAGTCTTTACTTAGGAAGCAGAGTAACCTGAGGACCTACCTGGGCTGTCCGGCTTGGCAGAGCCGAGCTGTGGTGGTGGACGCGCTCTCCTGGGAATTCTCAGATTGGCTCTCCCTGGGGAGCTGTGTGTCTCTTCCACACAGGTAGTGCCTCCTCTTCCTCATCAGCTCCACACACCCACCACCTTTCACAGGCGAGCTCCACTGGGGAAAAGGGAGACGGGCATCACGTTCAGCTGAGGACCTCCAGCCCAAGCGTGCCGCCAACACCGCCAGCGCGGCGGCATCCCTCCCTCTCCGTGTTTGGCCACCGTGCTTGGTCTTCCACAGTCTTCTCAAACCTCCCACCCACAACACCGGTTCCTACTCAGGGTATGACGAAATCCACTTTCAATCATAATGCATTTCAGGGACAAGAAAAACAGCTTTAGAGAATCCCCAGGGAGGGTGACGGGAAGCATATTCTCTCAATTTAGATTTCCTATTTTGAAAAGAAGGTTGTCTGTCAATGAGAAAATGGGACTCCTTTTGAGCCACTCAAATGTTAACATCTGTGCCTACGTGTCGTGCAGGGTGCAGGGTGTCAGGCGGGGTCTCTGCTCCCATTCCCCACACAAGAACATAAGATATGGTGAGGCCAAAAAGGAACACCCACGGAGCCATAGGTAGGGGAGTCACACCACTATACTCTCACTGGCGGCTGGGGTGGAGACACAGGAACCAGGAGCAACACAATTCTCACCCCTCACTGTGCCGCTTGCAGACTCAGCCCCCATCTTCTTGCTAGCTCCCCCCTTTTTCTTTTTGCTACTAGCCTAGCCACGGCAGTTATATTAGTGCCCAATGGCTCACTGTTTACAGCTGACGGCCAACTAGCCACAGCTGCTGGCCATTTGATCACAGTCGATGGCCATTTACTACCTGACCCAGCACGTTTCTATGTGAGGCCGAGAGCCTGGAAACTGCTTTTTGGGGCTCTGTCCCCACACTATGTAAAGGTAGACAGAGTCTGAACCTTGCTTCCCTTGCATCTGAACCCTTTTGAGTATAGAGAGTGTATTCTGAGCCCCCCCCCATCAGAACAGCACCAAGGCTTAAGCCTAGAAGGTCCTATTTGCAGCCACTAAGTCAGAGGATCCTGAATGCCTGAAGCCTGGTAGGATGACAGTGCTGTCACAGGGAAATTGTCACATGTGTCACCGAGCCTTCCCTGCAAAGTGTGCAGGAATGACCTAGAGGAACAGAGAGCTGAGACTTTATCAGGCTTACACCATACGCTGTATGAACTGCTCTTGACTGTTTTCTGTGGATGGAAAACCTGGTTTGAGACTTGCTTTCACTACAAATTGGTAGAAAGGTTTGGAGGGCATAACTAACCTTCGACCTCCTCCAACCATCAACCAGATACCATTAACTAGCAAAGAGCAATTCAGAGCTCACGCAGCAGGTTCAGCGCAATTCTCAACAGTGAATTTAGTGAGTGTCCACTGTGGGCCAAGGCAGGGGTACCAAGATGGATCACAGGTCCAACCACCCCTGTCAAGGTGGGCTCCCTCTCCTTTACTTTAGTTCAGTGGTTATGTGGCCTTGCTGAGCCCGGCAGGGCCAGCAGTGACCTCCTGGTCATAAGACGTGGACAAGCACCAATGCCACCGTTTCCAAGAAACCTATTTGCTGCCACACACACTGAGGGCCCCAGTAAGGGCTCAGGGAAGGCCTATGGATGACCCTTGCCCTCCAGGCCTGGCACTATCCTACCTGAATAAAAGCAGGACACACCCCCAGCTCCCTGCAGGCTTTGGGTTCCCAACAATCATGGTTATAGACTTCCCAGGTTTGCAAGGTAAGACTACGCACAGGTGTGATGGAGGAAAATGTCCCAAGCTCACAAGAGAAGAGCACATGTGGGCTTAAATAGAGAAAGAACACACAGCATACAGAGAAATAGTGAGAGATGCTCACCAGATTGCAAACAGCGAATGCAGAGTTTAGGTGGAGAGAGTGCACCCAGGTGGGCAAGATGACAGCAGATGCAGGCTAACTGGAACACTACACCTGGTTCACGTGGACAGACGCACACGGACTCAGGCGGGGGGACGCACACAGATGCTCGCCTGGTTCACGTGGGGAGACGCACATGAACTTGCGTGCAGATGCGTACAGCTTTGGGGAGCCTAAAGCCCCTGTCTCTCAACTCCCCCATTTAAAGAGAAGAATGACCAGCAAGGTTCAAGTCTTGCCCAAGCCCACCCTGCCAGTTCAGGTCACATCTGGGACTAGAAACCAGATGCATGTGACAGAATGGGAATTTTTTTTCCCCCTCTTTAATTTTAAAAGAAACTAAGACAAAGTTTTCCTTAAGACGTTTCCAACCCTGTACAAGCAGAACGAGGAGCACTGAAGTCAAACGTTAAAGTTTTAGGGGCATTTCTCCAAGGGCAACCTGTGAGCGGAGCGGAGTGGCAGTTAGTGGTTCTATTGGCTACAGATGGTGATTGTAGAAGAATTCGCTCGCTCGGAAGCCAAGCCGGGGTAGCCCTCTTCCCTACCCGCTGCCATGCTTCTCCCTCAGGGCGCTCAGGGCTGCTCACACCAGTCCTTCCCAGGGAGCCTGTCCCTGGCCCCCATGCAAGTAGGGTCCCCTCTCTCTCAGCAGCCCCTATTCCTCCTGCAGTTTCCTTCTTGGTGTTTTTGTTAAGGGCTATCACATTCATGTTTTGTTTATTCTCTCTCTCTCTCTCTCTCTCTCTCTTTCTCTCTCTCTCTCTCTCTCTTTCCCCTTACCCCCAACCCCCTCTTGAGTGAGGGTAGGACCTGACTCTGGTTACTTTGCAGCTCTGTTCTTAGTGACTTGGACAGTCTTGCATGGAGTAGACAATCAACATAGCTTGAATAAAATACTGATAAATTATATCTAAGACACATACTGTTCTGTTTCCAAAAGGCTATATTGAAAGATCTATGATGCTTTTTTTTTTAATTTTCTGGTGGGTTCCCAGAAGACAATGAACTTGTGTCCCTATAACTCCCTATTGGTCCTGAAACAGTGATTGTGGAACACATGAATGAGTATTGGGTGGTTAAGGAAGCGGAAACATGCATGAATTTCTCATTGTGATCTTGCCACGGGTGAGGCACTTCTCTGAGTCATGCTTCCCAAAGGCCATCTGCCCGTCATGAGGGCAGGGGGAGCCGCACTGCAGAGTCTGGACTCGGGGACAAAGCATCTACACGACTGCGGAGCAAGTGTGCATTGTGCTTTTGCTGCCGTCCCCAAGACTCCTCCTGGGCCATATTTGTACATGATTCAGAGGTGATGGAAAATGAGACAGCCTTTCATTTTCCTGACGACCTGTCATAAAAACAAATGCAGTCACTCTGAGGGTCTTTGAGATCACTCTGTGCTTGGATGGTTGTGTCAATACCAGAGTAATCCGGGATGTGTCGATAATGGAGATGATTCCAAGGAGCCTGTTTTGATTTTAAGCTATGGGAGCATTCCCTCGGGGGTGCTCAGTAACTATTCACTGGGCTGCATGCAGGGTTCCTCCCAGTGGCACCCAGGTAGGCGACGGACACCCTCAGTGAGAAGTCGCTACCAGCTCACCCAGGGCGGACACCCTGACAACAGTTTTGTTCCCGTCAGCCTGAGTGAAAGGGATGAAACAGGTTCTCGGGCTGTCTCTCATTAGCCACGATGTGAAATCTATGTTTAACACAGGCCCTTCTGTCAGACTGGTCATTCCAGCCACCTGGAAACTGCTACCTTTGAAGAGCCAGTAAGCAGTATGACCATTTCTGTGAATTTTAAAGCACACTGAAGGACAATAAGCCAATATCCAAATACCCAACATTTATAAAAGCAGACTCCCAATCATATCTTCATTAGACCTCGATGTTGAAATAGGAAGTTCTAAATCTTAGTAACTTCCTACATTGGTCCGCCTTTGTCACTGAGCATGTTGTGTCCTTTTGCACCTCCTGCCCCCACCACCACACACACACACACACACACACACATACACACACACACACACACCATCCACACTCTAAACTTTAGGGGTGTCCAAACTTTTTCAACCTTTTTCACCAAGGGCCCTATGCGGTAAAATACACAAACAGCCGGGCCACTCACTCGAGGTGAAGTACGTATTGCCTCCCCTGGTTTATTTAAGTAAACTAAATATATTTTTGGAATTTGCTGCGGGCCAATGAACAATGGATTGCGGCCCGCGGGCCGCCGTTTTGACACCCCTGCTCTAAAGCCTCTTTAATAATGAAGCATGGAGGCAAGGGCTAGAAATTATCTTGTTATTCTGTCCAAACCCGAGTGACAAGGTAAAGTATTTCCCAGCCCTTATTTCCTTGGAATGCTAACACTTGATTGGCAATTAGTTTGGTGCCCAGGGGAACAGCAACGTGGCAAGAGCAATGATGCCACTGTCCAAACCATAAATAGTATGCTTATTTAACACAATTTGAATGCAGAACAAAAGGCACATTGGAAATAACCGGGCTAACGAAACTACATTCCTGAGTGACGGCGCCTGAATTTAATGAAATGAGGTGAAACGTGTGCTTGTAGCATCCAACGGGTTTGGGACGTACTCCATCATTGTCTTTGGAATAGATTGGGTTTGCACCACTAATTAGCACAAGTTCCCGGTGAAGTAGTGTGTGTGTGTGTGTGTGTGTGTGTGTGTGTGTGTCCGAGACAATAGCAAATGCCTACACCAGAACACACGATACCAGAAACTGCATTTCTCTGGTAAGAAATACCATTCAGTTCTAGCGTCCAGCACGCAGGGTTTGGACGTGAGCACCTGAGTTAGGACGCTGCTTTAAGGATTAGAATGGTCACGATTCTGTAATGATTACTTCCTTTCCACCTCTGCCAGCCCGTGCATGCAGAGTTATCTAATGGGGGTCCATAGAGAATAATCCAGAAGCTAGACGCCCAAGCATCAAGACATAAAAGCAAATGCAAAAAGGAAAATGTAATTACCCTTAAAAGTATTATGAAGCCAGCTAGGAATGCTAAGGACATTTATACAAGCCTACTGCAGGCTGTCTTTGCTCATGGAATCTTAATTCCAAATAGTGTTGATGGGAACCTGTCTCCAGACCCTTCCAAACACACGCATTCCTGACACATAGGGATGAGGGTCAACGAAGAATCAAAATACAGGTCTCATGTGAGGTAGGAGAAATCCTCAGGGAAGACAACAGTTAACACGCTAAGAGAAATGACAGCTTAAATTTGAATGGGTAGGAGCACCTTGTAAATTGTTTGCACAGATGTGACATTATTTACATGATAATTTCATGCTTCTCAGCCCACAGAGGAAAATAAAACTTGTTAGATGGCATAATGGGATCATTCATTCTATTAATGGACTAAGGGTTGTTTCTAGAACTTTTCTGTTGCTTTATCATCTTGATATAATTGGAAATATTGTTACAACGGCATTTCATCCCTTACTGGGAAAGACAAGTCAGGGGGTAAGTAGGAGTTTGCTAGCTTGCCTAGAAAAAGAATGTTTACTACTGCGGAAAATGTTGGAGGTTCTTAGGTTCATTTGTTTGGACTGACCCTTTAGCAAAAGTATTCTTAAAAAGTGTTTTAGGATTAGTTTTCCAGTCACTGAGAGAACAGAATGAAGAGCTTTGTCTACAGTACTTATTTCCGAAAGCAACAAAGAAAGAACCATGTATCAGCCACAAAACCACTGAGTTTCTTCAGCTCGATGTTGCTACTGTTTCCTCGAACTCATGTGCGTCAGCACCATTTCAGTGACAATTCTCCGGAAGCAAAAACAAACAAGGAAACATGAACACAGTTGTGGCAGCTCCATTTCAGAAGCACCGGGATGCACTCACACTGTATCACTTACCTGCAATTTGTGTAGAATACTCTCCAAACTGGGAAATGTGAGGAGGCCAGGGGATAGACTCAGATTCCACAGATTCGAGACTCACCTTTTACCCTGAATAATATTCTAGGTTGCCAGTCTGTAAATAGAATTCTAGCTCCACCAACAGCAAGCCCTGGTGCAAAAATCCGTGGGTGAAATAAAATTCAATGCCTATGAAAAATGGTTCCCTGCATGTCGACATCTATCTCTTCTGGCTTCTCTGCCTTTCCCATTTGTCTCTATTTTCATTTACAGCCGTGCAGTATGCTGCCTTTCCCTTCAGGCACACTCCCTCACAGTCATGGGTGGATGTGTGCTGTCCTTGTTACCCATGGAGCTACATGGGCGAAAGAAATTACTTATTGATTTTCCTTTCTGTGGAATGGTGTCTGTGCGATGGTTTCTTGAACCAGGTCGGTAATGCATACGGTTCCAGCTGTGGGAAGTTAGACGGTATGCCACGCTGGGCTGTCCTGCTCACCCATCAGCCCTTCCAGGCAGCTGGCCCTCCCTAGATCACCAGACAAAAAAAACCAAAAGCAACAAAAAAAAACTATGTACTTTAGAAGCTAAAAGAATGAACAAAATATGGTATTTTCCCACCTGAGCTGTTGAAACAGCATGGTGTAAGTTTTGTTTTACTCCTTTATTCTAAGAGAGATACGGGATGTCTCATCCTGAAAGGAGGGTGCAGCTTGGACCTGCAGAGAGAGCAGAAATGGACAGAGGGATAAAGATGAGTCAGGATCCAGCCTGTGGAAGGGGCATGCCCTGTGTGCCATAGTAGGATATATACCTGGGCAGGTGGAGCGTAGGGTGGAACTAAGAGAGGGAAAGTCATTCATGGTAGCCTGAGGAATTTGTGCTTTATCTGAGGGTCAGCCAATGGTGGCCCACGTGCCAAATATGGCCCACTGCCTGTTTTCTTAAATAAGCTTTTATTGGATCCGAGCATTCCACCTGAGACCAAGGTGGCCCGGGTGGTGGCCCAGGTAGACCTGTGTCTGTTGCGATGAAAGCTCTCTATGTGGGAGAAACTGAGTCAGACAACAGCTCACACCAGGGCCTCCCTGGACATTCTGTCTTTGCTCCCTTGGCCGCTGTCCCCGGGCTCCTGCTGGGATCCCACTGGCTCTGGCAGCTGAGCCTTGTCCTTCTCATCATTATGACAAACCCTCTTCTGGATGCAGAGATGCTCCTGGAATGCCAGCTTCCTGCCATCTGCTCAGAGCAGAAAGTTCAGGAAGGTCCAGTTGGTGATACTGACTTCTTTTTTTTAATGATTGTAATAAAAGCCTGTTTAAACATCTTTTTCAAAACTATACTTCAATTTTAAGATAATCTGCTGTGTGTAAGAGATAAAATAATCTTTGAAGAACACAGTGTTTAAAAACCATCTTTCTGATTCCCCTACACCTCTATATGAAGCTCTAGCTGCAGCTTCTTGGGGAAGTAAACAAGCACCCAAAGCAAACTGATTTATGCCCAGTTCTAGTTAAAGAAAATGAGCTAAGGGGACCCTAGAAGCTGGAATGAGCCTTGGGCACTTCTAAAAGAGAGAATCGCAGAAAACTTGTGATTAGGAAATTCTCTAAGAACTTTACGTACACACAGGCCAAGGGCACAATAGACGTCTTCTTTCTTCTGGGTTTTGTTCCTTGAGGAGGATGAGCAGCTGGTCCTCAGCCATCTCTTCGATACCAGCCTTGGTCAGCCTGGCCATCAATAGTCTGAAATGTAGGTCTGCTATGAGCTCTTACTGTACTGGGTTTTTACTGTAAGAGATTCACGGTGAATTTCAAAAGAGCATTTTAACCACAATCTCTGCACAATACATTGGTAAGAAGGACAAAGTCACCGAGTTGCATCTTTGCCTCCTGTTTATTTTACAAAGCTGCTATAAAGTAATTGTGCATGATGCTGGTTAATGTTAAATTCCAGGGTAAAAGATAAAATCAGCTTTTGTAATATAATGACCTGCTGATCTCGTCCTGCTCACGAAATGACGATTTGTACAGTGTGAGTGTCAGTGGATAAATTCAATGCCTCCTAGAGGTAATGTATCTTAATTGCAGGACCAGTTTTTTTTTTAAAAAAATGGTTATACTTTGAATGATGAAACATGAGGTGGTAACAAACACCATGACATTAAGCAATAAAAATATGACATTTGTGGTGGGACAGCAGTGACCTAACACCCATCACTGCCCTCTGAAAGGGCCTGCTGTGAGCTCAGTACTGAACTAAGTAACAGAAATACCACCGAGAAAATTTGGCTTTATTAATATGCAAATTCAGATTACTCAAACCAAGTTATTAAATCACATTGGAAAAAGAAGCATGTGGCACAATCAGGAGCTGTTACGCCAACACACGGCTTTTTCTTCATCTGGAATGACAGCAGATTCCCCAAGCAGCCTGGCATCCAGTGTGGGCTGGAAACCACATCCACCTGAGGTCTCCGAAATTGGTTTAAGGAGTTGATTGGCCCACCCTTCCCTAGTCCCTCCTGCATTTTTCCATTCTGGTCATTTCAGTCCTGGCCAAACGTCCAAATTGCTTCATGCCAAGTGTCTGACCCAACTCTGTGTTCTGTCCTTCGAGATCCCATTCAAATCCCAGCTTGTTCATAATATCTTCCTTTCTCTCTCAAAACGAAAGCAATTCTCCCTCTATCTGTCAGGTTGGCAAAAATGTAAAAGATAGCCCAGCCGACAGTCGTCACCTGCACCCCTTTGTGCTTATCTAGTATTACACCATTTCCTTCCTTCATCCCACCTGGCAAAAGCTGTGGTTTTCTCACCAAGCTGTGTGTTTGTTGGTAGGTTTCCTGGTGTCTCCCCCAGCAGAAAGATGCCTCCTGAGGGACAGGAAGCCTGCCCGCCCTGCTCACCACTGCACACCTAACTCCTTGAATGAACGGTCAGCGTTGAAGAAGGTCTGAGTCCAACTCTTCTACCCTCGCTGGTGAGGTTGTGCGAGTTACTTAGAGGACAATTTAGTAATATGAACTAAACTTCATCACTCAAGTCTAACAGTGAAATACAAGAAATAACTCAACTGTTTTTCAAGGAATGGAAATAAAGTGTGTGTATCATACAATAATATGTGTTCATCTATATTTACTGACAAAAAAGTGTTCACGACATATATTTAAACTAAAAAAGCAAGATTCACAGCCGCATGTATGATGATTAATTTTATGTATCAACTTGACTGGGCCAGAAGGTGCCCAGATATTTCGTCAGATATTATTCTGGGTGTTTCTGGATGAGAATAACATTTAAACCAATAGACTGGGTAAAGCAGATTGCCCTCCCTAACGTGGGTGGGCCTCCCCCATCAGTTGAAGGCCTGAGTAGCACAAAAAGGCTGACTGTCCCCCAGTAAGAGAGAATTCTTCCTGCCTGACTGCCTTCAGACAGAGACATTGGCTTTTTTCTATCTTCAGACTCAAACTAAAACATCAGCTCTTTCTGGGTCTTGAGCTTGCCAGCCTGTGGCCTGCACCTACAACATTAGTTCTCCTGATTTTCAGGCATTGGGACTCACACTGGAACTAAACTGTCAGCTCTCCTGGGTCTCTAGGAAAGACCAACTGGAGAGACCAGCTTTCCAACTCACCCTGCATATCTTAGGACTTGCCAAACTGCATAATCACATGAGCCAATTCCTTGTCAACTGCTGTTAACATTGCTGTTTAACGGGCCTCACTCCACAATAAATCTATGGCCAGATAGATAGGTGGATAGATAGACAGATAATCCCATTGGTTCTGTCTCTCTAGAGAACCTAACACAGCATGTATAGTAGAGTCTCACGTTGTTAAAATATCTCTACCGTATAGATTTAGTTGCGGTGGCTTGACTGTGATACGTATCCCATTTGTTTGTGCCTCGCTGTATCCATGCCCTTGGACAGCCCCTTTCACGCTGACTCTAGACTTAGCTATTTAACTCGATTTCAACCGGTGAGACAATAGCAAGTGTGACAGACGTGAAGACTTGGAAAGTGTCTGCGCACTGAAACCTGCCGTTCTGCTGCTCCTGAAAGCTGAGGCTGCCATGCGAGCCTGCCCCGGGGGGCTGCTGGAGGAAGGAGAAGCAAGTGAGGAAACGCCCAGATGTCCCACCTGTTCCAGTCAAGGCCACCCTGCCAGCTGCCTGCAGGCCAAGAACAAGCCAAAAGAGTCCAGACGTGAAAGGGGTCAACCTCATCGAACCTTCTTTTAAACCATCTGGCCAAGAGGCCCAAATCATTCACCTTCAACCAAGTTAATAAAGAAATATAAAGAAAGTCGGCCTCATGCAGCTTCCTTTGATTCTCCAAAAAGACTCCATTTAAAGTTTTAAGGGAGAGATGAGACAGAACAAAATAGTAGATAATAAAAACGAGGCAAACACTAGTTTAGAAACTGAAACAAGACTGCCATGACCTTCAAGAGAGTCGCCGTGCTACTTTGAAGAGCGCTGCCACGCATCATGAAGTTAAGTGGCTCCGACAAGGATTTGAACGTAGGGACTCTAAAATCTGCCGGTAGCACTGAAACAGGAGTGGAGAGGAAGAATGAAGGGCCTTGTGACCCGGTTTAAAAGAATTTGGATCATTTATGTAATTGGGCCAGCAGATAGCAAGTGCAGTTCACTCTGGAAGGCTGTGACATAATTAGTCTGGAAAAGAGAAGCTGAACCAGTAATCATGGTGTACTGTTCATAAGCACTATTTTTCACCGAGCACCTTTCCCTGAGAGGTTCGGATAATGCCTCTGATGGCTGTGCGTGCAGATGCTAAGGTGCCAGCAGCACGGGAGGAGCACTTTGCGGGGAGAAGTGTAGGCCACGGGGCTGGGGCCCAGATGAGAAGAAAGCAAAGCCTGCGAGAGACGCGAGGAAACCCCCAGGTGATGCCCCAGATAGAAATATCGTTTGGACACTCATTTGACAGGACTAAGCCTGCAGAATGTTGGCTCAATTTTGAATGATGACTCACGAAGGATTAGAATGTTATTTCTTTTGAGTAAGATTAAATATACATATACCAGATTTCTGAGGTTTTTCTCAAAATAAAGGTTTAAAGAGTTTTAGCTTTATCTTTCTAAAATGATGAAAACACACACACGAAAGGAAACCTTTCAATTGCTCTAATGGAACTTTTCAAAGTTTTGTAAATAATTCTCCAGATGGCACAGGTAGGTGATTCGCTGAGGGGTGGTCCTGGGAGAGTGGAGAGAACACTGCTGTTTACCTGGCCTCACTCCTTTCCGTCCCTCAGAAGCAAACTTCTCTTTTCATCCCCCTTCTCCTCGCTCTCGGTCCAGCTCTCGGATGCAGTTCTGATGGGACATGCTTAGATTTTAGTGCAATAAAGACTCAGCCATCGGTCCCGTTCCTCACCCCTCCAGCCAGCCTCCTCAGGGAAATAGGAGCCTCTGGAACATTTGGAGAGCCTGTGTTTCCTATTTTCCTAAAATACATTGATATCACCTGCGGATCAAGTATGGGTAACTCACTCAGCATGAGTCAGGAGTGGATAGAAGCTTGCATGGCATGGTCGAGCGATCAGAAGCCTGGAGAACAGAAACAACGGAACTTGCCTTGCCTGGCGCTGGAGGCCCTTGAATTCCAAATTCCCAAAGCTCAGCTGTTAAAAATTCAGCATGTCTTGTTTATGTAATCAGAGCAACTTTTTACACTACTCATCTCTCCCAAGGGGAGCAGGTGGGAGAGAGTCCAGCAGCCTACACGTCAGATACTGTAAGAATGAGAGACCCATGAGCCCAGGGACATGGAGGAAGGTGAGAGTGAGGTGCTTGGAGGACGGGGGTTCTTGCCTCCATTGACCTGGAGCTTCTTACGGCTAGAGGGTCAGATCCAAGTGTGGGGACAGAGCCCCAAAAAGCAGTTTCCAGGCTCTCAGCCTCACATAGAAAGGTGCTGGCTCAGGTAGTAAATGGCCATCGACTGTGATCAAATGGCCATCAGCTGTGGCTAGTTGGCCGTCAGCTGTAACCAGTGAGCCATTGGGCACTAATATAACTGCCGTGGCTAGGCTAGCAGAAAAAGGGGGAGCTAGCAAGAAGATGGTGGCTGAGCCTGCAAGCGGCGCAGTGAGGGTTGAGAATTGTGTGGCTCCTGGTTCCTGTGTCTCCAACCCAGCCGCCAGCGAGAGTATAGTGGTGTGACTCCCCTACCTATGGCTCCGTGAGTGTTCCTGTTTGGCCTCACCATGTCCTACGTTCTTGTGTGGGGAGTGGGAGCAGAGACCCCGCAGACCCCGCCTGACACCCTGCACGACACCAAGTCCGACTTGGGCCCACCTCACAGTGAAGTTACCTGAACGTACTGTGAAGCACTGGTGTACGACGATCTCAGCCCACCTCAGGCCGATCCAGGGCCTTGTGCCATCTGCTCCCCCAAGTCCTGTCTCTGCCACATGCAGGCAGGTACTGCAGCCTCCAACTCCAGGCATTGTAGTTCAAGGGCAATGCTGACAAATGATGTTTGATCTGTGGGGTGATCTGCTGGGTGAGCCCTCTCCAACCAGGTCATTTCAAGAGTAATTCATGGAGCTGGAGTATTTCTTTATAAAACTGGGGAACTTAAAATGTTTCGAAGTGTGATCATGCCTAAGAGATTCACCTTGATCTGTTTACCAACTCTGGAGCAGCACTGTCCAATACAAATATAACACGAAGCACATGTATGATTTTAAGTTTTCTAGTACTCGCATTTTAAAAAGTAAAAAGAAACTGGGAAATTCATTTTAATAATGTATTTTATTAACCCAACATATCCAAAATATTATTATAACATGCGATCAACAGAGTAAAACATTACTGACATAGTTACTCTTTGTTTTCTTATTAAGTCTTTGAAATACAGGGTCTATTTGCCCCAATCCACACCAGCCACATTTCAAGTGCTCACTGGCCACAGGTGCCCAGTAGCTGCCATATTGATCAGAGCAGCTCTAGAACCTCAACTGAGCCATGAAGTCTGTCATGCTCCCCACATAAGAACGCAGGATACGGTGAGGCCAAAAAGGAACACCCACGGAGCCATAGATAGGGGAGTCATATCACTATATTCTCGCTGGTGGCTGGGTTGGAGTCACAGGAAGCAGGAGCCACACGATCTGCAACCTGCCGTCCGCTTCTCTGCCAACCAACCAACCAACCCCACTTGCTAACTGCAATCCACTTCTCTGCAATCTGCAATCTGCAATTTGCAATCCACACTCCACACTCCACACTCCACACTCTGCGCTTGCCAGCCACCATCTTCTTGCTAGCCCCCATTTCCTGCTAGCGTAGCCACAACAGTTATATTAGTGGCCAATGGCTCACTGGTTACAGCGGACGGCCAACTAGCCACAGCTGATGGCCATCCAATCACAGTTGATGGCCATTTACTACCTGAGCCAGCACCTTTCCACGTGAGGCTGAGAGCCTGGAAACTGCACTCCTGGCTCTGTCCCCACAAAGTCCTAGAAAGAAATATCAGGGGGTCTGTCTTCAACGTCTTGTGTGACCTGAGGCCCTTCCTTCTCTGAATCATTATGTTTCCTGCTGATGGTAAGGTCTTAACAGGAAAAATATTTCTTCTGAAAAGAGGTTTTGTCTCTTTTCAACTGCTGCTCACAAAGAACCACCTTTCCCCAGGTCCCTCTCTCCATGTCATGAACCACACCTTCCTTCCTACTTGTGGCAAACGGCCTGCCTCTCCTTCTCCAACCTGCTGCCATCTTCCATGCCCCTCTCGCATGCTGAGCAGGCCACACGACTTCCGGGAGCACTGCACACCAGCTCTCACCACTGAACGCCATGAACTGAATCCTGGTGGTCCATTACTGCAAACCGCAGGCAGCTTTACACCACCACTCAGCGGGGGCACGTGCGCCAACCCGGCAGGGAGTCCTCGTAAGCACAGTGCTTCCGTAACACATCAGTGCCCTCCGAGTGCTCCTGCACTTGTTGTTGTTGCAGTTTTAACAAACATAGCGGCACCAACTACTGTGAAAAGTATGCCTCCCAAGACCTGCCGACCTTCATCTCTTTCCAGGGACCTCACATGTTTTCTTCATATGAATTTTTCTCCCAAAAAGCCTCAGAGTGTGCTACCCAAGGAGTACTCCACCAGGAGAAATCCCAAACTGGTGGAACCCAGCAAAAATCAACACCCACTCTTGTCACAGGCATCTCAGAGTAGTTTGGGAATTGCAGACTTTTTGTTTGCGGCCCCTCCATACATCCTCTTACAGAGGGCAGTTTTATAATGTTTTGTGCTGTAACAAGAAGCTAATAAATGTGGACACTTACCCCCCTCCTTCTCATCTGACACTGGAAGAAAGTGGCCTCTGGTTCTGTCCATTAGCGTCTTCTCCCTGTTCTTGGCACCAGATGGGGCCAGCAAGTAAAAGGTGATAAGTGTTGCTTTCAGAAAGAAAATAAGATGCACACATTAGGTCTCCATGTGACTTAAGCAAAGTGCCACATTCGGTATTTTTTAAATATACTCACCATAGGGACCAGAGGGGAAAAGGTGACAGAATAATCTGTGAATTTAAATGCTTTCTAATCATGATGTTGATTGTAGTTTTCGTCTGCTGGGTTTTTTGCTAAACCTCCACACACCACAAAAGAACGTGTACAATAGCAGGTAGGCAGCTCCTCACAGTCCCCTCAGGCACTGGGACTGAGGAGTACAAATTCTTTTAAGACATTATTTAAGGTTCTCCTCAACTGTCCACAGCGCACATTGATTTTCTGTCACAGCTCTATGTCTGGGGGGCTGGTACTCTCCACTGGTCCACAGAGAACATTTTCAGTGCATCAAAGAGGTACAGAAGGTTAGAGTCAGAGGGAAAGATGGAAACCACGCTTTTAGGGCTGGACACAGTTCAGCAGTGTAAAAATCACATCAAATATTAAACCAAACTTGAGGGGTTGTTGTTGTTTTTTTTTAAAAAATGTTCTGAAGTCTTTTGACATATGAGACTCAATGGGACACACAAAAAAGGGAAAGGATTATTACCTCTTATAATGGAAAAATTCTCCCTGGCGGAATGGAAGCAAGCTGGAGGACCTGATAAACTGAATTCTTCATTTGGCTCTTTGCGGAGGACTTTAGGTTGTAAATCACAAATGTCTATGCCTCGAAGTTCAATCAGTCAAGATGTGGTATTAGTAGGTCAAGGTCATGAGTCAACCCAAGGACACACTGCTTTACTCCATCATCAAAAGCTATCCCATGAAGCCAGAAGATGGAATCCATGCTGTTCTCAGGGGCAAGGAGTGGCTGACTTCATCTGTTACAGCAAAGACAAAATTGCTCTGGAGACATAGCTGCCCATCTCTGGGCCAGAATGCCAACTGCCCATGGAAACCCTACGTGCACCAAAAGGTTAGACTCGGGCTCACTGTATTAGTCAGCCTGGGCCACCGTAACAAAATACCAAGAACTGGGCGTCTTAAACATCAGAAATTTCTCACAATTCTGGAGGCTGCAAGTCCAAGATCAGGGTGCCAACAGAGTTGGGTTCAGGCCCCGTGAGCTCTCTTCCTGGGCTTGGATATGGCCATCTTCTCACTAAGTGTTCACCTGACCTTTTCTTGGAGCATGGAGGGAGAGGGAGAGAGAGAGAGAGAGAGAGAGAGAGAGAGAGAGAGAGAGAGAGATCTGGTGTCCCCTCCTCTTCTTGTAAAACCACCAATCTTATCAGAATCGGACCCTACCCTTTGACGTCATTTAACTTGAGTCACTTCCTAAAAGCCCAATCTCCAAATCCAGTCACCTTGGGGGTTAGGGGTTTGACCTATGAATTGGGAAAGGGGACACAATTCATCTATAGCACTTACCTTCCTTACACAACCAGCCTTCTTTTGCCTCCCTAAGCAGACACAGTCTCTAGAAAGAAAAGAAAAGAAGAGAAAAGAAAAGAAAAGACAGCTTAGACACCCTTTACCCAAACATTTTTCTGGGTACTAACAGAGGTGAACATGTCAGTAAGTAATGAAAATATAATCCACTCATACACATAACTAACTCAACTCATGAAGGCTCTGAAGACAAGAAGCAAGGTCAAAGAAGGACAGCTATGAATCTGAAAAAGTGAGCTTCCAAGATGGTGACTTGCATAGTTCCTGGTACTAAATAGACCCTCCATGTTAAAGAAATAAATGTTTTCCAATAATGGAAGGAGACTAACATGCATTAAAATCAAAGCCTCATTCATCAATACTTATTCAAAGCTAAAGTTGACCTAAAATGACTCCCTTTTTAAAATCAGATTTCACAATATAAAACTGTAGCATTTCAAACACAGATGATTACATTTCTTATCAAATGCATTGGTTCTTGTCAAATAATTCAATTTAATATATATCTCGTTTAATTAAAATTTATAAGTGGTTGTGGACTAAACCAGTGTATCTTAATTAAATCTGAACATGTTTCACAGATGTTAAGGGCGACCCTAATTTTAATACAGGAAAAGGAAATACAATCATTAGAGACTTGGCCAAGTGATTTTGGTCAGACAGAAAGCAAGATAAATGGGAAGCCAAGACAGTCCCTCTACTCAAGGCTGGGAAGTAAATGACCCACTAGCCGGAACATACAAAAAGATGGGTGAGCTGCCCAGCGAGCCACTAAAATGGACATAGGGAACTAATGGATGAACGCTCAGTCCGCCATTATGTAACACAGTTACACCTGATAAGGAAGGAGGAGGCACCCACTCTGACAGCCCACACATCTTGGAAAGTCAGTTTGGCCACTGTTGAAACTAATCATAAATGAGCAGACTTAGCGAGACCGTTGCTATAGACTGAGGTCCACATGTATAAGGTTACCAGATAAAACACAGAGTGCCCAGTTCAATGAGAATTTCAGATGAAAAGTGACTACTTCTCTTTGCTGTAAGTATATCCCTCCCATGCACTACACGTCCTGTTTTGTTTTGTTTTTTCCTAAATTTGGCAACCCTCCATGTAAGCAGTCTCAGGCCTGCAACAAAAGCCTTCTCAAGGAGCTTCCTGTAATTCCGATACAAACCACAATATTTGTGGAACAATCATCATTGAGGGCTGAGGGAAGGCTAACGGCTCACCTGAGTAATGCTGTTGCCAGCCCAGGGAGGGGGAGGGGAGGCAGCCTGCATTTTAACATTTGGGTCATTCCGATCGGCCTGGCTGGGAGTCCTTCCTTTAATGCCTCCCCCTCAGGGCAGACCAGAACTGGTCAGAAAATCAATCTGGAAACGTTTATTTCAGGTCTCTTCTGTAAACAGAACTGTGCTGTTGGTCGCATATGAAAGGAAGCCCCACCCACCTCGCAGTCCAGGAGACACATCCTGGGCAGATGAGGAAACTGGGGCTCTGGAGGGAGAAGTGGCTTTTCCAAGGTTTAGCTGGGTCTTACTGGCCCAGCTAAGACTGGGGCTCTAGTATTATAAATTCTCCTTCCTCGAGTTTTCAGTCTATAATAAAGTTTGTAAGTGCTACTGACACACTTCCAATTTGGATGCTCAGAAAAGACTAAATAGATTAAAACGTATTTATTCACTTACCAATTCATTCAACAATAGTTACTCATTGTCAACCCGGTGCCCAGCACTGTTGTAAATGCCGGGCCCACAGCGCAATGCATGCCTGCAAGGAGACTGGCCAGATGCGCCTCACACCCTTTCTGGGCACAACCAGACTACATTTCCCAGCCTGCCTTGCAGATATGTGGCCATGTGACTGAGCACTAGCCAATGGAATGTGAGCAGGAGTGATGTTGGTTGTTCCCAGCCCAGGTCCATTGAAAACCTTCCTTGTAAAAGCCCCATCTCTCTCTCTCTCTCTCCCCATTTGCCAGCTAGAGGCAGAGGGGCCAGCAGGGAAGTCCCAGCAGAGGAAGGAGGAGCCACAAAGTGGAAGGCTTGTGCACCAAACACTCACATGGAACTACCATTTGAAGAAAATAACCCTTTCCTGTGTGAAATCACTGAGGTGTAGGAGTTATTTGTTACAGCAGTTGGAGACCTGATACACAGCCGTGGTGGAGTTTATAAGGGAAGTCAGGTAATGGGCGAATAAACAAACAAAGATAGCTATGATTACAAATTAATTACAACTTGTTAGCGTTGTGCAGAAACAACCAGAGAGCGACAATCAAGAAAAACGCAGATGGAGGGGGCTGCTTTGATGTGTTTGGACTTAGCTGATAATGAGCCATTTATCGTAAGGATGGCGACGGGAACAGCAAATGCTTGTAGAGCATTTCTGCTGTGGCAAACCCTGAGATAAGCACTTTATACACCTGAACTCATTTACTCTCACAACAACCCTACGAGGTGGCGATTATGCTTATCTTCATTTCACAGGTGAAGATAAGGCTGCTCGGAGCCAGCATATATTCTGATTGGTTGAACCTGTGCTGAACCAGCTGTTAAGTCTTTTTAACGTGGCCCCTGTGTTGAGAGATGAGTGGCACGAAGTATTTCCAGTAGAGCAGTGGCTCAGTCAGAGATAATTTTGCCCCCCAAGAGACATTTTCAGTTGTCATAACTTGGTATGGGTGGATGCCACTGGCATCTACTTGGTAGAAGCAAGGAACGCTGCCAGACATTCCATAATATGTAGGACAGCCCCACAACAAAGAATCATCCAGGCCCCAGTGTCAGTAGTGCTGAGGCCGAGAAACCCTGGGGGAGAGACACAAAAGTGTGTGTGGTACCCCTAGGATGGGAGAGCCCCGGGGTGGCTGGCAGTGAGCGTTCATCAGACAGAGCAGAGCAGGTTAGCAAGGTAGACAGGAGTTAACAAGAGCACCCTTATACGCGACAGTAAGAGTTGGCATTTTACTTTCAATGCAAAGGGGAGTGAAATGGACTATTGATGACTGCTGTAAAAATAGAATGAGAAGAGCTCAAAAGTTGTAAAGCTGCTACTGTGGACGAGGTGGGGTGTCCAGGTTGGAGCAAAGAGTGACGAAGGCAGAGCAAAGCAAATAGTTGGAACTATACCTCGGAGCTGGAAATGGCAGGATTTATTGGTGGGGGTAGGTGGTGGGGAAGCAGGAAGAATCAAGGCCAATGTTCAAGGCTCTGGCCCTGGTGGCTGGCTTTCTAGGTGGGGGTGTCATTTACTAATTGTGGAAGGGGGGTGCTGGAAGGAGCACATGGCAATTCTGAGATGCCTGTGAGCTGGCAAACCAGACATATCAAGTGGATAGTTGGATGTGGTAGCTGGATGTGGTAGCAAAATATTTTACATGTGAAATTCATGAGAAAAAAATCAGATCTTTCAGGAGCAGAGAGAAGGGAGACAAAATGTCAGCCCTAGGCCTTCAAATATTTGGCAGTTAGGGAGAAGATGTGTGGCAAGCAATGGGATAGAGAAAGGAGGCTGAGTCAGAAGAACACCTGGAGCGTGATGTTTCTGGAAGAGAGAATGTCTTCCAGAAGAGTCGGCATCTGTCCGAATAACAGTGAGAAGTTGAATACAGTGGAATATGGAGGCCATGGGTAACCTTGAAGAGAGAAGTTCAAAGTGAAGGTGGGAGTAAAAGTCAGATTGAAAGGGACTGAGAAGTTAAACAGATGGAGACAATTCTTAGAACTGAGAATGTTTGCTGTGAGATGAAGCAGAATGACAGGGTATGAACCAGAGCAGGCGGGATCAAGAAAGACTTAAGAGGATCAGAAGAGCCACTGCCTGTTTGTATGTAACGAAAAATGATCTAGCAGAGAGAAACTGATGATGGGAGCAGAAGGGAAAGGAGAAGACAGCGGGGATGGTGGCCTCCAGACTGGAATAGAGATGGAGAAAGGAGAAGTATACCCAGTGCAGGTGGGTTTCTAGATTTGTTGGTGCTAAATTAAGACATTTTCATCTAATTCCTTCTATTTGCACAGCTAACTAACATCTACGTGCTGACCTACTTGAGGAAGGGATAAGAAGGAAGAAGGGTTTGGACATTTAAGTAGAAACATTGAGGCATGAATTAGTTATCCCAAAGAATGGGGAGCAAATATCCCAGGGGGAAAAATAGACTTGGTGAGGAGATGACAACTTTCTGGAAGTTTGAGGCCATGAGTTTGAAGTGAATTGAACCAGCCAAGTTGTCTGAAATTCCACAGCAACACCTGACAGCTCAGATGCAGTACTAGACAAAGCCGGGGCTGTATGTTTCCGAGTGTGATCGGCATGGTGGATTCTCGTTCAGGACCCGTCACTCACTCCCCAGCTGACCTGAGCATTGGCTGTGCTGGCAGCTCACAGCTAAGTAGCCCATGGGACCTGCCCATGACTGAAGGGAGCTGCTGCACTCATGGTCATGACTGGTCAGTGCAGGGGACAAAGGCCTTTTACCTCAATGAAGAGACAAATGGGGGGAACGAAGTAGGTCAGGCTGTATCCATCAGTGCAAAGAGAACCACATTTTCTCAGAGGAGTAGGGAAAGGGAGCAAGCCGGCCCTTTTGCTTCGTAAGCTTTATTTTTTAAGAGCCGTTTTAGGCTGACAGCAAAATTGAACAGCAAGTAGAAAGCGTTCCCATGGACCCCTTGCATACCTCCCCCCGACAGCCTCCCCCACTATCAGCATCCCTCACCAAAGTGGTACATTTGTTACAACCAATGAACCTGCGCTGACACGTCATTATTACCCAAAGTCCGTAGTTTACCTTGTAGTTCACTCTTGGTGTTGTACATTCTGCGGTTTTTGAAAACTGTATAATAGCATGTATCCACCACTATAATATCACACAGAATAGTTTCACTGCCCTAAAATTCCTCTGTAACCATTTTGAATGGGTTACTGTATTTATTTTCTAGGCAGCCATAACAAGTTACCACACGCTTGGTGGGTTAAAACACTAAAAATGTATTCCCTTATAATTCCGGAGGCCAGAAATGGAACATCGAGGCACTGGTAGGGCCATTCTCCCCGGGAAAGAACCTGTTTCTGCTCCTCTAAGTGTCCAGTGGCTGCTGGCTTGCCTTGGCGTTCCTTGGCATATAGACAAAATCTCTGCCTGAATCTTCACATCACAGTCTTCTCTGTATGTCCTTCATAAGGACACTTGTCACTGGATTTAGGACCTACCCAGATAAATCATCTCAAGATGCTTAACTTAGTTTCATCTGCAAAAACCCTTTTTCCACATTAGGTCACATTTCCCAGATTTCAAGGACTAGACCATGGACATAACTCTTTGGAGGCCACCATTCAACCATTACAGTAACCACTACAGCTACGGTTACTTTCTCTGAGTGGGGGCAGGGCTGGACAGAACTACCTCTGGGCTTGTCCACCAAGTGGAGAAAAGGGGAGGATACTGGACGCGGGGTATGGGTGAGATCGGAGGCTGTGCCAGATTCCATTAACAGGATGGAGCAGGGAGGGAGGCAGAGGTGGCTCAAAAGTGTCCAAGTCTGAGTCAGTACTCAAGATTTAAGATCAGCTCCCTCACAGTCATCCTTGAATGTCGTTCTCAATGACTTGTGCTACCCATAATTGTCCTAAAATAAATGATTGACAGCCAAAGCCCAGGTAGAGGCAGTTGTTACAGTAGTTGTACATCCAGTAATGTCTCTGCACTGAGCTGAGGAAATGAGAGGGAGAGGAAGGGTTTTCACTGTGGTCTGTAAAGTGTCAGCAGGAAGGACTCCCGCTATGCAGCAAAATGTCAGACTATTTTAAAACAGTATATATCGATATCTACTCCCACGATGAGACCATCACGCTCAAGTATATTTTCTTTAACTTAATAAAATGGTGGGTTCATTTTCTCTTGAAAATTCTTCTTAAAAGCTTATTGCTTCTAAAAGCATGGAATTACAATCAGCTCCCACCACCCACACACCAATTTTCAATCAGATTCTTCTCCAAAGCACCAGTGGGAATGAATTGTGTGGACCTGGGGGACATTATCCCAGAGAGCAATACCATAAACAGGGCTGGTTCCCAGGTCAGCCCTCAAAGTCATTATCTGAGAGTCTAATTGGAAAGGTTTTGAGATATGGCTACTTTGCAATGAAAAAAACAGTAAGGAGTGTAGTTCTAGTAGTCGTACTAAAAGATCAAAACAGCAATGTAGAAAAAGAATGTCTCCTGAACTGTGACTGAAGAACACCTGTCTGGAGGAGAGTGAGGAGGAAGGCACCTGTGGAGACTCTGCAGGGGATGCCCAGACTCTCCCAAGCCCCCAGCAGTGGGCCACGCCGGTTCGTTTATCTCTTCTCACCTCAGGAAAGACTGGGGTTCCCCTTACACAGGGTGATGACCACTTGGCGGCGATTCTCAGCACAGGATCCCAATGATGGGTTTTGGTTTTGGTTTTTGGCTTTGGATCACCAAAAGAATTAAGGAAGAAAAAGGAAAGGAACTATTCTTGGTGCCGCTGAGCAAAGAGATAGGAAAAAATAGTGGAAGGAGGAGGGTAAGGAAGGTAAACGTGTGGATCTGAGAGATGTGAAAGGTGGAAACTGGTGAGCTGCGGGGCAACAGGAAGTGAGGAGACATGCGCAGAAGGAACCGCACAGACTAGCAAGCCCTCCCCCTGCATTTCAGGTCCCCACGCCCCAACCTCCCAGCCATCTGGCTTTGGACAGGTGTCCACCACTGACAGCCACTGGGGAGAAGGAGGGACTGGGCAAAAGGACTGTCATATATCAGGCAGTGGGTACTTCTGGAATTGCTGGGAGGGCCACGTGACAAGGAGGTGCTGGTGGGAAGCTGGTGCCGTGTGTTGCTGCCTGAGGATGAGACAAGGGGCTGTGCCACCATCCTCCGGGCTCCACCTACCATTTGGGGGATGAAGGTGCTGTGCAAACTGGACCATTGAAAAGGGAGGCTGAGCACACAGGGCAACGCAGATAGGGCTCAGACTGACACATCCTCCTGCTCCTCAGGTGGTTTCAAGGGACAATGATCAAAGAAAGGCAAGGACCATGGCTCCCCACAAGGGCCCGCATGTGGGGTCCACTCAAACACTGGCCGGGGAGTCAGCATGGGCTGATTCATTGAACATCAATCTCTCAGTGATTTTGGCAGAACCATCTAGACTGCCTGACTACCATTGTTCTACCCGTATCCCTCAACCCAGTCCCTTGCTCTCTGGACCACAGACCTCTCTCTCTCTGCTCCCATCCCCTCCAGTCCCCCAGCATGCACCTCCATAAAGCACTAGATCTTTACCCAGCAGGTGACAAAGTAGTCTGGCTCTTTCTCCATTTCCTGCAATTCCTTTCTTTATAGTATAAATATTACAAATTTATACACAGGGACTTGTTTAGCTTTTGAGGGTCGAAGACAAGTCATAGAATCTCAAACACCTTTTTCTTTTTCCCAGGGCCCAATTCTTGCAAACTGATAGCCTTGAATCTCAAGACTACAGTCTCCTCATACATTCTAAAAATCATCGAAGAAACTCAAGCAGTAAGGTGTGATTTCTCCATTATCTGCAATGTTTATTGTTCACGACTTTCATGAGAGAAGAACGTCAGCAACCTCACTCCATGGAAGCCTGAGAGCAAAGAAAAGGAGGTGTGAAAAGCACCAACCTACGTGTGTTCCAGAGGGATGTTACACTGGTTAATAAATCAAAACATTTTCCCATAACAGCAGTTGGATAACTACTGCAAAATAATATCTCATATGTTTATAGAACAACTGGTCCGAGCTGCGCATGTGTGTGCATGCATGTGTTTGCCTAGAAAACTAGGGGCACCACCTTTGAATAGTAGAAAACTTGGCAGCAGGATTCTGATCAATGTATGGATTTCTGAATTATTCAAATGTTCTGCTCTGAACATGTACTGTGATTATTTTTAGAAATAAATAATAAATATACTGTTTTAAAAGAATGAACAATAGTGGTAAAATTAAATCACTAAGATAATACCTTTGTGTGTCTTGGGTGTTCTTGAATCACACTTCACTCCCAGCTGAGGAAACTGATGCTAAGGGACTTGCCTGCAAGTGGAGAGGATCAGGGATAAGCTAAATCTTCACCCCTCTTGTCCTGTCATGTCCACAGGTCAGGGCACATGGCAGAGAGCACCTAGTAGCACTTCTCAATCTCTCTGGATTTTTTCAGGTGAAGAGTTGATTCCTGCACACATTCACCAGCCCAGGGCTTTACACTCTCTTCTCCTCCATGCTCCAGCTCCGGAGAATGGGAAGTTTTCAGAAACAAGACACTCTGAGAATCTTAATGTGTCATCACAAGCCCAGAATGCCATCCTACACCCAGCTGTGAACAGAAGATTCTAGAATATCTGCTCACCTCACTCACCCTCCAGAGGAGACAGGGCCACTTCCAGCCTTGCTCAAGTCTCAGGGCTGGATTCATCCTGAACCCCACCCCAATCTGAGAACTGCCAAGTATGGTGGCTGAAGAGTGGTCCCTGAGATGTCCCCAGACTATGTGAACAGGTTACCTTATATGTCAAAAGAACACTGCAGAGGTGATTAAGGATCTTGAGATGGAAGGTTATCCTGGATTATCCAATAGACCCAAATTTGTAAGCAGATATGACGGATGTAGCTTAAAAGTTCCAGCCTTAGAAGCTGGAAGAGCAAAGGAACAGGTTCTCTCCTGGAGCTGCCAGGAAGAACCAGCCTGGCTGACACTTTGGTTTTAGCCTGGGGAGATCCCCAGTTCTGATTTCTGTAATCCCCAGAACTGTAACAGAATAAATGTGCACTGTTTTAAACCACCACGGTTGCTGCAGCAGCCAAAGGGGGAACAGTCTCCCTGGTTTAGAGCTGAGAGGGGCCATGCCTTTCCATGTCCCCTGTCCTAGTGGGATAATGGCCAGTCTTCAAGCAGCTCCTGCCTGTTACAGCCCTGCCCAGCTGCCCAGGGTTCACAACCCTGGTCATTCAAGCTGCACAGTCAGCACTTGCGTCTGTGGGGACAGGATCAACAGAGGGGACTGCGCAAGGAGCACAGACCCTGTCTGCCTTTGATTACACTTCCTTCTGGGGCAGGAATCTTGATGCCGAAATGCTATCATCATTATAAAGAAGTCAAGTGTAAATTCTGTTGGTGACAAGGATTAGTAATTCTTGGCTACTATCTTCTCGATCAGAGACAACTGACTGAAATTCAAAAGGCATCATGGGAGCTGGGCTTGAATGTCACAGGCTCTGGTTCCAGCCCTGGTGTCCTAATGGCCCCTCTGGTGTCATGCAGGGAGTCCTTCAGTTTGCATTTCCAGCTTCTCATATGTAAGATCAGGATTAATTATGCCTTCTCTCCAGGGACACTGCAAAAATCTAATTAAATCTGTGCTAATTTTCACACTGCTATTAGCCAATGACTGGAGTTCAGCCTGATGATGAGGGTTTCAAGCACCTTTGAGCCAGGTGAGAGAGCAGTACCATTGTTAACATATTTCCTGAAAAATGAAGATTTGACACACAGTGGGGTGATGGGTCGAAGACAGGAAAGCGAGAGTGCTCTGGAGACAAAAAAACGTATGGTCACTGGCTACGGAATTTACCTCCCCAGGTCGTCTGCTGCAATGTGTTCAAAATGTTTAGCTAAAAGAAAATTTCTTCAAAGTGAAATGTAATAGAAGCCCAACATTTAAAACTGATCAATGTGACGTTATTTGGATTGATGTGAGGAACAGATCTCAGTGCCTGGCTGGGTCCCCCGAAGCTGCCCCAGACTCTCCAGAAACCTTTGCATGGCTCAGGGGGCCCAGTTTCAAAGCCCCTGCTCCAATTTATCCTCATCGACGGTAAAGCCAGTGGTCCCACTGGTTCTAGAATGTTTTAAATGAAAACTGAGAGCTTTCACACGAAAACACACAGGCCCAGAATCACTGTCTCACTGAGTGAATGTCAGACTACTACCAGAGCCGAGTTATGGAACACAAGGGAACTACCGAGCCTGTAAATAGCGCTTTGTTTCGCATCACCCAGTCGCCTGACTTTCAGCCCTGGGCTGTTTATGTTAAACCACACCTCCTCTCACACCTTCTCACCCCATTTATGTCTTCTTCTCTCCACATCTCTGATTTGCCCCTTTAAAGGTTAACCCCTGCTGGCTCCCCTTTATCCTTCTTTCTTAACAAGCTTCACACAGGCATATACAGCCTTTAAACATCTCTGTTACTCCCAGACGTGCCTTCCTATGAGTTTTCCATAATTACAGGATAGTAGAAATATTGGTATATCCAGAATGCAACTGCACTATTCACTAAGGAAAGGCCAGAGAAAAAGAAATCGAAACTATAACAACTCATAAAATGTCTAGGTCGCATGCACAAACTCCTTTTAATTTGCAGAGTTTAAAAGTGGGGTTTTGAATGGGTCTCATGGTGCGTCCTGCCAGCTCGTCCTAGGTCCTACTGTTTCTATGGCCTTGTGCCACTTGACCCTTTGCTTAATCTGCCTGCCACTCCTGCCCTCCACCACCATTGCGTTCCAACACCGGGATATGTGTCCTCCTTGACAGCAGCTAGACACTAAGGTGTGGAAAGGGATGTTAAGGGCAGAACAGCCTCCAACTGACAATGTTGCCTGATACAGTCAGAAAAACAGCAAAAGCATGTGGAAATAGACGAAGACCAGCCCAATGACAAAGGAAGTCTACTCAGAGCTTAGAACTTGCTAGAGCAAGGGTGTCAGCCACGAACACTTTTGTTTTGGCAGCAACTCAAAGGCAGGCAGGGGAGTGGGGGAGCTTATAGTGGAGGACAGGGCAGGCTGGGTGGGGGGGTTCTGACTAGGGGCTGTTGGCCTGGGGAGGATGGAGAGGGCTAACTAGAAGGGGGTGTCCCATGTGATTGGTTAGGGAGCACATTTGGCTTCCTCTGATTGGTCCTAAGTTGGAAGTGGGAACAAAAATCAGGGACGCTGACATTATTAATCAAGTCCTGTCCCCTTGGGTCTGATTGTTACAGGGGTTATTGCTCAGCTACCTGCATTGTCACTAGAGATAGTGGTCTGACTCCCCATACGTCTGACTTAGAGCAGGCTGGCCGCCTGGGCAGGTTACAGAGATAATGGGTTGATTTGCTGGGCTGGGTGGCTGCAGAATGTAGGTCAGAGTGCGGTCTTGTGCACATCAGCCTCCAGGGGACAGGGCAGTGGGTTGAATGGCGGCCTCCAAAACAGGTATGTCCCCATCCTAATCCTCATTACCTGTGATGTGACCTCATCTGGAAAAAGGATCTTTGCAGGTGTGATTAAGTTAAGGATCTGAAGATGTGACTGTCTTAGATTATCCAAGTCGGCTCTTAATTTAACAACAGTGTCTTTAAAAGAAAGAGAAGAGGAGATGAGGAGAGGAAGAAAAGGCAAAGATGGAGGCAGAGTTTGGAGTGATGTGGCCACATGCCCAGGGATGTGTGGAGCCACCGGAAACCGGAAGAGGCAGGAAGGACCCTCCCTGGGAGCCTTCACAGGGCACGGCCCTACTGACACCTTGATGTTGACTTCTGGCCTTCAGAACTGAGAGAATAATTCATGTTGTTTTAAGCTACCAAGTCAGTGGTAGTCTGTCATGGCGGCCATACCACAAGGTTCCTAAGTGCATGGGCATTATAACCCTCTTCTTCCGGTCCTGCTTTGTCCAAGGGGAGAAACATAGGAAAAAGGATGTTTCCTATACTTGGTTCAAATAACCAAAATATGCAGAGGAAAACTGAAAATTTCAAAATTTGCATATTCCAAAGTAACTTTATATTTCCGAACATGAGGGTAAATATCCAGATTTATTTTGGCTTCCTTCCAGAGGTTTGGCCTTTCATAGACATAGGCTTTTTTGGTATGTGGTCAACAGACCATTTACTTCAATACCCACAGCAGCTAATATCACTTATAGGTAGGTGGTTTATGATACATAGAAGGACTTGCTCATGGCAGCAGGATAATATGCATGACATGGGCCTGTTACCTGAGGAACTGTAGCTGACCAGCATATTTAGGGTTTGGTGAATTCATCTTCGCACATTCTCCCACCCCTGGAATTTCTCTTTCAGCTCTTCCTTATCTCTTGCCCTCTTTTACTGTGCATTCGGCTCACTTCTGAGGTAACCTCAATATTTTAGAAGCAAAGAAATGTGTCTCTATTGCATTTCTCTCCAAATGAAAACCTCTAGATGTTCAAATTCTGGGTTTATACCACTTTCCCCAATGCAATATTCTTGTCATGTTAAACCTTTGTCCCTGATTAACCATAGTAGTGTCGTTATTTTCAAATCATAGAGTCTAGAGATGTGATTAATATGCGTAACAGATGCTCCTGGGAACCTAATCAGAGCTTCCCCAGCCTCAGCATCCAGCTGCCATCCCCGCGTGCCCACGGAATTCTGAGCAGACTCCCGATACGTATCCCCAGTCACAGGTGGGCAGACGTCTACACAGAGACAAACTGTTGGGAGAATAAATCGGTACACGTAAGTGCAGGTGACTCACAGGTTCAAGTTTGTTAACCCCAGCCTGATCACAAGATGGCTTCTGCCTTCGAGGAGGCGTTCTCCAGACAAGAACCTGCACGTTGGCTGTCAATTAGTCAGGCCCCTCCCTGCTCTGTGTCAGCATCTCCTTTCTCTCTTCTTTGTAGATAGAGAACAGAAGGAAGAAGGATTGTGTCCAAACATAAAGAGACAGCCTCTTATAGCAGATCTTTTTTCATAAGTGAAAGTGAAGAGCTAATGAAGTCACCTGGTCACCAAGACATTTACCTGGGAAATCTTCATATCTCAAAATCAAATATCAAATATGTGTCACAAACTTTTAAAATGTGTATTTCCTAGGACTGCACTTCTAGAAATCGATATTAAGGAAATATCAGGAAAGTGCAGAAGGACATATATCAAGGATATCAATCGCATGGTGTTTACTTACAGCAAAAACAAAAAAAAAGATCTGAAAGCAACCTAAACATCCAGCCATAAAAGATCAGTAAATAAATTATGACATAGCTTTATAATGGAAAACCACTGGAGTCATTACAAATGAGGCTAAAGGAACATTTCTATGGACATGGAAAATGTTTATTACGTGTGTTAAGTGAAAATTTGTTTTGGTTTCCTATGGCTGCTGTAACAAATTTCCACAAACTTGGTGGCTTGAAACAACACAAATGCATTAGCTTGCAGTTCTGGAAGTCAGAAGTTAAAAAGAGTCTCACTGGGCTCAAATCAACATGTTAGCAGGGCTGCATTTCTTCTGGAAATTCTAGGGTTGAATCTCTTCTTTTTTTTTTTTTCCCGGCCTCGTCCAGCTTACAGGCCACCTGCATTCCTTGGCTCACGGTCCCTTCCTCCATCTTCAAAGCCAAGAGTGAAGCACGTTCAAATCTCTGCTCTGTCATCACGTCTCTGACTCTGACCCTCCTGCCTCACTCTCATAAAGACACTGGGCCCACCTAGATGACCCAGGACCAGCTCGCCCCACGTAGACATCCTTAACCACATCTGCAAAGTTCCTCTCACCATATAAGGTAATGTCTTCACAAGTTCCACGATTAGGAAGTGGACATCTTTGGAAGCTCATTATTCTGCCAGCCACAAAAGTTATAAATTACAAAGTAATAACATACACAGGTAAGTACGATTCCATTTTTCTGGGGTGGGGGGTGGATGAAATTATATAGATATTAGCCATTCAGGGATTTTAACAAAAGAATAAGAGATTTAGGGTTTATATAACTACACGTATACACACATGCAAACACATGAGCACACAATACGGTTGTTAAAATACACCCACCCCTCCCAGTCCCCCAAAGCCCCTTCTGCTCCGACCTGCCACCTCCCTTGCTCGCTGGCTCTTCCTGACACGGCTGTGCCCCTACAGCAGCTCCAGTCCTCGCAGCCTACGCTGAAACCGGAGGAATCCCACTAGGGCCATATGCTATGGCGGTTCCTCTCTGGGGTCTTGCTCTCGGAGGCACAGGCTGCTCTCCCCACATACCCCAGTAAACCACCTGAGGGTTCTGACTTCGATGGCACCTGCCTCAGGAAGGCAGTGCCCTGGACTCCTTTTTCAGGGGTCCACCAACATCTGTGCCCCACTGCTTCCCAGGTTAGTTGTTCTGGTCTCACAGGAGGGAGACTCTGCTGGGATTGATTGGTGCCCGGATGTTCTGCCTCACTGTCCTGACACCAATTCTCTGACACCCACTGGGTGTCCTGTGATTCAGTTCGATGCTGACATCAACTCCCCAGAGTGGGGACAGACTCCACATGGTAAAGACAAGGTCCTCCACAAGACCACCCCATTCAGATGCCAGCTGCAAATCTAGGGGGACCGCTGAGATATGACCAACTGGCTATGAATTCAGGGGTCCCCTCAGACTGGATAATTCACTAGAACAAGTCAAGGAACTCACTGAGAACACTGCACTTACTATTACAGTTTTGTCATAAGGACAGAACTCAAACAGCCAAATGTCAGGGATGCATAGGGTAAGTCTGGGAGGGTCCCAGACAGGGAGATCCCGTGCCCTCTCCCCGTGACACAGGACACATCCCATGAGTGGGTAAAACAGGAAGCTCTTCCAACTTCGGGTTTCCAGAGTTTTATTGGGGTCTCACTACATCACTGGCCACGTGACTGTACTATCTCCAGCCCCTCTCCCTTCCCAGGGCCTTGGTTTTTCTGGCATGGCCAGCCCCTCTCTTATATCTAAGGGCCCACCTTGAGTCATCTCATTAGCATAAATTCAGATATGGCTGAAAAGGGCTCGTTACAAATAACAAAATACTCCCATCATTCAGAAAACTCCAAGGGTTTTGAAGTCTTGTGCTAGGAAATGGAGACATGAACCAGATATGTTCTTTTTTATACCATCTTCGGTTTATACAGCTCACAAGCCAGAAAGAGACCCACCTTCTTTTCTCTACTCTCTGTTCTCAGGACCCACTTCCTTAGGGAATGACTACAGAGAGACATAGATGTACCAAAGGAGAATGGATACTAGAAGAGAAGAAACACAGTTGGTTCATATTTACTCACATATGCTGCCATCCAAGCGTAAACTACCTGTATGTTCTTGGTTCCTGATCTTTCAAGTTCATAGGAGAACTCCCCCTGGCACAATGACCACACGTCTCAGATTTTCATTTATTTTTCTCTTCAACCAATATGTAGTGAGTCCCTGCAATATGGTGGGCTCCAAGCAAAGCTCTAGTATAGAGAGGAGATAGCAGACACAGCGCCTGGACCCGGGGAGCTTACGATTCAGCAGGTAAGAGAGATGCCAAGCAATTAACCAGTTAATTGTGTAATTACAGTGATGCAACGAAAGAAAAGTACTGGGTGCTGTGTGAGCAGATGGCGGAGAGACCCAACCCAGACTGCAGGTTTAGAAAAGGCTGGCCTGGACAGCTATTGTCATCTCCACGTCCCTCTCGCATTCTGAACAGGCACACCACCTCCAGGGGCATCGCATACCTAATTCTCACAACTGAACGCCCATGAACCAAATCCTGGTGGCACATTACTACAAACCACAGGCAGCTTTACAACACCACTCAGTGGGGGCACGTGAGCCAATCCAGGCAGGGAGTCCTCATCACGAAAGCTGACACATAGTAGGCGTCAGTAAGTGTCATGCAGGGTGTCATGCGGGGTCTCTAGTCCCGTTCCCAATATAAGAACACAGGACGTGGTGAGGCCAAAAAGGAACACCCACAGAGCAATAGGTAGGGGAATCATACCACTATATTCTGGCTGGCGGCTGGGTTGGAGACACAGGAAGCAGGAGCCACACGATTTGCAATCTGCCATCCGCTTCTCTGCCAACCAACTTCACTTGCTAACTGCAATCCGCCTCTCTGCACTCTGCAACCTGCAATCTGAATCCACACTCCATGCTTGCTAGCTTAGCCATGGCAGTTACATCGGTGGCTAATGGCTAACCGGTAACAGCTGATGGCCAACTAGTCACAGCTGAAGACCATCTACCACCTGAGTCAGCACCTTCCCACATGAGGCCGAGAGCCTGGAAACTGCTCTGTGGGACTCTGTTTCCCACAGTAAGGGAAAAGTGTGGGAGGTGGAAATGGGAGGAGAGTGGATCCAAGCAGAGGAAGTGTGCATGCAAGTTCTGAGTTGGGGAGCCTTGGTTCAAGAAACTGAGAGGAGTTGTATGGAGCACAGAGACCGACAGAAAAGGCAGATGAAGCTACAGGAGCAGCCTGGGGCCTGTAATGGGGACCCCACGGGTCAGGACTTAGGATTTTTATCTTAAGAACAATGAGGGGCCATTGAGGGATTTATTCAGGGGACAACATAATCAAATTCACATTTTGAAAACATCACACTTTGTTGCAGTGTTGAGAATGGATTGAGAGAGCTAAGAGAATTTGGGGAGGCAAATTTGATTTCTGCCTCTGTAGTCCATGTAAGATATAATTGTGGCTTTGCCCAAGGTGGTGGTGGGCCGGTGGAGAGAAGTGGGTGTTGATTAGGAAATATGATCATTTGGACGTAGCAGTGGATTGGAGAGAGGAACTCTGAGAGAAAGATATCAAGGGTGATGCCTAATTTTCTGGCTTGCGCTACCTGGTGGTGCTTTGAACTAGTCAATAATGGTGAAGGATCCAGTTAGGGAGTGAGGGGGTAGGGAAAGATCAGGGTAGATAGAGCACGAGTCCCCAATACAGTCCCAATTTCAAATATTCTGTTCTCTTGTCTTTATAAGCTCTCAACATCTCTCAGAAAATCTGCTGTTTTGGTAACCGAACCACATTTTCAGTGTCCCCAAGTTTTATTTTAGCAGACCAAGAGCCTTTGGGTCCAAAAATATGGTTAACCGCATCTGTAAGCTATCCCCTTACATGTGAGAAGTGATAGTTAATTAACCACTTCCCTAAAGCTTACATCCATTTTAAAAATTTAGCACAATGACCATAATAAACACAAATAAGCTGTTTTCTTTTAAGAAAAAAAAAATTGGAAATCTCAACCTGGAGACTTAATTCTATCCTGGCAAAGACTAGATCTCTCAGAGACAATTACCAGCACCCCCACCCCATTCCATTTTCTGTGTTGAACCTTGATTAAATAATGGGAAACACTTGGATATAATGAGTCTCCCACAATTGTCAACAGCCAAAGAACTTTACCCTCAGTCCCTCTTGCAGTCTGGCAGCTTGCCCTACTACAGGGCGATTAATTCAAGGATATGGAGCTAATCTGTAGTCAAGTTCCAACAGACACTTTTTAGTACTGCTTGTCATAACCAGGAAAGGATGGAGCATACTGAAACGGTTACTAACCAATTTTCATAATCAGAAAGCATTGTACTATATTGGCCAAAACATTAGTCATGGAATTAGAATCCATCCTCTCTTGAATAGTCTAATCCTCTTAAAAATAGCTCAAAGTAATCAGGTTAGCTTCACTGTAAATTTTCGGAAACCTATCACTCTTACAAAGGCGTTTCAGAAAAGGAAAGATCAAACAGTTTCTAATATCTTTGATGCTGATGAAATATGGGGCAAAATAAATGTCTTAGAAGCACTTCTATAATTGATTTAAGCTAAAATGTCCTAATAGAGATACATTGTGCCACCACAAATGGATTTATACTCTAAAGCCTTCCACTGTGAAAACAAATTCTGAGTGCTGGTTTTCTAAATAATGTGACAGCAACAAGAAAGGGCATAGGGAACTGTCTCACCAAGTTCCCTATCTTCTACAATTTAAAATGGAAGCCCTTTCAGCAATGCTATTTCAGCATGTGATGACTAAACAGAGTGGATGGTTGTGGCTTTCTGATAAGTGTCGTGCCCTCTCTCAGTAGGCACTGCCGTCTTCACGAGCAAACTCAGTTCAAGCTTTTTAATGCATCAGGTTTGCTTTGGCAAATTCATCAAATGCACTCTCACTTCAGTCTAAGTCTTTTCTTGACGCATACCATGTTACCAAGCCCCAAGTCCACCTGCCCACAGTTTGCAGAAGAGCTTGAGAAAGCCAAAAATAAGATGACAAAGGCACTCCTGTAAATTTCCACTTATATTCAGTTCTGCACATCAACCTGGAGCCTTAGTTTATGACTTACTTTTCCACTGTCCAATCCAGAGTCATAACATCAAAAAATTATAATAATCACTCCTGCCTATCTTTACTTAAGTCACTGATAAAAATGTTGAAGGTTATCTTTCTGGAGCAATGTCCTCTTTCAAATTTAAACTGACGTAAGATGGCAGCATTACCCAACTGGTTATTTTTCCCAATAGATGTCCTCGTATCCAATCCAAACGTTTCTAAGGTCTTATCTGAAACTCAACATACACACAAACACGACACTGTGGGGCTCATGAGCTCACACTGGATACACGTGTGCACCCAAGCTGGAAGAGTCAGAACACGCTCCACTGACTAACAAGTCCCCCAATCCCACCCCATCTGAATATGGGCTCCCGTGACTGCCCCTTCTTTGCCATTTATGCAGGAGAAGTCAACCATTCTCTCAAAAGTGAGAAAGCTATTTCCAACATAACTGCAATCAAAATGCTTTCCCACTTTTTTCACAGAGTATTGGTATAATGGTTAATTTTATGTCAACTTGCTGGGGCTATGGTGTCCAGATATGTGATCAAGTATTATTCCAGATGTTTCTGTAAAGGTGTTTTTGGATGAAACTTATATTTAAGTTGGTAAATATTGAATAAAGCAGATCGTCCTCCACAATGTAGGTCGGCCTCACCCAATCAGCTAAAGGCCTTAACAGAAAAAAACACTGCCCTCTCCAGAACAAGAGGGAATTCCACGAGCAGACGGCCGGCTGTCAGACTTGAGCTGCAGTCTCAGCTCTTCCACAGCAGAATGATGGTCTTCGGACTTGAACTGCCACATCCACTCTTTCCTGGGTCTCCAGCCTGATGGCCTTCAGACTTGAACTGCAGATTTTGGACACTTGTCAATACATATACACATATATACACATCCTCAAACACTCACACACACACACACATACACACACCCGTACATCCTGGGGAACCCTAATAAAATTGGAAAATATTTTAGTATGAAAAGTGCAAACATTTCTTAGTACCTCGCAGAAAAACAATCTTATGCACCCATACTTCTTCAGATTAATCATTAATGATATCCTTTTTATTCTTCTAGTGGCTCACATCCACTGTTCTTCTGACTTCTCCTTCCAGGATGTATTCACCTTCTTACCTGTCCTTAAAATCTTGGGAAAGTATATAAATATCTCACCTCTGCAATCCCAGCGTTCCTCTCTCCAAGAAGCTAGGTCCTGAATCATAGGTCAGACACTCTGTCACTCTCTTGTGCAGAAGTCATGAGGACATTAATAACTCCTAGTGGATTTATGAGTCAGGCTTATGAAACGACAAAATTACATCAAGGCACAAGAGAAAGGGAAGCTTGATTGAGAGTGACACGAAATGGGCTCCTCAGAGCAGGAGCATCTTGGGCTCCACACCTCCGGGGCAGGAGCCACCTCCATGCTGGATGCGGCACGCCCAGCGGCAGCCTGGCTGCACTCACGCACTGTGGTATCACAACGAGCATTTTTTTAATGACGAGTGATTTCTTAGGAGAGGTCTTGGTCTAATGAGATGCCACCCTAAAGGAACAAAACCACAAAAGACCATGGAAATACAGAATGATAGATAATGCTATGTAACGCTGCTGATTTGTCTTCGTATTTCAATTACTTGACACAGACAGAATGTGGGTAATTAAAAGCTAATGGTAAACCAAAAATCTAATTTTAGCAAATGGTTCAAAGTCTTCCCACAAGAGCCTTTATGAGAAGGGCTGACAAGTGTTGCATCTGCAGTAAAGAGAGCTACAGAAGCTGCCTGAGAAGACCCATGAGAACCCAGTCTCCCAGGAGAGTAGGAGGGAGGAGTGACTTGGTCCTCGGTGGTGCCAGCTACTCAGAGGTTTCCCAGCTACTGTCTCCATCTGTCCTCAAGAGGCTGATGTATAAATGAGAATGACAGTTTCTTAATTCACAACAAAAGAATTCTCTACTCACCATGATACTTACCTCTCTGCTCAGCACACTGTCTCCCCTTTGAAAACTCTAACATGGACTATTGTAAACAAAAGATAGTTTGATGAGCATGTGGTGAAGACAAGGGAAGATTGTGGAATAATTTGATGGATAGTGACATCAAGTTGTAGGGACACAGACAAACCTTTCAAAGAGACCAAAACATGCAGCTGCTTTTCAGGGCATCTTGTCCCACAAACAGTGATGTTCCCAAACCAGAACCATCCTGCTCTCCAACTGTCATTCTCTGGCCCCCTGTTGATAATCTCCATACCCTGCCAAAGGAAGCACACGTTTTGTTTGCGCTCTCTGCCATGCCAGCTTACAAGTACCTGAGAAGTCGCACTACCTGTAAAATGAACTCCAAATTCCCTAATATGGCTGCCAAGACACCTCACAAACTGACACTAGTTTCTCTTTCCAGCCTCAACTCCATTCTCTCTCTACCTTCCAGTGTAGTCATAGCAGACAATCTGTTCCTTCTCAGATACTGCCAGGCCTTTGCTCATACTGTCCGTGTTTAGAAAAGCTTTCCCTGCTCAGCTGCCTTAAGAGTTACTCATCTTCCTAATATCAAATCTTAAAAAAAAAGTTCTTCCCTTTCGCTTTCACTGAACCTTGGCCAGGCAGAATTCCACCACATGCTGTGTTCTCCTTGTAATTTAATAAATTCCACTATTACAGTGTTTGTACTGTGTCATTGTCATTTGTTTGTAAACGTGCCTTCCCCAGCATCCCGTGAGCCACTGCACAGATGGTGGTCCCTCATCTCTGACGTCCCTTGAGCCAGCTACCATCATCAACATGGTGACTCATGAGTGCTCCTGGAGGAAACTGAATTTTCCAGGGAGGAAGTATGTACAACCCACCTAAAATTAGGGGGAAAATATGGCTTTGCTAAAAAAAAAAATGTACCACATTAGCTACACATGGAATCAGCATGCTGCTCACCCTTTTCAGGATTTAGGACTTTTAAACACTGAAACGTCCCGAGGGTATCAGGAAGAACACCACCAGCCAAGGTTGGAACCTACACCCTGAGATTCCCAACATGCAGCCCTGCTGACTACAGTTTCAGATGATTTCTTCCTCATCTTAGCTTTGTGAACATAAAAATTGACCTTTCATCTACCTGACAAAATTTTTGTTGAGACCAACACAGCCTGTGAAATACAGCTCTTGGTGTCTATGTAGGAAGGTGCACTATTTGAAACTGGGCTCTAAGATTTCTGGAGCTACAGAATGATCTCAGGATGGGGAGGCTTGGGGATGGCTCGATTGTTTGGGGGAAGTGAGTACCTGTCCATTGTTCTAAAAGAAACTTAGGAGGTCACCCAATGCAAAGCCAGATTACCTATGATTGAGTTGGAACTGTGTCTTTGTTGACTTTTTATTGCAAGGGTAGGAGGGGGAAGAGAGGAAAGAAATGAGTCTTGGTTTGGTGTGAATTTTAGAAAGAGCTATTACTTAGTGAGGGTGTGTGTCAATCTTTCAGAGGCACTCACTGGATTCCCCAACGTGAGACCTGGAACTTCAGGAAAGTCATGAAGACATCAACCTTCCCCTAATGCTAGAGTGTGGGCTACAAAGGGAAATAGACTTGACCTGGCGAGACGAAAGCTGCACTGGGCTGCTGGCATGCACACTGGTGTTATGTGCGTGGACTAGTGCTGGCCATTGGAGAACATCCTGGTGGTGAACTAGCCTCTTCTGACATGATCATCCTGGGAGCCTCTGGAGTGAGAGGTGAGCAGTTTCCTCTAGAATGAGCGCATATTCCCAGGATCCATTCCCCTGAGAGATCCATTCCCAGGATCCATCCCCCTCGGAAGAGGTGGATGTGGGAATATGGAATGCAGACTTTGGAGACTGACGTCAGTTTGGGGCAAAGGGGAAGCTATCTTCCCTTTGGCCTTGTAGGGGTTGGACTTTGAGTGGTTTGGATATAATGAGTGGGGTGGTGACGCCCTCTGAAAGCCTAACGTACCTCCTAACGTCATAAACTGGCGTCGTACTTCCCTTTGATTACCCATAGACCTTCAGTAGACCTTACCTCTGCAGCCTGATTTCAACTGTGCTATGGACTCTACATGGAAGGGCGTGATTTCTGTTGGAGACAAAGAGGCAAAGGGGGTGAGTAACGCTCCCTCCATTGTGGAATAGCAGCCCTTCACTCTTCATCAAAAGAAGAGAGGCTGCGTCCACCAGAGGGGACTCCCCGAGGACCACTGGCAGCAGGGGCTGTGAGGTAGTGACAAGACGATGAGGATGGAGATGGACATCATGAGAGAATTGAGCACATTGAGCCCGAAGCCACAGAACCCCCAAAAGCCAACACCACTGGAGGGGAGCAGGCACCCACAGGGAGAAGATTAAACTCATGCCACTTTGCGGATGAAGAAAATGTGATTTGAATTTGCACCCACAGGCCAATAGGGGCTGGACACCCAGTTACCATTTTGAAGCAGTTCTTTTTTCATGAAGATGCTTCATTGTACTTTTCCACTCGCTGGGATGAGACAAGCTCCAGCCATCAGGTTGCAGAAGAGCATACTCGTGATTTCTTAGCTCCAAGTTCTCCTGGTTGTGAAACGCATTCTTACCCTCGAGAGGAGAATCTAGGGAGTGTGGTGCATACTGGAAAAATGCCAACTGTAGAAGTTGTAACTCTTCTGGGCTTTCCCAATCTTGCCCAGTTAGGAATTTAAAGTGAGAACTGGGTGTGTTCATAGTTTATATTGAAGAGTGTGGTAGGGCAAAATGTGCTATGTTAGAGAATCAGAACCTTTTGTTGGCAGTTTCATGTAAGCAATGAAAAGCTACTTCTTAAAAAAAAAATTAATGCCTAAATTTAATTGACAAAAATGAATGAACCTGTGTAAGAGCAGCATAAACATTTGGAATTATTGCTCAGAACACCTTGTACTTATCAATTTCTGCAGGAAGACCAGCTCTCTCAGAACAACTCATTAAAGTTGAGAACTGGACTTTTGGCCATAGCTGTTTCTGGAAGACCAATCCTAGATGTCACTGACTAACTGGGCTAATTGGAAGAGAAAAATGGCACCAAATGTTCCTTCAACATATACATTAATTTGCTTTTATTTTCAGCTAAGGCTTTTATATCTAATTGTATTGATTTGTAGTTCTGAACAAATGAAAAATCGTAAGGGAAAAACATTTATAAAGGGCAATTCTAAAAGAAAATAAAGACAAAGAAGAAGGAGAAGGTCAAAAGTGCTATAAAACCTAAAATATTATTCTTTTGACAACTTGTTTTAAGATACTACAACCACTTAAAACTCACTAAAAATATCATCTTGAACACTCTTAGGAGCTGAGAACTGTGTGTCCCAAATAATTGTCAACATGACAGAGAGCTTTTGCTTTGCTGTAAGGCAGTTCCCAACTGACAAATGGGTTGTGCTCCAAAAGTTCTTTTGAAGTTAATTGTTCAGAACTCAGGCCAGCTCACAAAAGAAAATTAACCCTAAATTCTCCTGTTTTAGTTCCCTTGGGCTACCATACAAAGCTCCACAAACTGTTGGCTTAAAGACCAAACTTTATTGTCTCCCAGTTCTGGAGACTGGGCATCCAAGATCAAGGTGTTAGCCAGTTAGTTCTACTGGGGCTGTGAGGGAACATCTGTTCCAGGCCTTTCCCTAGTTTCTGGCCATTTGCTGGCAATCTTCGGTGTTCAATCTCTACCTTCATCTTCACATGGGGTTCTCCCTGGGTGTGTGTGTATCTGTCTCCATATCCAAATTTCCCTTCTTATAGGACAACAGCCATAGTGGATGAGGGGCCCACCCTGCTCCAGCGTGACCTCCTCTTAACTATTTACATCTGCAAGGACCTTATCTCCAAATAAGGTCACAGTCTGAGGTAATGGTTGGTCAGCATATGGATTCAGAAGGGACACAGTTCAACCCCTAACACTCGCCAAGTGCCCTGTGAACAGTGTTGCCAACTGCACTGCTTTTCAGAGGAGCCATTCTAAGCAGGTGCTTCTCTGGGCTCCCAGTTCTTCCCCACCTGGAATGGGGGAGGGGGAGGCACAGGGCTGAAGCTTGGGCCACCAGCAAACTGTGAGCTCTCCAAGTCTGTCCAGCGAGGCAGGGTACTGGAACTCAGTACTGGAGAAGTGCTAGTCCCTTGGAAGCAGAGGGCATTGAACCTTCTGCCTGCACCAAAGCCATGTTGACACCATAGAGCCCACCTGGCAGCAGTCCGTGTCCTTCAGCTCTTCCCACATTGACAAGTCAGGAAGACATAGATCCATGGATTTCAACGTCCAACGAAGAACGAGAAGTACAGGATGGGGCAGGTCCTGTGTTAATCACAGGACTCCTTCTGGAAAAGTGAACATGTCTCTAAGGGATATTCAAGGGTAGCCCCAAATTCATCACCAAAAAAAAACGCAAACTTGAGTTTACACAACCATGGGCAAGTGGAAGCACCTGAACCTCGAAGTACAGGTCTTAGTGCCCTCTGGGCTAGTACCATCCCTTCTAGACCCTTTGCAGATACGGGAAAGGGAAGCAGAGTTTCTGGAAAACTCCATTACTGAAAACAAGTCACCTAAGCAGAGATATATTCTGTAATATTCTGCAGTTAGTCACTAGGACCTTAAAAACAAGGGGGTTAAATTACAGCCCAGATGGTGTGGACCACAGAGGAGGGTCCTCAGAACCCGGGAAGAGCCCCCTAGTCCACACTGGGCTGGAAGAGATGCTCATCCTGACCCACAGGAGACATGCGCTCACTGTGTAGAAAGGGACAAAACTGGACAACACATCCTGTCGCATCGTGTGTGTGTCTCAATAAATAAATACACATGCAATCCAATGTATCACATATATTAATAATATAGTATAGATTCTAGAGATGTGTTACTAGTGTTATATATTATTATAATTATATATAATGTACTATATAATGTGTAACATATTAATAGATTGCATATGTAACACATATTGCAGATATGCATGTATCGAATACATATTAATATATTTCATACATTACATATTATAATATGTTATCTGATAAATTATTTGCATATTTATATCTATGTCCATCTATCTGAATCTATCTCACTTTAGAATGCATACCTCGCTGTTCTCAACACATCCCTTCATCCATGTTCCCGAAGTTCTATATGGGAGACCCTACCCGACTATTACCTGAGTGTGCCTGACAGACACCGGGTCGTGAGATTTACTTCAGCCTGGGTGTGCAACAGGACTCACGACTCTGTACCTGGAAATGGGAAAGACACTCGTGGCTTCAGCGGCCATTTCTGAGTTTGAAGTACCTATGTCTCCTGCATTGGGTGTCCAAAGAAGTCAGTTGGTGGTCAGGTGAGTGCTGCCCACTCTGCCTACTTTCCAGATGGGTTTCTCCAACCTTTCAGTGTCCCTGACTTGTCTCTCTTGCTCCAGCTCAGACACGCCCTGGGGATTACGATGAGACAGTGAGTCCCCCTCACTGCTCTGGTAGGACTTCATCATCCTGCTCCATGCCCTCCAGGCAGCATGGCACACACAGGACAAACAGACGCCATAGTAGAGTTCACTGAAGCCAACACACTGCTCCCTGCTTTCCCCCTGGGGACAATCACCAGACTTGGTCAGCCCCGCTGCAGCTCTTGTGTCGAAACAGATCTCCAGTGAAAAGGGGGAAATGAGATCAAAGACCACTGTGCTGATACACACTACTTCACATCTAGGTCAACATTCTAAGTGAAGAATTAAAAATATAGAAACTGCACGATAATGATTTTTTCCTCTCCATCGCTACAACTCAGTTCTAATAGTTGTTTTCCTTGCACATAATTTTCCCAAGTAATTAAAAATGACGGCACAGTATGTAAATGGCCTAAAATTTCAGTGATAGAGAGGGTGTTTGTGTCTCTTGCTTAGTAAATGCTATCAGAGTTTCCTGGCACTGAAGAAACTCAATTTACTAATACCAGCAGAAAGCGCTTCTATGATAAACCTACTGTACCATTTTCCCTTGAAAACATTTGTAATCTACTCTATCAGGGATGGAGAATTTCTATTAAAAATATATCAACACCCTCATAAAGGCCATTTTCCCCTTGCAATTTATTCGGAGTAATAACATCTAAGCCACAAATTTGTTGACAATCAATTTTTGCTTCTCCTTGCAATTCGATTGAAGAGTATCTGTTTCTTAATAACAGAATGGCTCAAACACAAAATAACATTCCATTACCAGGAGGGATGATACTACAAACCTGGCGATGCTCCCTCTTCTGTGGTGACGTGTCCACATAGCAGCCATCAGCCCTAACCTGAGCTATGCAGGGATCACTGTCCTATAGCATTCAAATTTCCATATGGGTTTGACTCCAAGCATGAGTCAAAATCAATACTGAACCTCAACTACATCATGAAAAATATCTCCTGGGTATAAACATGTGAAAGAGTCCCTTAGATGCTGATGAGGGTACCCTCTTGATCACATTTTCATCCCAGAAAAAATGGAAAGGCATGAAACCAGTGAGTCTAGCAGCTCAAGTAAAGAAAGCCAATGATTTGGGACCTTAAGTTTGCCTCCTACTTCGTTCTGGAAGGTCGCTGGGGTGGACAGTTGTAAGCATAGTTTGTCCTCCCATTTTCTCTTCCCCCCAGTTTCTTTTAGTAACAGAACCGCTTATGGGGAAGTCTTTCCAATAGATGTAATTGAAGCTGACCTCCCCCACTGCCCTAGAGGATGGAACATGACTCCAGCTTGGTTCATGTGAGAAACACAAGCCACTGGCCACAGTGAATATTTCAGGGACAGACATCCACCTGAGCCAGGGAAGGCAGTACCCCACCTCCCTACAGGGACTTTGCTAGAATTATCTGAAAGGAGACACTCTCCGTGGATTATCACCAGGAAGATGGCAGACATCTCTGCCACCACGTGAAGAACCTGCCTGAGCAGGACTAACTCAGGGGGAAGCAGATTCAAGAGGTGGAGAGGCAGCACCCTGATGTCACTGCCTGTGCCCCTCAAGCCTAGACACTCCTGGATTTCCCTGATATAGGAAACATATGAGGTCTGACAATTAAGGTCACAAACTCATCCTAGAAAAAGTGCTACACACCTCATTGCTGAATATCACCTTTGAAGTACTCCCCTTGGGAAGCTATGCACCGACACCAGCGCTTTGTCCACACTTCAAAGCAATTTTGGAACTCTTTTTGTGGAACGGCCATCAGAGCTGTCATTTTATTACCCTTGATGTCCTGAATGTCATCAAAATGTCTTCCTTTCAATATTTCCTTTATCTTTGGGTAAAGAAAGAAGTCATTGGGGGCCAATCAGGTGAGTAAGGAGGGTGTTCCAATACAGTTATTTGTTTACTGGCTAAAAACTCCCTCACAGACAGTGCCCTGTGAGCTGGTGCATTGTCATGATGCGAAAGTCATGAAGTGTTGGTGAAAAGTTCAGGTCATTTTCATCTAACTTTTTCATGCAGCCATTTCAGCACTACCAAATAGTAAACTTGGTTAACTGTTTCTCCAGTTGGTACAAATTCATAATGAATAATCACTCTGATATCAAAAAGGGTTAGCAACATTGTTTTGATTCTCAATTTGGACTGACAGAACTCTTTTGGTCTTGGAGAATTAGCTGACTTCCATAGTGCATTTAAATGCTTTGTTTCAGGGTCATACTGGTACATCCATGTTTCATCACCAGTGGTAACACCGCCCAAAACATCGTCTTGCCTCTCCAGAAGGTCTTGGCAAACTTTGACTCCTTTGGTTTTGTTCAGCGGTGAGCTCCTTCAGGGCAATTTTTGCACACACCTTTCTTATGCCAAGATTTTCAGTTAAGATTTTCATAACAGTTTCTCTATCGATGTTTACTTGGTCTGCTTCGCTTCTCACAGTCAGCTGATGATTTTGACGCACAATTTGATGAGTTTTTCCAATGTTTTCGTCAGTTCTGCTCATTACTGGCCGCCCTGACCTCTCTTCATCAGTGATACATCTCTCCCCTCAGAAAAACGTTTAGTCCGTTTGTACACTGCCGTTTTCTTCATGGCAATATTCCCATAAACTTGGATTAACATGTCCTTGATTTCACTTCCTCTCTTGATAAGTTTAACAAGAAATTTAATGTTTGCTCGTTGCTCTAATTCAAGCTCAGGCATTCTCAAAATGGCGCACAAAAACATGCAACAATAATGAACGCCACTCAGCAAGATACTGCCACATGTCGACGTGAACACAGCTGTGAGACACTGATATACCAAGGTTGTGAAACCTTACCGAGATGTTTGTACAGTGCTGCCAATGTAAGTGCACAGTGTCAAGTTTGCAAGCTTAATTGTCAGACCTCATACGTCAAATTAATTTGAGCTGTGTTTGTGTCACATGTAGACAAAAATATCCTATACGGACATTGAGGAGAAAAGTATAACCCATATCTTGGTTAACAGAAAACTTACTTCTCACACCAAATGTGTGTGTTTTACACACCAAGCCATTCTGACACTAACTGCCGGCAGTCAACACAGACCCCACAGGTTAATGGGTCAGTCCCACAAGACTGCCCCCACCTCAGATGCCATTCGCAGGTCTGGGTTTCTGGTACTTCTGACCCACTGACTATAAATGAAGGAGACCCATGACCCCCTTCTCAGGTTCAATAATTTCCTAGACCAGATCACGGAACTCAGGAGATCACTGTACATACTATTATTGGGTTTATTATACAGGATACAGCTCAGGAACCGCCCAATGGAAGAAACGTGGAGGACAACATGTAAGGGGGAGGCTGGGAGACTTCCATGCCCTCCCTGACACCACCCTCCCAGCACCTTGATGTGTTCACCAGCCCGGAGGGTCCCGATCCCTGTTATCTAGGGATTTTGTGGGGATTCAGTTATGTAGGTGTGATTGATTAAATCATTAGCCACTGATAATAAGTTCAATCTTTAGCCCCTCCGCACTCCCTGGCAATGGGGGGTAGGGGGGAGGTCAAAAGTCCCACCCCTCTAATCACATGGTTGGTTCCCCTGGCAACAAGCCCCCCCCCCTCCTCCAGAGGTATCTCATTCACATAAACTCAAGTGTGGATTACAGGGCTTTATTATCATAACAAAGACGCTCCTCTCACCCCTCTGGGGAAATTCTAAGGGTTTTAGGAGCTCTGTGTCAGGAACCAGAGACAAAGATCAAATATGTATTTCTTATTATGTCACAATATCACATAGGCGAATCTGGTTTTGTTTTTAAAGATGATTGCCTTTTAGAGCTTAGGTTGTCAGCTAAACTTCAATACATGTAATAAGTAAAACAAAGACTTTATTTTTTTCATTTTTTGTTTTTTATCGTTGTTTTTGTCTTGCTTTACTGGTGTTCTAGGAATGTTAAGATAAACTAGGACAAGGAACGTTGGACATAAATTGTCTTAAAAGGCATTTTTTTAACCAAACGTTAAGGAGGCAAGAGTTCCCAGCAGCGGTGTTCGTTATGGGACCACATGCTCCATGTCTGGACATTTCTGTCTTTGGCCACACAATGGCCTTCTCTGCTATTATCAAGAAGGTACTGGCTCACATGCAAAAGAATGAAACTAGACTGTTATCTGTCACCACGTACCAAAATTAACTCAAAATGGATCAAAGACCTAAACATGAGACCCGACAGAATAAACTGCATTGAAGAAAACATAGGTAATAAACTTGTGGACCTTGGGTTTAAAGAGGATTTTATGAATTTGACTTCAAAGTCAAGGGAAGTAAAAGCTAAAATAAATGAATGAGACTGTCTCAAATTAAAAAGCTTCTACACAGCAAAAGAAACCATCAACAAAACAAAGAGTCAACCAACCGAATAGGAGAAGATATTTGCAAACAACATCTCTGATAAGGGGCTAATATCCAAAATATATAAGGAACTCATACAACTCAACAACAAAAAGACAAACAATCCAATTAAAAAATGGGCAGAGAACATGAACAGAAACTTCTCCCAAGAAGACAAACAAATGGCCAACAGATATATGAAAAGATGCTCAACTTCACTAGCAAATCAAAATCAAAATCACAATGAGATATCACCTCACAACTGTTAGAATCGTTATCATCAACAAGACAAATGATAACAGGTGTTGAAGAGATTATGGGGAAAAAGGAACCCTCATACACTGTTGGTGGGAATGCAGACTGGTGCAGCCGCTATGGAAGGCAGTGTGGAGGTTCCTCAAAACATTAAGAATAGAATTACCATATGACCCAGCAATCCCTCTCCTGGGTATGTACCCAAAAAATCTGAAAACATTTAACCGTAAAGATGTATGTACTCTGATACTCATTTCAGCATTATTAACAGTGGTCAAGACATGGAAACAAGCAAAGTGTCCTTCGATAGATGATGGATAAAGATGTAGTATATATACACAATGGAATACTACCGTGCCATAAGAAAAGATGAAATACTGACATTTGTGACAACATGGATGGATCTTGAGATTATTATGCTAAGGGAATTAAGGCAGACAGAAAACGTCGAGAACCATATGACTTCACTCATATGTGGGATATAAAACTGAACGCAACAAAGAAACAAAAACTCATAGACTTAGACAACAGTTTAGTGATTACCACAGGCTAAGAGGAGAGAGGGGATAGTAGAAGAGGTTATAAAAGGGGTCAAATGTATGGTGATGGAAGGAGAACTGACTCTGGATGTGAACACACAATGTGATATATAGATGATGTGTTACAGAATTGTACACTTGAAAACAATGTAACCTTACTAACCATTGTCACCCCAATAAAATTTAATTTAAAAAAAGTTAAAAAGTCAAAAAAGAAGAGAACGGCTCATCATCAGAATCTGACCTGCCCGGAGGAGGAAGATGGTCCAGCTGGCAGAGCAGCAATCCTGACACGTGAGCTATGGCTCATGGGTTATCTGGAGGCTGGTTTCGCACAACAATGCTCTTAATAAGATAATTGCTTCATTTTCCTCTCGGACATGAATAATTTATTTGTGTCAACTCTCCCTGAAATCAAATAAGGCAATACAACAACTCTTACCTTTTTGTTTTAAGAAAGTTAGTTTTTTTTGGTGGGAGGTACGGGGTTGTTTTGTTTTTTGGAGCTGCAAAAAATAAACGAAGAAGAATCAAGTGTAGTGGGATATGTCAATTCGACAAATGTAAATAGATTCAATGTCACTTTTACATGACCCTGTCGGACACCCCCACTCCCCCACCCCCACCGTGTCAGCACTCATTTAGCTCCCCCTGTAGCAGTCTTTAAAGAAGACCCCTCACCCACCATATTACCGGGAGATGGGCTCACTCAGCATAACCAAGTACAGATGCCAGTTCTCGTGAGATCACCAGTCAATAAATTGGTATTCTGGAGCCTAAAACTCACTCCATCTCACCTGTAGATTAAAAGCAGAGGGGGAAATTGACATAAGGGGCTGATGGCCTAAATGAGAATCAAGGCATAGCTCCTCCCTTGGGCCAGGGCTGCCCCAGAAAACAGGGTGAGAGGACACGAGATGAGCTGAGCCTGCAATGGAGCTTTCCCTCTCTGTTCTAGACCTCGAGACTTACCCAGAGGGCTGCTGGACCACAGACTCCCATCACTGCACAGGAAAGGGCAAGGGCATAGGAAACCCTGAGCAGTAGGTTTACTGACTGGAAACAAGAAGCAAGAGAGCTGGTTTCAGCCACTGCACCAGAGCCAGGGAACTTTCCTGATAGAAACAGAGCCCTGGAACTGTGGCCCCACTCAATGGCACAGGCATGGACAGTGGCTTTCTAGCCCTCCCTCATCATGCAGCCCATCAGCAGGGAGAAAGAACTCAGATTACTCCCTCAAACACCCACCCTTTGTGGGGAGGTCTTTATAGATCTCTCTAGAAACCCAAACAAGGGGAAAAGCAAATATAACCTGTACCCTGCAGAATTTTATATTATAAAGGACCATTAGTAAGAGCTACAGAAAGGTTCTACCATTGAGGTTGACCTTAACTTGATTTGCAGAATAGTAGGCCCTCCTTTTTGTGAGGTTTCCAGTAATGTGACAGGTGGCATCTCTGATGGTGTGAACATCCCCCAAACCCTTTTGTCTGCATCCCTGGGCCATTCCCAATCTGAGAGGGAGCTGCAAGGAGGCATCATGGGATGTAGCTCTACCTAATTGTCAAGAGATGATTCTTTTTCTGTCATTCATTTGGAGATAAAAACCGTCTCCAGATGCATGAATTGGGGGTACTTCTCAAGAACTATATTTCTTTAGCCTTTGCACTTAATTTCAGCTATGGTAAGTACAAAGAAGATGGATTTTTACTGTAAGCACTCCTAGGGCAGGGTCTCTACTTAGCTTTGTAGAACACATAACAGTATTTGCATGCTACATTTAATAAAATGCTATTGCAAGGTCAAGAAATGTTGATAGAGTCTCTACGATTAAACAACCTCATGAGTGACTTACCTGATATAATTTATTGTTTTTCAAGTTATCAGATGTATTTTCTTTCTGGGTGCCTTCAGACCACATGATTAAGACTCAGTCTTCTTCCTTTAAATAATTAAGTTTTCTTTCTGGGTCTCATGGACTTCGTATAGAGTATCTAAAATACACGGCAAATACCATGTTTCCCCGAAAATAAGACCTAGCTGGACAATCAGCTCTAATGCGTCTTTTGGAGCAAAAATTAATATAAGACCCAGTCTTATTTTACTATAAGACTGGGTCTTTATAATAATATAATATAATATAAGACTGGGTCTTATATTAATTTTTGCTCCAAAAGACGCATTAGAGCTGATTGTCCAGCTAGATCTTATTTTCAGGGAAAGACAGTAGGAGTTGACTTTCTCTGGGAAATTTTAAAAGAAGTCTTCATGAATGGCAATCAGCTGGAACTAATACTTGATTGATCAATTAAGGTGATAACCAGGAATAAAGCAAGAAGCCCATGCCAAGAGGACACCTAAAACTATTGACAAAACAGATAGACAATTTTCAATGTGGGCATGTGAATAAATGTTTGACTAATGCACGTAACAGTTGTAATTCTGTTTTGAACTGCCATAAGGTGTCATAAGACCATCTGAGGAAACTGGAGGAGAAAGCCTAAATCTCCCCCTCCCCCAAAAAAATCATTCTTATGGCATTTTTACTGGAATTATTTCTAGAATAATACAGTTTCACAGATATAATTCAAACTAGGTTTTAGTCTATTGGTTTAACTGCAGCATATCTAAAATTTAGAAGTTTTTATAGCCCTCAATCCCACATAATGGTGGTTAACAACTTTAGAGAAAATTCAATTATAATAGAGGAGAGTTTTGTTCTTTTTTTGCCTTAAAGATGGACTTCATTTGGTGACCTGCTAAATAAATAGCGTTTTCCAAATTTCTAAGCCAATGAATATAAAAATGGAGTGGATTCTAATCCATAAACACTATAGGGGGACATATAGATTATGACATATGGCATAGGAATATAAAAAACTCAATTCTCTAAGAGAACAATTCTTGCTCAGGTGAAATATATCCTGATTCTGGCATAGCTTTAAATATATCCCATGACAAAGTAACTGCACAAATTTCTACCAATACATGTGGCATCAGGAAGAATCCAGAAAGGCCCTCATCACAGTGAGGGCTAGAGGTCTCACCTTTTATCTTAAAGACACTAGAAAAGGGAAGACGCACTAGTCCTCCAGGATGTGGGCATGTTGGCTACCAAGGACAGCTCCCGGCCAGGCAGCTGTTTTAAGGGGCACTTGCTGCCCTGTAGAAAAGCAACTGGCTACAGCAAAGGTCCAATGCATTCTTGTCTGCCTCTCCACACCCACCAACGTAATTAGGGCCATTCTTCCAAGCTATAACTCTCTCTGAGAGAGGCAGGGTAAGAAGTGGTGTAGGTGGTGGGGTTAAGGGTGAAGTTCTGAGGAAAGAATTACAGAATTACTTAGAGGTCAAAGTTAGAGAGTATTTAATCCAAAGAAATTAGGTGGCTTGCCCAAGATCAGAGAGCTAATTCTTGGCAACATAGCTAGAACCCAGCCTCCCAATTTTCGGTCTGTGGCCACTTCTCCTACCCCAGGGCCCTTCTCTCCTGGGATGGATGGCCCCTTAGTGTGACCTTCTCTCTTCCAGGTTGTAGACATCTTTGACTGGCTGAAGTGGCAGGGGTCACAAGAGGACCTGACATCACATCTGAAGGGGGACCGTGGGCTCTTTGGCTGGATATGCACTCAGCTGTGGAGTAGATCTTTATTTGCAGGATTCCGCTGGGAAGCAAGTTCAAATGTGTTACATTTATTAATGTCTATCTTGGAGCCTCTGCACACAGTGCTTTATCAATATACATGCATTATGCATCACACCTGTTTTGTCTGCTGGTGTGCAGAGAAGAAACAAGGGCTGCTCCAGCTCCGCAGGTAATTCAGTCACTGAGCTCCCCAGGCAATGACCCCCAGGCTTCAACTGCAGTCTTGTCATTCCTATGGTGAGACAGTACTAAATGGATTATCTCAAAACCAAATATTTAAGAAAGGATATAGCAAATATGAATTGTACGATGGATTTGTTTAAACCATGAACAAAGTCAGCTTTCCTTCTCGGAGTTAGGATTTGGGGCGGGGGCAATGCATATTAGCATCATGCCAAGAGCCCTGATTTAGTTCAAAACCATGAAGATTCCATTATTCTATTCTGGCGTACTTTAGACACTTTCTGGGAATCCTTTGTGTGTTATTCTGTTGAATGATGCCTTATCTCGTGGGTGGGTGTGTGTGTGTGTGTGAATTTAATCTTATAGTCTTCTCATGCCCACTAATTATTTTGATTAGTTTAGTTTCATAGGTGTCCAAAGAGATTTGCAAAGTAAGACAAATCCATTTTTATTTTTAAGGATGCTTTGTATTTTCAGAATTTAATAATGCATTTTTAAATGAACTTTTATAACTTATACTAGAAATTGTATTAACAGTATAAAGGGGAGAGTAATTATAACAGAAATGTGTTTGCATTCCATCAACTCCGATATGTGAAATGAACGGTGTCCTGCTGAAAATCTCTAGCCAAATGCTGTGGGGTAGAGCCGTAGGGAAGAGCTAACTGCGGTCCTACGACACTTCCACTGGCGTTCTCAAAATCCCCAAATGGGGCTAGTTTCCTTTCGAATTCTGAGAGCTGTCCAGTGAATCAGGCCTGGTTATGGCAGCCTCTAGCAGCAGATCCAGTGGATGTTCCAGTTGCTGTCACTCATAGCTACAGACTCAGGGCCTTCTCCACTTCCAGACAACATTCTTCCTCCATACTGACCCATCCTGGTCAGAAAATTTTGCCCAGGATGGGTCAGTATCTCAGATGCATGGATCTGATAAGGATTAATAGGCTTTTAGGTTCCTTGATTCTGCATGTCCGACACTCTCCCTTTTTATTCCCCTGATTAGCATTGATTCCTACTTACTGGGATCAGGCAACTGAGGAGGTCAGTATATGAAATTGCTGGTGCTGCAAAGTGTATGGGGATCTGGCAATGGTGAGAACCCACTGACCAGCCCCTCAGGCTCACCATCCTAGGAGGATAGAATCTCCTGAAGACAATACAGTGTTTTCTTTTTGGCTCCTAATCACAAAAGGCTAAGACTTTCCCAGTTGGACACAGTGCACGATGACTCAAGTGACATATTTTTATTATCAGCTCAGTACTATACCTTCTCCAATTGATTAAGAATAATACACACCATCATGAAAATAGCACTGATGTCTGCTAAATATTTGTTTAGAACATTCCCAAGATACTCTGGATAGAATCTGCACCCTTTATGATGAAGGCCTACATGCGTCTTTAGGAGTCTTTTATAGTAAAAACGCTTTCTCATTCTTCAGTGGTTGCCAGCTCCCTCACTCTTTCCCTCATCTTCCCCGTCAGAGATTTTAGGAGAAGACGACCACTTCTACATCTTCGACGAAAACATCTCTGGGAATGACTTGACTGAGACAGACTGTAGTTTCACACCAGTGCTAAGAAGTTGTTAAGCAAATACCACAGAGCAAATAGAGAGGGAAAAGCAATCCCCTCCAACAAGGAAAAACAAAACTTAGCTCCTTGGATATGAGAACTAAAGGAAAGAAGGGGAGCTATACGCTCTGTGCTTGTTTTCTAAATAGGGTTTGAGTTTCATTTGCCTTTTTTTGGTTGGGTTTGGTTTTGGTTTTGCTTCAGATAAGGAAGAAATGGGAAGTCTGGTTAAGATAAAGGCACGGAACACACCAAGTCCTCGTCTTCCTCTGCTAACTCTCCAGGAGAGGTGGAGGCTGAAGGCAGCCTCTCAGAGGTGGGAAAGAAGCCATGATGGCCTGATCCTCACACAAAGCCAAAGCAAAGAATCCTCCAGGTTTTATGGTGAGAAAAAAGGAATCAGTTTTCTCTCTGAACAATAGTACACAAGGAAGGAGCTCTCACACGTCACCAAGCTCCTACATGTGAAGACCCAAAGAAGTAAGAGACCTGGCGCCTCACCGTAGAAATCTATCATCTACTCTGGTGCACATGTTACGTTATTCCCACGCAGGGAAGACAGGCAATGATAAAGGTAGAATGTGCCAAATTTGCCATGAGTGGTTCTTAAAGCACGTAGCATAGGTTGATGGACTCCCTCACGTCCTCGGCTACAATTTAGGTTTCTTAAATTTTTATCCCCACCCTTGACCTTTCCATTGAACTACTGATTTTTCATTTAATTGACTATTTGACATCTTCACTTGCATATGAATAGGAATATCAAACTTTTTCCCCTAAACTGGCTCCTCCCCCAGTCTTCCCATTTTAGCAATGATTCTTCCTCTTACTTTGTATCTCAAGTCAAAGGCCTGGGAATCACCTTTGATGTCTTCATTTCCCTTACAACCCATATCCAGTCCATCAAGCCCTACTGACTCTACCTCGAAAACTTAATCTGAATCCATCCACCTGTCGCCATGGCCACACCATGCCCTACTGCCATGGCCGCCTTCACTGACTCTTATCCCTCTGTGGTCTGTTCTCCATCATGTGGCCAGAGATCATTCTCCTGAGCAGAATAAGGAAACAGTTCTCCAGAGTACTGGCTCCAGCCCTCCATATTGAGCTTCACTGAGATGGACTCATCGTGTGTTGTTCTTCAAGGATGAACTCATTTTGGGGGAACTTAATCTCGTTTATAATTCCAAATGCATTGTTTGTAAGGAACATAATCAAGTGGCATAATGTCAAGCTGCTACCCAATTGAGGTCTCTTCTCTCATTTCACTTTCCACACAAAATCAGCGATTACAATCAGAGTAACAATTACCTTTGTTTAGCAAGATCTGCTTTCTATTAACCTATGTGTGTTCTTCATTGAAAATGCCTCTACTAAGAGCACCCTTAATGACTCCTTCTGCTTTGGTACCTGGAAAATAGACAGGCAACAAGTGAATGGCCTGATGGCCCCTTATCTCCTTCATTCTCAAGACTTTAAATATCAAGAAAATCAAGTCTGCACATGGGATCCTGGGAACTGAGGCTTGCTCAAGACAGCTTTTAAGGATACAGGGTTGTTCATAGAAAAAGAGAGAGGAGTCTGGCCCCAAACGATGGAAAAGCTTGTATGAGAAGGACCGAGACTTTTTTCCTGGCTAGTTCTTACAGCTAGTATGTCAGCTTCATAAGGTGTTATAATGACATTCTCCTGCTCTGTTGCCCTTCTCACATCCTTAGAACAAACCTGGGTTAATACTAAATATCCTTGAGCACCAGCCAGCTCTCACAGCCAACCTCAGCTACCCAATCACCATGCAGGAGCCTGTTAAAGCTGCTTGTTCTGTTTCGAAGTTGCAGAGACTGATATACTAGCTGGCCTGATGAACGATTCCTCAAGAAACCCAATTTTGAAAGTCCATTTCTTATCCTACATGAGCTTACCTGCTGAGCACACCTACATAGTCAACCCATCGCTCCAGCAGGTGACCTGAGCTCTAACAGGTTGTCCTGATGCTCACGCTTCATAGCCTCCTGTACAAGGCCATCACCGTGTCACAGTCTTGTCTTGGAGAATGCTTGCAAAAATCCTTATCAATAGACCAGCCGAAGGCAGAAGTGTGTAGGGCAGGGAGACTTTGGGCTGCGAGTGGTTTTTCTGTTTGTTTTTGTGTCCCATACACACACACACAAGTGTATTTTAATAGTATGGTTCTCAAGTTTGAGATTCCTATCCTTTCATATTATAAGCAACTAGCTGGGGGAAATTACCTTAAAGATTAACCATTAACTGTCCCTTATCCTAAGTTGATCTAACACTGTTTATCCAAAGTTAGAGACCAAGTTGGTGTCTAAGCTTGAAGAGAAAATTCCTTTTGAACATTCTGAATTCTTAACTTGAGCCTCCCAAGTCAGCTGCTAAGTTTCAGAACTTGGGAACTTCGAGAAGGTTCCATATCTCCAAAGCCCTTCTGGCAAGTAGCTCCCCGCTTCTGGCCACTTGATGCTTTTCTGTGCCGCAGTCACAAGTCACTGTCATGGAAGACAAAACTACCAATTAAAAGGATATCTTTTACTTGTCCCTTAGGAAAGTTCCAGAATTTCATCAGACCCCCGAATTCCCCCAAATATATATATATATATATATACACACACACACACACACACACACACACACACACACACACATATATACACATATATACCATGTAAATGAATCACTTCACAAAAACACAATACATATTGAATATTTTTTTCTCTGATAAATTTCCCCATCATCTTACATTTTTCAAAGATAAGCAAAAAGCCTTCATTAGATTTCTTCTCTTGTTCTATTTAACTTGACCTCACATTAAAATGCCATGGTTTTCTTAGAAAGCATTACAGCCTGAAACTTTTATGGCCAGTTTCCAGCTACAAACTCAAGTTAATCTATGAATGAAATTTTTAAAATATTGAAATAGAACTTAGAAACTGAGATTCTAGTGTTTTTATAATAAGGACTTATTAGTAAAGAAATGAAAAGGATGAGGAAATAAAGATTTGAATGTGAAACTGAGTATGCTCTTTCATGTAAATCATACCTCTGAAATGTGTTACGTAGGCAGCTGAACATGCTGGTGTCTCTTGAAATTTGCTGAGAATATATCTGAAATCACATTTCCATGGAAATAATTGCCTATCTTGTAGAGCAATGGTTCCTAGCTTTTTCAAAGATCCTTTTTTTTTTTTTTAATTTATTGGGGTGACAATTGTTAGTAAAATTACATAGATTTCAGGTGTGCAATTCTGTATCACATCATCCATAAATCACACTGTGTGTTCACCACCCAGAGTCAGCTCCCCTTCCATCACCATACATTTGATCCCCCTCACCCTCATTTGAATACCAAGAAATTTAGTGCCAACACCCACATGATAGGAAAATGCAAAATACCGTGTTTCCCAGAAAATAAGACCTAACCATACAATCAGCTCTAATGCACCTTTAGGAGCAAAAATTAGTATAAGACCCGGTCTTATTTTACTATAATATAAGATCATGCCTTGATAATATATGATATGATATGATATGATATGATATGATATGATATGATATGATATATGATATAACATAACATATTATAATATGATATAATAATATACCAGGTCTTATATTAATTTTTGCTCCAAAAGACACATTAGAGCTGATTGTCCGGCTAAGTCTTATTTTCGGAGAAACATGGTATATGCAGAGAAAGACCTGCAGGTCTTTTTATTAATTCCACAGTCTCTAAGGAGTCTGGGACCCACTGATCCTGTGTCATGAAGCTATACAATGATCCAGAAATGACTGTCCCTAAGCAAACATCCTAGAACACGCTTGCTGCTCGCATTAAGTCTTCAGAGGTCACTATGTGTACAGCAGGTTTGCCTATATCAGAAAACAAAAGTTTCCCACTTATTCTTTTAATCTGAGTATGTAGTCTACTATTGATGTTTTATACTCCCTAAATTTACCTGTCTAGTACTCTCTAATTAAATCTAAAAACTGTTCACCTCTTCTCAAGCATAAGGAGAAATTGTGAGAACCCAGAGAATTCATGAAGGACTTTTCTAGATGCAAATAATAGACGTGATAACTTATCATTCCCACCATCAGATGATTATCCACATAAATCTTAACTGTGCCGCTGAGAGCTGCATGAAATCATCACATTGGTCCATAGCATTGTGGGTGATAAGCCAGGATTCACATATTTAACCCGCTGCACTTTCACGGGAAATCCACATCCCTGTGTATCTGCAAGAATCTGTGAAAGAAATCCAGGCTGAAAGAAACCATGCTAACTCTCACCTCGCCTGTGGGCATAAGGACACACTGCTTCCCCAGCCTATCACAAAAGTCGCCGCTACAACAAACATTTTGCCCTTTTGAGAGGACTTTTCTGATTTCCACACTCTCTAGGAGACCTTTCACTGACACATAAGAAACATTGTGGGCGCTTGTTTTGAAAGTCTTCTTTCCCAGCCTCTGGCCTGCCTCACAACCTGTATAATTATGCATGTGTCTTTGAGTCACAGAATCATAGACATTATTTGGGTGGTATGAATTCAGGGGATCCATAAACTTGGATGGGGGAGAAAATTACATCTTTATTTTCACTAACCTCTAATGGAAATTTAATATTTCCCTCAAATGTGAGTGCAGGCAGCAAACCACAGTAGTCTCAGAGACTTTATGGCCAAGAGAAATCACAGATATTTTCATATCACATTAAGGTTGTGCTGATAACTCAAAATATTTACTCTCATCACTATTTCAAAATTCAGGTAGCTGTTATACCTGCCATGAGAGCTTGAGCTTGCTTTTAATATGTTAATAAAGAAGCCTGCATATCACCAAATCACCAATTTGATATATATATATACATATATATATATATATTTGGTAATTATATTTTAACAAAATTAGCTTCCTTTGTAATCCTATGTATTTTACATTATGCATTAAAAATGTTATGTGGAGAAATGGTCCGCAGCTCTCTTCAATATGCTTCACAGAGACAAATAACAACTAACATTTATATGGTGCTCCTTACAGAAATACCAGGTGCTGTATTAAGTTCTTTACACAAGTGAATTACTTTAATTATCACACTGACCCTATTAAATCAGTTCTGATTACCCATTTTACAGATGGGGAAACTGAAGCCAGGGACTTACTAGGTAACACAACCAGTAAATGACTGGAGCCAAGAGTCAAATCAGGCAGTCAGACTCCTCTCAGCCCCTTGTCCATCCTGCCTCTCAGCCCGCCGCCACTAGGCAGCATGGAAGCTGATGAAAAAACTCCCCCATAAACCTGACCAGAGGTAATCTCGCGAAGCCTGTTTCCTCATCCTGTAAAACAGGAATAGAAAAGACCTGCCTTGCAGGGTTGGTCTGAAAATTAAAAACAATATTTATCCAGTGCTAAGTGGAACCAGTGTATAAGTTCCTACAAGTGGTAGTTAGTCTCTGTTTTCCTATTATTTTCATCAAGGTAGACACAAAAGATTGTGGACGAAGATGAAGCAGATGGTAAAAACCAAATGTTTAGGAGTCAGGAAATGAGCAAAAACTTATGGTCCAAGTGGACTAGAGGTCAAGCAATCCACCCAATATTTTCAGGGACCCACAGGACACCTCCAACCCCATAAGGTTTAAAACTACCTACTGCCTCTTTTTCCCTCACAATTTGTCCCTGCTTATATATCCCCTTACTTGGCAAAATTTCTACATTCAACTTCTTGCACGTTCTTTCTTGCCCCACTAATCTCATCCCACCCACAAACCCTGTCATACTGCCCCAGAAATACCTTCTACAATTCTAAATATGATTCAACCACTGAATTTAATTCCTTCTCAAAATTAGCACCAGACGATCAAAGAAAATCTGTATGAATGCTGGAAATTTGGAAACGTTGAAAATGCCGTTCAAAGGATATTCAATGATTTTTCACACAGTATAGTGAAATGAGACCAGCCAAAAAATAGGATACTCTGGCCCACAGCAGCCAAATGCAATGGGAAATCCACATGGGAACAGGGGCAGGGAGCCCCAGCTAAGCCCCACCAGCAATTCCTGGCTTAGAGAGCACGAGAGATATATGTTTGTTTTTCCTAATTCACTTCCTTATTTGGGGGAACTATACTCTTCCACTGGGTCCCCAAATATAGGACCTATCACACCCTAACCTCAGAGTTAAGTGTATGACCAAGCGAAGCCAAACAGACTTTCCCTCCTGAGAATCCAACCTTGATGAAGACATGCAAGAAAAGAGTTGGAGATGAATTATGAGATTGACAGCCACACCCCAGAGAGTTAGTCCAGAAGCTTTTTCTCCAGAACTGAACCATATCCTGTTCTTCTGAAGCCCAGTGGCTCTATCTTCCTTTGATTCTATAAAATATTCCAGTATCCTGGGTGTTTATTTTATCACTATGTTTCATAACATACATGTTCATTACATACGTCCTTCTACATGGACCAGTATTTCATAATCAAGGTTAAAGAATAAAAAACAGAATTCCTAAAAGAGGTTTGCTTCAAGACAGTGGGGTGGGACTCATTGAAGTTTCAAATGAGAGGACAGAATTATGCCCTAATTCTGCAGAGGAAAATGGAAACCATTAAAATGACTTAAGAGAACTAAAGAAACATAAAACTTAACGAAGTAGGGAAGAAAGCAAGTGCAGTGTCAGTGAGGTTGAAGGCTTTGCTCAACTCACAGTTCATTTAATAATTGGTGAGAATTAATTTGAACTCTTAGGACATGGGCTGCAAGACCATCACATTTGAAAGGTGTGATCTATAGGAGACCCTGTAGTCCCCCAAAAGTTGACTGTAAAAAGGCTCTTCATGACCGTCTGCAGCACAAGAAGACCTGGGCATCCACAGCATGGATTCCAGAAAAAATTTTCTTAAAGTGAAGCAATATCTTTCTGCTTAGGATGGGAACCCCCATATACCTGGAATGATGTATTACTCAGCTCAGGCTGCCATAATACAACACCATAGACTGGATGGCTTAAACAACAGAAATTTATTTCTCACGGTTCTAGGGGACGGAAGTCCAAGACCAAGGTGCCAACATGGTCGGGTTCTGGTGAAGACCCTGTTCCTGGTTGCCTTCTCACTGTGTCCTCATGTGGTAAAGAGAGAGGAAGGAGGCTCTCTGCTGTCTCTTCTTACAAGGCCACTAATCCTGTTATGGGGTCCCCGCCCTCATGACCTCGTCTAAACCTAGTCGTCTCCCAAAGGCTCCACTTCCTAATGCTATCACATTGAGGGGTGGGGCTTCAACCTATGAACTTGGGGTTGGGGGAATACAATCCATTAGCAAACAGTGAAAGTACTTTTTCAGTGGGTATCATTTAACCTCTGGAAGGTGCTAAAACGTGTACAATGTATCTTAAGATACTTTCGTATAAACAGTACAACACTATATGTTGGTTTAAGTTACACCTTCGGTACAGCCAGTGGTCTCACGGGGACCCCAGCCTGTGGTCAGCATTCTCACCAGCAAATGCACCACCAAGGTGGCTCCAGCAAGAGCTTTAGCCCACCCAAATCTCCATCAACACCCAGGAGTTTCTAATTAACAGAGAGAGGGTCAGAACGAGCTTTTGTTAGTGGAATTAGTGGTAGTGTTAGTGGAATATGTGGTTGAATAAAATATGTTGCTAACAGCCCCCACACTTCCGAAATAGAAGAGGAACCCAATAAATAATGCCATCAACATGTGATGTCTTAAGACTCCCACATTCAGCCACTGAGTTGGGAGAAGCCTGGCCTGTGGATCATATCATATCGTCCTCTGTGAACCTTCTGTGCAATGTGGTCAGATCACTCACAGGACAGAGAACTGGGCCATCACTGGGCCCACCGACTGGATAATAGGAACTTGTTCAGTAAATATCCATGTGGAGGGCAGTTTTCCTGCTCCCCTATTACATGCTTGAGCCACCACCATCCACCTGAAAGAACCTAAGAGTTTCTGACAACTGAATAGGCCAGTTCTCAAAAGGAGGTTAGAATATTCATGCCTGTATGTGACACTGAGAACAACCTGTGTGTGTTCAGTATTTAAAGTGTTTTTGAATAAGCTGGTCTATCAGAATGAGCAGATTAGCTTTGTGATTTCATTAAAATGTGTGATTTATTTTAGACTTGAAATTTTAGAGTTAACAGGTTTAAGAGAATTTGGCTAGATTTGTAAACAGCATTGGGATACTTAAGAGAACTTGCGAGTTACTATATCTGTAACTGTAATTTATTACATTAACTACAGAGGAGAAATCAAATATTTTACATTTATAAATGCAGTAAAAGTGTTCAAAGGAATTTAATTAACTAAGTTGTAAATGGGGCTGATTACTTAATCAGCCCCATTTAAGGTTGTTTTTTCTGTTCAACTGGAACACTGATAAAAGCATCCTTGAATAGGATTGTGAAAATTCACTGGATTTACAAAAAGAACAACAAGATTTATAAGTGGGACTTACAGGCTTAAGGAAAACAAGACTTAACAAGACTTCTACATTTTTTGTTTGAACAAATTGAATATTAATCTAAAACCCCAAATAGATGTAAGTCATCTCTTTTAGGGGGGAAACTGCCACCTTAAAGACCAAAAAAATCTCACATGAACAAATCAGAACTTATGGCTCATTAACTGAGATATTGGCACTCTTTTCCCCACAGAAGAAATGAGATTTCTAAGAATGTTATTGACCAACTTTTTGACTATGCACCCCAAATAGTAAAGCACCCTTGAGAGTGTATCTTTAATACATGCATATCTACTGACACACCATGGTGGGTGCTCCAAGACACTGCCTGGAGCCCCCTGCAATGAAGGACGGTCACCTGGCAGCTCCGAGTGCTGCCAGCTAACCGTGCTTGGTGATCAGTCCCTTCAGGGAGGCCTCAGGGGCACTGAGCCACCTGGCTGACTTCACAGCCCTTCTCAGAATAGCCCCCATCCAGAGACGCTTCCATGAAGATGTGTAAAGCCCTGGCCAGCTGGGCCCAGCTCTGGACAACTCTGAGGGGTCATCCCAGCCCCCAGCTCCACTGGGGTCAGCTGAGGCTCTCACTGGGTCTGCAGCACAGTGTGGCCTCACCCTCTGCTGCAACCTGCTTCCTCCCACAGAGGTCCACGCTCAGGATGCTGCCAAATAAACATCCTGCGAGTTCAACTCCTTCACAGAATCTGCTTCTGAGAAACCCAACCAGTAACACAAACTGCGTGCACAAACCTCTCAGCCACCTTCTTAAACATTAGCCAAGTAAATATCCTTTTTTAATACCTTCAGACTGGGAAACTAAGGTGAGGAGACCAGAACCCTGGTGAGCCACAAAGTACAGATAACTGAGCGATTACCTGCTGTGTGGTCTAAAACTCACAGGAAGAGACTTCATCAGAGGCCAGAGAATATACTACACTCCTTCTAGGACGTTGTTTTCACCTATTAGCATCTCTGACTTTGTTCCTGGACAGGCGGCTGTCCGTATGTCATTGTGATTGTGATTGCCTGCACAAAACATGGGCAAGCGTCAAAACCTGTGGGGTGGACTTCTGCTCCCAAGAAGGGAAGAAACGTACTTTTCCCAGTTCCTTCCACTAAGTACAATGAAAACCCCAGGATGGCATTTTTAGAACAAATATAAGAAGACTCTGAATGGTGAAAAGAAGATGGCAGACACATTACATAAATCTCCAGAGAAGTATGCTAAGTGGGGAAAAAACCCACCTCAAAAGGTTACATATTGTATGATGCACTTATATAACCTTCTCAAGATTATGAAATTTTAGAAATGGAGATTAGTGGCTGCCAGCGATTACAGAGAGGACGGGGGTGGGAGGGAAGTGGGGTGGCTACAAAGGGTGACAGGAAGGATCCTGCCGGATGGGAATTTTCTGGGTCTTAACCGTATCAATATCCATGTGCCAGTTGTGACCCTGTGTTGTAGTTTCACACGATGTCCCCACTGGTGGACACCAAGGAAAGCATGCCGGGCCTTCCTATATCATTTCCTATAACTGCATGTGAGTCTATAGTCAGCTCAGAAGGTTTAATTTGAAAACTTTGTTTTTTCCATTTCAGGTTGGTTGTTAGCAAATTAGGAAAAAACCCTGCAGATGAAGTATTATAGAATAGTTTTTCATCCCTGGGAGCCGAATGACTGTAGGGAGGGATTGCAAAATGGTGTATCAGAAGTGTTTTGGAGTTTTTCCATAGTCAACATCAAAAGTAAGTTAGTTGTCAGAGCTGGATTCACCACGAAACTAATAAAATGTAAGCTTTGGTGTCCCTCACTCAGACAGGACCCTGCCAAGGCCCTGAGATGCACCCCAATAGTACACTCGCATGAGTAAAATTTGCAAAGGTAAAATACAGCCCATATTGGTAAAAAGTTATCTCCTTCTACTCTGAGTTCTCCCGCGTGGCTTCTCCTCACGTCCAGTGCTGCTGGAGTGGCTGTGGGCACGTCGGGACCCTTGTTAGGGGAAGTTGAACAGGAGAAACAGGCCACTTGGTGGGTAGTTCAGGTCTGATGAGGTTCACAGTCACTTCGAAGTTGAACTAAGTCACTGCCGACCATCTGGTTATAGGAATGTGTCAGGTTTTCCCTGCTCCCACTGAGCCAACTCACCCAGCAGCCCGTCACAAAGGTGTAGGGCCAACGGTCACATTCCAAGCAAACGTTATCTATGGGCCCTGTTAGGGACTGAACTCTGCCCCCTGCCCCAAAATCGCAGGTTGTAGCTCTAGCCCCCAGTGTGACTGTCCTGGGGATGGAGCCTTTAAGGAGGCAATTAAGGTTAAGTGAGGTCATAAGGATGCGACCCTAATCCAATAGGACTGGTGTCCTTCTAAGAAGAACAAGAGACACCAAAGATACATGTGCACAGAGAAAAGGCCATGTGAGAACACAGCAAGCAGACAGTGGTCTGCAAGCCGAGGAGAGAGGCCTCAGGAGACAGCAACCCTACTGACACCTTGATCTTGGACGTCCAGTCTCCAGAACTGTGAGAAATACACATCTGTTGTCTCAGCTGCCCTGTCTGTGGTCCTTTGCAGGCAGCTGCAGCAGACTAATACAGCTCCAACCCCCAAACATGGGCTTATGGAGGGAAAAAAGGTTGGAAATGCACAGAGCGGGGAGCTAGTCCAGTTCCTTCCAGTCATCAAAGGAGCAAAACTGCAGCAGAGGGTGCCGTTATCATCAGTCCAAATCCAAATGCAAGTGTTCTCCTGCAGAAAAACTAAAAAATGAAATGTTTACAACGAGAAACAAGCCATACCTTTTTCTGAAAATCACACAGTTTGCTAGAATTCCTCTGTTTTAAGAGGACAAACATGGAACAGCACCTTAAAATGCAAGCGCTACCCTCCTGTCAGTGGGTGGTGTTTTTACACCTTCTAACACGCCAGATGGCTTTTCTGTGTAGCTAGAGCATCCTGTCCCGACAGACTCAGGGGGTCTCTGACAAAAGGCGCAGTGGAGCAGACAGTGAAACAGCCCAGAGAGCCGCGTGTTCCAAGGACAAAACTTCTATTGAACAATAATGAGTCAGTTTGATGACTGTCACGACGTAGCCATCACTAAGTATGCAGCCAAAAATGTAGGGAAAAGAGCATTGAAGAGGTGGGTCGAGCAGTCATTTACCAAAATAACACAAAAGTATTTGTGTTATTTTTTGGCATTTTGGAATATTTGCGGTATTTGAATTTAACAGCTTTTGACTGTAAAATTTGACATCACCAATTTGTAATGTTTTCTAATATTTGTTTATCTCATTCCAAATAATCATGATGAGACTTCACTTTGTGTTTGCAATTTTGTGTTCTTTTTTTTTTAAGCCTCCCTCCCCCATTTTTTTCAACTTTAGGCCCCACGTCACCTAGATCCATTCTGCTGGCTCTACAAGATGACAGACCCAGGTAAGAGCCACCACAGACCAGTGACTTTTAGCTACTCTCAGGAAGGTACATCATCACTGTTCTTGATGGTACAAAGAACAGCACTGGGGGGAAACAAAGACCTTTCCAGTCAAGACAGTGATTGAAAAAGGTCACATTTTGTATTTTTTAAGGAAAATTATAAGCAATTCATCACCTATATTTTTTTCTTCTTAATCTATGAACATGTTCAACATATGGTGAAAATCTAAGTCTAATCTAAAAAGACTCTTTTGGTAATTATAAAGTAAAAGTTTAAAGGGACACTAAGCATTTGTATCAGTTTTATTGGACGGATTTTTTTTTCCTTTGTTACTGATACACAAAATGGTGGTGTGTCTTACAAGTGACGGCACCTCAGATTTGGCCAAATACACAAGTGTGTGTGAAGCAGTTTTAGTCCACACCTTGTGAGTGGTTCCCAACATTTAGTTACCCCAGTCAGGAATCCACACTCTGGGGCAGTCCCCTCATATTAGAAAGAGCCTTTGCAGAAGCCCACAATGCAGAGCCTTCAACTGTCACACGCTGACTCTATCAGAGAGCCTGGTAATTAGCATAAAGGGTGTCAGAAATGATTTTTTGTCAGTGAAGTAGTGGTTTCAAGGTCTGTGAATGTGCTAGGAATATTTCCCAGGCAGCCCTGCCCAGGCAAGAGCAGAGAACAAGAGTCTGGCCAGCAGCCTGACGCCACGCCTACTACCCCATTAAGTCTCGGATTCCACAAAATTGCTAAGGACGCTGTTGTGTGGTCTGACCTTCAGAGAACCTAAGGACAGACAGCGCCTTCCCTGAGCTTCCAAGCACAGGCTTTGTACTCCTTGCTAAACAAAGATTGTTAGGTGGCCGGATTCATTCTGAGACTGCTTTCATCGCCAACACTCGGTAACGAGATTATGGAGAACAGGACTAGAACCTTCAGGCCCCTCTGCTCTTAGGGGGCAACCTATGTCCCCAAAAAGCACCAGACAACTGTGAAGACCTAGCTGACCATCTGCAGCTGGGAACCCACCCCGTTCCTGACCGCCCATAACCACCGTCACGCTCCCGAATGAAAGCCACTTCTCCTAGCCACCCAGGGTGTACTGACTGACTCAGGAGCCAGAACCCAAGCCATGAGTCACCACAATCATGAAAATCCCTCTCCTTGGCACAAATATATGAATAAAGTACTGTGGGCATAGGTTCAGCTTTCAGAAATTCATTAAGTTTTGCCCCAGGTAATTAGTTTATTTGTTCTCTGAAAATGGCCCCAAACGTATCCATTTGGAGTCTCTATTACTAACATATAATGGTTGCTAAGCAACATCAAGCATTGTTATTTCTTCATCTAATTTAAAATTCTCAACTTGCAATAAAGGACTTCAGAGAGAAGTTATTATTTAGGGTGGGCCAAATACCATTTTTCACTGTAGCCCATTCAATTTAGAAAAGAAACTACAGCATCCTGTTTAATCAACATAAAATGATTTGTACAAAGTGTTTAACATCTTCTTGAAATGTAGCTCTCTTCTTTTACTAATCAGATCTACTTAACTTATTTTAAACTTTCCCAAGGAGATTTCCTTTCTCCTTCTATCCTTGCTCTTTCTTCCATTCCCTCAACTTTCAAGCCAATTTATAGATACCGTTCAGCATGGGAACTGGGAGATCTGGAAAGGAAGCTTTGGCCACATAAGACAAACTCGTCCTATCCTGTGATCATCATGGGAAAAGAACTTCAAGTTGTCGTCATCGTTCTAATGAGTCATTGACCCAAAAGTCCAACTTCATTAGAAATAAGATACTTTTAAGATAGAAGCTTTCTGATATGAATGCTGCAAACTTAATCAATTATTTTTCCTAATAATAGTCTGGCTTAGCTTCAAGTATTTGAGGAGAGTGTTGCTGAGGTGTCCTCCCAAAGGACAGAACGTCACATTTTATCATTGGCCCCAAAATATTTCTTGACATTACGATTAACTTCTTGGCAAAACTTGTTGGAAAGGAAATACATTTTCACAAAACAGGCATTTCTTCACAGTGTATTGAAGCATCAAGCAAATAAAGATAGATTAAAATAAACTTTCGCTTATCATGATTGAGTGGAATCTGGAGCAGTCTAGAATAAGAACTCACACATTTAGGCTAATGGAAGAAAAGAACTCTAAAAGCAAATAAATAAGCAAAAATATGTGGGCTGTTTTAAAGGAAATGTAATTTTGTTACTATAACAATATGGAGAAAATCTGATTTTCATAACAGTAAACTCTTCTGGGACAGACAAGATTGATTTTTGTTGACTTAAAACCTTATTAAGCCCCTTGGTTTGTGTGTGTGTGGTAAGGGGAGGTTCCCCAGAGAGTATGTTGAAATTACTATAGAATAGATGGTCAATAAGTCATTGGGGTGGGGGTCAATTTATTCTTGGCTTTGGGGGTTTGTTTTCATAATGGCGGCTGTGACGTTGGGACTGAGGCAACGTGCAACAAGAGAAGCTTTGGAGGAAGAGTCCAGCCGTGTGACGGATGGCATTTACTAAGGTTTGCTGTGGTGTGGGGCCGGCCATCTCTCCCCCAGATTGCAATCAACAACACCCGAGGCCCAGTCTCAGCTGTTCTGTGCTTTCACCCTGTGACCTAGGCTGAGCACACGTACCCTTCCACCCCTCAGCATCCACCTGTAAGACGGGGAGACAATGCCTCGGAATGTGATCATGAGCGTTCAGAGTTCATCCACAACAGGGCAGGCTTCATGGGCTTGTTACCTGAGGGTCACAGGGCTCCATGCTTAGAAGACCCCACATGTGGTTTATTGATGGTCTCATCATCATCTTGAAATTCCTAATCGTTTTGGAGCAAGGAGCCCAGTATTTTCATTTTGGACTGGGCCCCACAAAATCTGTAGCAGGGCCCGAAACACACGAAGTGTTTAGAACAAGTCTGGCCCATGGTCACCGCCAGCTGTTATCTTTACTGCCATTCTCCCGCCGTAAAATTGTAGGAAAATTCCCAGGACTCACACATGATAGTGAAGCTGGTGTTTTGGGGGTGAAGGGGGATAGAGGAGTTGGCCTGGTGCATAAAGTACTAATTTCTGCAATATCCTGCCAATGGGGCAGGGTGAGAAAAGAGGCTGCTCAAGAGATCCAGGCTGTTTCATTTTGGCTTATTTTAGCCTCAAGTTTGGATAGAAGCTACATAAGCTGATAAACATGCATTGATAGAGAGGTCTTTGAGAATCAGATTATTGACCGGCTGATAACATGTGATGAACACATCAATTATTTACACACAGACAGGTATTTGAAGAGTGCAAGAGGTCATTCATTGGAAGGTCCTTTACCTTCTTATTTTGAATATCAGGCCCACCCCTATCTTCTCAGGGCCCAAGGCAAACGTACAATGGACGCTCAAGTACTTAGTATCTAAATACGCACAAGTTATTCATCAAACCAACAAACTTTTGAATAAATGATTTTCTATTCTCCTAGCTTGTCAAATACACCTTCAAATGACCTGGAAGGCCAAGTTTAAGTTTAAAATTTCCTTCATTTCTTGAAGTTGCTCGTGTGTATGTCTGTGGACACCCCCCGCCCTCATATCAAAGCTCCAACCACCCCACCTTCCTGTAACCACCTGAGCCACCCTCAGGGCCTGAGGACAGACGCACCAGTGGGTGGGCCACTCTGCACAGGACAAATCCAAGGGAGACACCAGCACAAACTTGGAATGCGGGATCAGGGCTATTTCGGCAAGGAATTCCAGGGCCTCGATACCCAGCTCCAGGTCTAGAAAGTGGGGTAAGGCGAGAGGTGGCCACTGCCTTTTGGCCACAGACTCTCCACCTGATGAGAAAGAAAATGGCCAGAAAGGAGTCCTAACAGGGGCCCTGTAAGCACAGGCTGAAATCGTCCCTGAAATCTTGGTTATCCTTTGAGTCTGTGTTCTCAAGCGTCAACTTAAATAAAATTGAATTCCATCTGTCTCTCAGCACACATTCACAAATTCCAAATGATTATAGCCTACCGTATAGAGAAATCCACATTTTCTGGAGTCAAATTCATATCCCCATTGCCAATTCCTTGCCATCCCCTTCTCCAATTCCTTCCCACTGCCCAGTTAGCAATCTCCAATCTCCCCCGAACCCCACCCTCCAGCTATTTCCCTCAGGCTCCCCCAAACATTTCAGACGAGCTGCGTATTTACGTACTCCCCATGAGGCAATCTTGGCACCTTCTCTGGAAACAAATGGGTTAATTTATATTATTCTGCCACTAAGATAAAAATACTAGAAATGTATCTCTTATAAATATGAAGGTCACCATAAAAAAGAGAGGGAGAGAGATGGCATCCTGGCAAATGGAGCCCGTGAGCATTCTAAATGTAGCCTTTGTCAGGACGTATGCTGAGAGTTCAGGGACCTTTTAGAAAATCATTTTTCTCATGTTGCCCTTTGTATCTGACAAATATTGATTTGAGTTGTGTTTTGAATAACAATGAAATTAATGCCTCACATAGGAGTTTACTTTTAAAGTTAAACTATTTAACCCCATAGAATGTTGAAAGCACGCTGGACTTACAATTCCAAGGTTGGAGTCCTGCTTTTTAGTAGCCGTGTAAGTCTGGGGCAAACCCCCAATCTGTCTCTCTGTCTCTCTCTCTCTCTTTCTGTGTGTGTGTGTGTCTCTCTCTCTCATTCTCTTCCACATTGTAAAGGATCACACAAGTGGGGAAATGAGAGGTTTAGAAACTCCTTAGATAGTCAAGTCTAATTTAACTCGGGAAAATTGAAAACGTGACGCTGTCATATAACATGCTCAACATCACAGAGATTACTAAAGAAAGTTTAATATAAACCACTGTGAATGGTGGGTGTGGTCATCTCAGGCCCTTTGAGGTCTGAAAGTCAATGCTTTTTAAGAAGACCAAAACATTTCAATAAACCAGCATCTCAGCACAATCATAGGTCTCACTAGTAGATTCTGTTACCAAAAAAAAAAAGTTTGTGGAAAAAATCAGGTCTTTTTCCATTAATTAGGAAATCAACAGAATAATAATAGGAAAAAACTGAGAGATAAACCAATGAGGAAGCAAGGAGAATTGGGTTCTGAGCTCTGTTCCAGAACATTCCAATACCTTGGCCAGGTATCGCCAACCAACCTCAGCAATTTGGCTGTTTATAATCGTCAATGCATTTGAATGGGACCCACACTGACAAAAGACCTTGACTGTTGAGACCAAGATGAGACAAATCTCCCCGTGGAAGGAATCCTAGTGTTTTGTCATAAGGGACAGAACAGAATTTATGGAACGTGTGTATTTCAATGAAAAAATCTGATCAATCACATACTGATAGACCCTAAGCATGTGATAGTATCTTAGCACACATTTCCAGTACACACAGAGCAAAGGAATGTGCCCGTAATTGGTGGGCTGGTATTTTAACATGGGAAAATTACTTCAATTTGTGTTTTTAACTGAGTCCTTCTAAAACCCAGCCTCTCAGAAAAATCTTTAGCCATTCAATGCTAATGGTTTAAAAATTCTGAATTAGTATGGCTATCAGGCATCACTTAAAGAAATTATTTAATTAAGAAAGGTTCATAATATTAAAAACAACTGACCTGTCCACAATGCCACGCATCAGGGACAAAGCTGACCTGTTATACTAGCATGAATTACCGGTAATAGAGCAAGACATTTCTGCAATGCGGACTGTTAGCCCAATGACCTTGTGTCTCTGACGATACCCTTCCGCCTGTAGCGCTCACCTTCCTGCCCTTTAATCTGGCCCCTGCTGGCACACTCCTACTCATTCCTGTCCTCCCACTGAAAGTCTCACCCTCTCCGGGAAGCCTGCCAAGACTGCACCCCTGCTATCAACCCCTTCTCACACTGGACTATAACGCATTTCCCATTAGACTGTGGTAGGTACCCCTATGGCAAGGGCTGTGTCTTGCTTACCATTTTATTCCCAGGGTACAGCAGAAGACTGCCCAGTGAGAGGTCAGGAAACATTTGTTGGGTAAGTACAGAGTGGTAACAATGCTGGTTGCAAGAATGAACATGCTCCAACCTCGCCCCCTTTTTTCCAGTAGAGGAATAGACACTCACCTAAACTAGCTCGTCCAGGGTGTTTATAGAAAGAAGTTTCCTCAAGACTTTTTAGAACCACAGCTTGGAACTAGAAAGTAACTGAGGACTGAGAGCTGTTTCTCTCTCTTCTTTCTCCCTCTCATTCTCTATGCATGCTCCATTTTCCTGCTCCTCACTGAAGACAAACACTCTTCTCTTCCTCTCAAGCCCAGCTCCACATGACCTTCAGTTCTGTTACTTGAAAGCTGTCATGCAGAGCATGAAGATGTCCCAAGGTCATCAACCTTAGAAGCCAATGTGCAAGGTCGCAGAAGGTAGGTACAAGCCACACCGAAGCAATCCTCTAGGCCACCCAGCGGCGGAGAATCAGCTAAAACCTTTTGCATGTTGCTATGGACATAATGATAATGGCCTCTGTCCCAAATTCACAGGGCGAAGCCCTAACCCCCAATCTGATGGTATTTGGAGGTGGGCCTTTGGGAAGCAATTAGGTTTAGATGAGACCATGAAGGTAGATTCCCCATGATGGATTAGTGACCTTGTAAAGTAGAAGCCACTAGCGCTCCCTCTTTCTCTGCCGTGTGAGGACACAGCAAGAAAGCAGCCATGTGCAAGCCAGGAAGAGAGCTCCAACCAGAACCTGGCCACGCCGGCATCCTGATCTCACACTTCCCAGGATCAAGAAGTGGGAGAAATAAATTTCTGTTGTTTAAACCTGTGGTATTTTGTTATAACAGCACGAGTTAATAAGACACATGGCATCTGCCCCCAGTCACCTTCAAGACCACAGATGGCACACCCCAGTAATGGGTTCCCTCCCTCACCTCAGCCTTGATCCAGACTTCAAAGCCACCGCTGGCTCTGTACCTCTGCTCCATGGCGTCATTTGGCAGTTGCCTGATACAGCAAGAGTAAGCCATCAAACACGACCAACATTTTGGTGGTTTCCCTGCCAGGACATGTGTTCAGGGAGTGGAATAACAGGGACTCAGTCTCATAGAAGCACTTGGGCTCTCTGACTGGGGCTGGTGAGAAGCAGAATCTTGGATCTGCCTAGCAGATTCCCAGACCCACAGCTCAGTGTCAGCCTCTATGTTATCCAGCTACAATTATGAGAAACTGAATCTGATTGCTCACTCATTGACCAATGGGGTTACCTCTCCGTGGCCCAATCAGCGATATCCAGGGGTATAGGGTCACTGGATTAAAAAGCAAAAAGCTGCGTGGGCACATCTTCTGTGGAGGGAAGTTTCTGGACAACATAGCAGGGCCTCATTTGGTACTCTGAACATGTGTGGCAAACCCAAAACCAGGTGGTTTTCTAGGCAGGATTCTCCAGCAAAGCATTGACATGTGGAAGGCCAGTCTGCATTCCAGCAGGAGGGAGGGTTCACTAAGCTTTCAGTGATGCTCTCTGCTTCAGTCTTTGGTGGCCATTCCTAGCCATCACCAATATCCCCTTCTCCTCCCACTCTGGCCAGTGGAATACTGCACATGTCCTACCCCTGCATTTGGGGGCTGAGAGACCACGACACTAGCTTCTGACCAGTGGGTTGACTGAGGTCGCAAAGAGCCCCAGTCTCCCTCTCCCTGCTGCTGCCACCTAGAAGTTCATGTATTCCAAATGGCACAGCCAAAATGGCGTAGTCGCCATCACCCTGGGCCCCCGCTGTGTGGGTACAGCCTATGCCCACCACATTGGATATGAAATATGAGTGAGAGTAAACTCTGGTGTTAGCTGTTAGATGTTGGGGTGTTTCTTACTGTAATAAAACCCAGCCTGTGCCAACTAATACACTCAGTTAAATTCCAGGTGCATCAAACTCAGACCAAAGGCCAACAAAAAAGGCTGGCAGAGGGCCTTTGATACATAGAGCCACCTTTCAGAATTAACAGGATTTTTGCTTCTTTCATAGTGGGAAAGATAAAGTAGCATGAATTTTAAGATTATGGAAACTTAATTCAAAGAGAGTTAAATGTACAAAAGCACTTGAGACTCTGCCAATTAGTTTGGGGCTGCAGGAACAAAACATGACTAATCAACCCAGGGCACGCAAGACCACTGCCTCGAACCTTTGTGACAAACAGCATCACAGACCAGTGGTCCAGGCAGCCCCGTAATCTGTCTCAGACAGTGACACAAAACTGTGCCCCCACTTTTCTGCTTTCAACTGCAATTTTTGTAACCTACTTTTCTATTATTTTGTTTCCTATCAGTTTTTACCTTTAAACAACCTATAAGTGTGGTAATTAGGAGCAGTCGAGCAAACCAGTTTGTAAGGGGAAGTTGGATCTGTTCAGAGCGTTGCCCTACCCACTTGAGGTAATTATCCTGACATTCCAATGTCACAACCAGGATTCAGAGCATCCTCCTCACAGCCAGGTCACACCCAGTCACATCCATCGTGTTGCTCGTTACTAATAGTTGTCATTCCAGATACAAACACGTTACCTCGTCAGGAAATGCTGGAGAAATGACGGGCCCTCTTTAACTCAAGTCCACACAAACATGATGGCCGGCCACCGTAGAGCCCAGCAGTTGTCTTTGTTTCACTGCTATATTTGACCTTGGGGACTGTCCTTCAAACTCTATCCCCGTGTCCCAGAAATTGACTCATGGTTCTCCTCCTCCCCCTGTGACCACTCCTTCTTGGTCTCCTTAGTGCGCCCTGACTCTCCACCTCCCCTTAACTGTTGGCCTTCCTTGAGGGCCCATTCTCAGCTCACATGCTCTCCTTGGAGGGTCTTATCTGCCCTCATCTACCAAACACAGACTAGGACACCCAAACCCCTCCCCTGAGCTCCCAATTCATATGCCTTCTGCACCTCTCCACCTGGATATTCCACAGACACTGGGACATGCCCAAACCAAGCTCGTCACTCTCTCCCCAACTCCTTCCTCACTGGTGTCCTCTAGTTTGTTCAGACGATGCCGTGGGTTGCATCTCTGTCCCCACAGCCCCATCTCCAAAAAGGCAGAAAGAATGCTGTTGGAGTATGAAACCCAACCAACAGGCCGGGGAGGAGAGCGATTCGGGACGCAGGCTGAGCCAGACGAGAAGCACCCAAGGGCACACGGAGGGCCACGAACAGATGGCAGCTCAGCTGCCTTCTCCAGCTTTGCTGAGAGCACCTGCAGCCTGCCAGCCAAAGCCACGCAGATCCAGAAAATAGAGGGAAACTTTAGAGGGCGTGCCGGGAGTGGAAGGCAGAGAAAGATGGGGAAAGGGATAGGCGTTGTCCAAAGGGAATTGGATTCCATTTCTGCTGTGCAGATAGTAAGATGAATCATCTTCGCTGTCTCCCCAGAAAAATCTGAAGCCAAATATGCCTTTCTCATTAATGCACGGTCAAATCAGATCTCAGCGGGGGACGCCTAGAAACACCAAGTCCTGCTTCAGGGTCAGCTTGGGTGAGACCAAAGTCACCCCACAGGTCCTGTGTCACCAAGAAAGACAATTATAAGGAATATGGAGGTCTTGGCACTAGAATTCTCACCTGCAGAAGTCAAATAAGCCTGGGGAGTAAAAAGGCGCTCTCCCCATGTTGATTCTCTCTTTGCTCTTAGATTTTATTTGATTTCCTAGGAGACCTGAGGGCATTGCTTTAAGATGCTGAAAGCCCTGTGGTCCTGTGTTGTAATTAGTTTCAGCCAACAGCAAAAAGCACCTTTGTCTTATTTCTGAAAAGTCAAAGACAATCGATGCACTTTACACATTCTACCTCCCCTGGCTGATCAGAAGGTCAGCCGGCAAGAAATTCTCCACCCTGGGGACTGTGGAAATCCTGAGGACCACGAAGACAGCAAACCCCAAGCTGCCTTCCCCTGAATTCCTCTGAGAAGCTATAAAAGGTGAACCCAAGGGCACTGGCCAAACCTGGCAGCAATGTTCCTGGTTAACATGCAAATGCAGGAGCTAGGACCCAGGCGGAACTCACACACACATTTCTGAGTTAGTGCCTTTTCTTAGCCTGGGGCCCCACTATTAAAAACGAATATATTAATTGGATCACAGCCAGACTTTTTAACCAAGTGTTTCCGATTTGCACTTTAATAAACTCCTGCCACGGTGACTAGTTAATGAAAACTAGAGCGTTAAGGCCCTGCTCAAACACCCCCTGCCAGCCTCCTGGGGCTGGTTATCGATAGCCAATTTTACACGTCAGGCCTTTCATTTTGGAAAGCCTCAAGACTGCACATGGTTCACCATGCATGAATTATTACTACAAAGTGATTTTAAGTCTGCTTAAAAGTTACAGCCCTGGTTAAGTCCAAAACGGAATACGATTTTCATATTACTGCTTCCAGAATAAGGTCAAAGCACCCAGGTATCCCCATCAAATAAAACAGTGGCCCAGAGCAGGGTGAAAGCAGAGCACACACTTGGGTGGCTATTGGGCGCTTGTGAAGAAACTTACCTTTGTGCCATTTTTGTATAATCGCCAGGTAAGAAAAACAGCAAAACGTGAGAGGAGCAGAAGCAGGCCACACCTGGGCATTCATTTCAGGAAACCGAACACAGGCTTTAGTGCCACTCATCCTGGTTGGAGGAGCAAATGTTAAAGTCCAGAATAATTGGGAGCCTATGGCTAGGGTTTCCAGGTGGAAACTCCCGCCCATTCTCAGGAATTTTTTTTGCTTTCCCATTCCTGAATCCTGATAAGAGTTGGTCAGGAAATCGGGAAAATCGGCTCCTTGAACTCAGTAAAACCCACAATGGGAAATAAACGTACTACTCACAATGTATCTCTTAGACATTTTTCCTATTTATCGCTAGGCCCGCCCATTCTCAGGAGATTTTTTCACTTTTCCGTTTCCGAATCCTGAGAAAAGTTGGTCAGGAAATCGGGAAAATCAGCTCCTTGAACCCAGGCGGTTGGTAGTATTGGCCGTCACTTTGTGGAAATGATTCATCGTGGAGAACAGAAAACAGTTTACATCTCAGGCTTTGGGAACAGGAAAGTGAAAAAAATTGCTCAGAACAGGTGGGAATTCCCATCTGGAAACCCCACTTATGGCATCCCCAGGGGAGTCCTGAGGCCTCAGAGCTGTATGGTGAAAAGCCCAGCCCTGTGGAATCACTACCCCATGGTGCATGGGCAGTGTCATCTCTGTCCCCAGTTGTTACCCCAACACAGGGATGAAGACGGACACACCTCCCCAAAGGTGTGCTTGGGACCCCAGTTAATTTAAACCAACAGATTCAGCCCACAGTAATTTGTGCTAAAACATTTCAGGTGACTGACTGTGGTAAAGTGGATGCGACTTAATAGTGCCGATGAGTTACTGCCTTCCACCTTGTCCAAAAGCCCTTCACCTGACTTGCCATGCTCTGCGTGACCTGGCCCAGACCTCCCCAGCTAGCTTTATTTCTAGTGAAAACCGATCTCCCAGCTGTCCTCCCACAAACGTCCTCTCTCTTTTCCTGCTGCCCCTTCCTAGGAGCCCATCGCTCACCATCCATGCGGTCAAACCATCTCACATTCCCCCACCACAGTTCTCAGGACTATCAGAACCGAGGCCTAGGGAGATGCATTTTGCACGCTCCTCATTGGCAGACACGGCTCACGGCTCCTAATTAATTACCCTCCTCCAGGAAGCTCCCTCATTGTCCACACCATCGTTTCCTGGCTGCAGGCCATGGCCCATGAGGACAGAGGTCGAAAACAATTTAGAGAGTTTAGAGTGAGATGAGCATTTTTAATGAGTTAGAACAGAATTAGAAGCATCAGAAATCACTGCAGCTTCCTTAGTCAGTACCATCTCCTCATGCTTTTCCCCCGGTTGATACACACCCACCCACACACTTGCAGGATCACAATGGAACAGGGTGGAATGCTTCTGCTTCTCTCCCCTGCATTTCTCCCAGGGCCTTCAGGCAAATAGTTCTTATTATAGAAATGCTAATTGTCTAGAAGATTTCTGCAAAAACAGCCTCCTGAATAGGTGGGAAAATAATATGCAAAGCCATGACTGTTTATCAAAGATTTACAGAAATCTCAGGACAGGGTGCAGATCAGCAGGGTCACCAACAGCAAGAACTCACTGGGAACAAAGAAACTGGGAGGTTTCCCCAGTCTTCCATGGATCTCACCTCTTGCCCCGTACATGCTCTCTTCCCTTGACACAAAAGAAGCCTGAATTCTGGGCTCTCTGAAGATGGATTTGAGGCACAATTAGGTCCTCCAACTTCTCAGTTGTTGCCTTCTTCACCAATAAACCTTTCCTTATTCCAAACCCTGACATTTTGAGTTCTGGCTTTTTGAAGCATGGGGCACAGGGACCTTGAACTGGTAACAACAATGTGAAATGGAATCCTTAGAGTGGGTTGTTGTTATAAAAAAATGGAAAAGAGTGACCTAACCCAATAGTCTCCAACCATTTTTTATCTCATACTCCATCTTTTTTTGAAAAATTTTAAAACTGAACTCTCAATATATTTATAAACATCAATTATATTTATATATTTATTATGTATATACATGTGCTACCACACTGTATATGATGTACCTTATAAACATACTCAAAAATGGTAACCCAAGATTTCATGGAAACTGGAGAATCATCCAGCCACCTCCAAGGATGACACACCCAAAAGGAAGACTGGGCAGGCACCAGAGCCCTGCTACAGCGAATCCTGCTCTGTAGGGTCAGCCCCTGCGTAACAGCTCCTTCACTGTTGTCACAGCCAATCCTCACAACCAATCAGCCTGAGGGTCAATCCCTCTCACTGATGTGCAAAGAGCAACCAAGTCTCAACTACAACAGGAGGGCACACACAACCCACACAAGGGACACACCTGGAACACCCAGCTCTGCTGACCAGGGAGACTGCACCCCTGGGCCTCACAGGACACCAACTACATAGGGTCACTCTACTAAGACCAGAAGGCATAGCAGCTCTACCTAGTACATAGAAACAAACACAGGGAGGCAGCCAAACTGGGGAGACAAAGAAATATTTCCCAAATAAAAGAACAGGACACAATTCCAGAAAAAGAACTAAACAAAATGGAGACAAACAATTTACCAAATGCAGAGTTCCAAACATTGGTTATAAGGATGATTCAATGATTTCAGGGAGAAATTCAACAAAGAGATAGAAAACAAAATGGAGATAGAAACCATAAAAAAGAACCAGTCAGAAGTGAAGAATACAATAACTGAAATGAAGAATGCACTCGAAGGAATCACCAGCAAATTAGATGAAGCAGAGGATAGAATCAGCAATTTAGGAGATAAGGTAGCAGAAAAACCGCAATCCGAACAGCAAAAAGAAAAAGAAAATCTGAAAAAAATGAGGAGAGTTTAAGGGGACACTGGAACAACATCAAACATACCAACATTCTCATCAGAGGGGTACCAGAAGGAGAAGAGAGAGAGCAAAGAATTGAAAACTTATTTGAAGAAATAATGACTGAAAATTTCTTTAACTTGGTGAAGAAAAAAGATGTACAAGACCAGGAAGTGCACAGAATCTCAAACAAGATGATCCCAAACAGGGCTACACAAAAACACATCACAATTAAAGTGCCAAAGTTTAAAGACAGAAAGAATCTTAAAAGCAGCAAGAGAAAAGCAGTTAGTTGCCTACAACAGAGCTCCCATAAGACTATCAGCTGATTTCTCAACAGAAACTTTGCACCCCAGAAGGAAATGGCGCAAAATATTCAACGTGATTAAAAGGAAGGACCTACGAGGTTTGACAATGAAGTTCGTGAACTTGCCACTGTGCACTTACATTGGCAGCACTGTACAAACAGCTCAGTAAGGTTTCATAACCTTGATATATCAGTGTCTCACAGCTGTGTTCGTGTCGATGTGTGGTAATGTCTTGCTGAGTGGCGTTCAATATTGTTGTTGCATGTTTTTGTGTGCCATCTAGAGAATATCTGAGCTAAATTAGAGCAATAAATAAACATTACATTTCTTGTTAAACTTGGCAAGAATGAGAGTGAACTCAGGAATATATTAATCCAAGTTTATGGGGATAATGACATAAAGAAAACAGCAGTGTACAAATGGATTAAACGTTTTTCTGAGGGGAGAAAATTCTTCACTGATGAAGAGAGGTCAGGGCAGACAGTAATAAGCAGAACTGACAAAAACATTGCAAAAGTTCATCAAATTGTGTGTCAAAATCATTGGCTGACTGTGAAAAGCATAGCAGACCAAATAAACACCTATAGAGAAACAGTTATGAAAATCTTAACTGAAAATCTTGGCGTGAGAAAGGTGTGTGCAAAAATTGTCCTGAAGGAGCTCACCGATGAACAAAAGCAAAGGGAGCTTTTAGCCAGTAAACAAATAACTGTATTGGAACACCCTCCCTACTGATCTGGCCCCCAATGACTTCTTTCTTTACCCAAAGATAAAGGAAATATTGAAAGGAACACATTTTGATGACATTCAGGACTTCAAGGGTAATATGACAACAGCTCTGATGGCCATTCCAGAAAGAGTTCCAACATTGCTTTGAAGGGTGGACTAGGTGCTGGCATTGGTGCATAGCTTCCCAAGGGGAGTATTTCAAAGGTGACTGTAGTGATATTCAGCAATGAGGTATGTAGCACTTTCTCTAGGATGAGTTCGTGAAGTTAATTGTCAGACCTCATATACGATGGAGTATTACTCAGAGGTAAAAAAGAATGAAATCTTACCATCTGTGACAATATGGATGGACCTAGACGGTATTGTGCTGATTTTAGTAAGTCAGACAGCGAAAGGCAAATGTCATATGATTTCACTTGTAAGTGGAATCTAAAGAACAAAATAAACAAACAAAACAGATACAAACTCATAGATACAGCAAACATTTTGATGGCTGCCAGCTGGGAGGGAGATTGGGGATGGGTGAAAAAGGGGAAGAGATTAAGAAGTACAAATTTGTTGTTACACAGTAGTCATGGGGATGTAGGGTATAGCATAAAGATATAGTCAATAATATTGTAATAACTATTACTGTAATAACTATGCATGGTGTCAGATGTGTACTAGATCTATTGGGGTGATAGTTGGGAAGGAGTAGGGGGCAGGGTGAAAAAGGTGAAGGGATTAAGAAGTAGAAACTGGTAGTTATAAAATAGTCACGGGGATGTAAAGTAAAACAGGGAATGTAATCAATAATATGGTAATATTATAACTACGTACAGTGCCAGGTGGGTGCTAGACTTGTCAGGGTATCACTTCTTACATTACATAAATGTCTAACCACTAAGCTATACACCTAAAATTAAAATAATACCAAATGTCATAAAAATAAATAAAAATGTATAATGGACACACAGAAAAAAGATTTCATGAAAAAATAAATAGAAATGTTTCTTCTCACACTTTCTGCCTGTGTCTATTCCGATAACCCTAGGTATAGAGAACCTGTCCCCTTGGGCAGGAGGTGACAGATCCTCACTAATTTCTCACCTTTCAGTATTCCTCCAGTTCTCCACTATCACAAAATCCTGTACTCAGAAGATGGGATTCCTCCTCACACAACCCTCAAAATCTGGTGAAACTGACATACTAACGTGTTGATGTAGCACAGGACGGAAAGTGCTGGAACACAAAGGTGAGAAAATGTGGTGGCATTCCAGAGAAGAGAGCTGATCAGTGTTCCTGAAAGGGAAGGAAGACCTGATACAGACAGTGACTTGTGAGCTGGCTGGTGAAGGTGGAGTGGGTGACACCAGGCTGCAAGGAGGAGAGATGACTCACTGGACAACAGGAGACAACGTTCGCAGCTCTTCCTGTCCCTTACAGTCACCTGGCACTTGTTTTAAGGTCCCTGATCTCCTCCTCCCGGAGTCCGACTTGGTAGACCTGGGGCCAGAATGATCCATGGTTTGCAAGACACTCCCACCCCTTCCTTCTGCACCCCCACAACAAGGCAACCAGGCAGGGAGGGGCTTCCCAGCCTTTCAGCATCAGCTAACGGTGGGTTACAAACTCCCAGGTTCTCCGCACACGGCATAGCCCAAGGGAGGAGCCAGCAATCAGTCATGAAAAAAAAAATTATTTTTACATCAATATAGTTCAGCTTTGCACCTATTACACTCTAGAGGGAAAAGGCTTCATACCCCAAAATGCTATTCAGCTTGATTCCCTTTGTAGAAAAGGTTTGTTCATTATGTCTCCATTTACCAACCGTGCCTCCTTTGGGGAAAACTCCTCTCACACCTTCTGCGGTTCTCACACCCACTCCGGGACGGAGGATTGGACCCAAGCCTAAGGTAATCAACAGAATATTGCAACCCTCAAGCTACAACGATTGATTCTGAGGGTAGAAATCCACACAGAAAATCAGAACTAAGGAGCTTTGGGTTGGGATTGCTTGTGGAGAGACTCATTCTCTTTCCCTCCCCATCTCCACCCTGCCCCCAAACCTGGGATGAGGCGGGGATCACCGAAGTCACTCGGGTGATCCCACCTCTCACCGCCATGGGGTGGGGGAGGGGCCTTTCTGGGACAGAATTCACACAGAGGAGGTTGAACTTGTCCCTGGATAGAGCAGCCAGGACGTGGGAACAATGTGGGAGCCCTGGAGCCCCGTCCCCCTTTCCCACTACATAAGCAAAAAGCTTCACGTTTTTATTTTGGCCAATTAGAGCAACATTTATTATTACTTGCAACACAAGTGTGCACCCGACACCTCTCCCACCTCCAAGATACACTGTCAGGTGACTGCAGGCTCCTAACTCCTCCAACATCAATGCACTAGTCAATTTTTATTGATTAAATGAGCAGACACTTCTTTTCCAAAGCAGAAAAACACAAGTTGCAACAGAATTTCTTTTCCAAAGAGCAATGTGGATATGATGGCAATGCACCATACATGATCACATGTCAAAATAAAGCCATTTTCCTTCAACATCTAAAAGAGAAATAAAAAAACATCAACAGCCAAAATATATTTGATCTTATAACACAATATGCATGATACATTGTGGTTATAAGATATTCCCTTGAGCCTTAATAATCCCCTGATTCTATAATTTTCTAGATTCTCTTCCAAAACCCAAGTGTAAAATGCATATTAAGGGCTCATAACAATTGAGTTAAGTTCAGTTAAACATACATGTATTCAACAGTTAGTCAGTTAACGGGGGTGGCACACCTCCACGTACAGAGCCCCATGTCAGGCCCTAGATTCACAGGGCAGATGGGAGATGCCTTCAAAGCTATAATGAACCCGGGCTAGATAACACGAGTAGAAGAGAGGATACAGTAAGTCCTCACTCGACGTCATTGATAGGCTCTTGGAAACTGTGACTTTAAGTGAAATGACAAAACCATTTTACCATAAGCTAGTTGATATGAACAAGACTTGAGTTCCTACGGCATAGTTCTGGTCACAAAAACATCACCAAACTTCTGAATAAAGACCCAGAACATTTCCAATACTGAACACTGAAATAAATGTGAGATATAAATATATTTAAGAAAGAATAAGTTCCTTTTTGTCCGGAACCTCCATCTTCTAGTAATTCACCAAAATGACCAACACAAAGGACATAGGAAAGGCCCCACTCTATGTCCTCTTGGCCTTTTAGAAAACATGGAGTTGTTCCTTTGGCACATACATGCGAATGTGCAAGGAAGGTGCTATTGTGTTCAAGGAAGGTGTCTTGAACAGGACCTCAAGGGAATGGGCCCTGTTCAAAAAGGCATGCCCCCCAAAGGTCACCACGGCACAACGGGAAGGGTCTACAGTGTCACTCAGCAGGCGGTTGGCATTGTTGTAAGCAATCAAGTTCAGGGCAAGATTCTTGCCAAGAGAATTAATGTTTGTATTGAGCATATTAAGCACTCTCTGAGATGCTTCCTGAAATGGATGAAGGAAAATGATCAGAAAAAGAAGGAAGCCAAAGAGAAACGTACCTGGATTCAACGGAAGCACCAGCCTGCCCATCCCCCCTACCCCCTGCAGAGAAGCACACTTTTGAGCACCCATGGAAAGGAGCCTGAGCTGCTGGATTCGTGGCATGATAGGTGTAAAAAAATAAAAGCCCTTTAGTGATAAATTTTTTTTTTTAAAGATTAATAAAAAGGAGTAAGATAATTCTTTTCCAACCCACTTATTCCAGTTCAGGGTCGCAGGTGGCTGGAGCCTATTTCACAGCTCAGGGCACAAGGCAGGACCCGCTCTGGACAGGACGCCCGCCACCACAGGGCCACTCACATCCACGCTCACTCAGACTGGGACAATTTAGACCCTCCAATTCACCTCAGACCACATCTTTGGGATGTGGGAGGAAACCGGTGTCCCTGGAGAAAACTCAAACAGACATGGGGCGAACGCACAAACCCCACAGAGACAGTGGCCCCAGCCAGAAATCTTTTCTCATTTTCTCATCAATGTTATAATAAAATGACACTGAAAAAAAATGGCTTTATTCAAGGACCTACGACATGACAAATTGTTCTAGGTGTTCATAGAAAGGAATTCTGTCCTGTCAGCAAGATTACCCTCGAGTCCTCTGAGATCCTTTCCAACTGAATTTTTAAATACCACTAAAAATGTTTCTAGTTCTTATTTTGTTAAGTTCTATAAAACTGGGGGGAATTATAACCGAAAAAAATTAAAAGTTAGAAACTCCTGACCTTGTCATATAATATAATATATTATATTAGGATTCTTTGGTTGCAATTGACATAACCCCAGTTAGAAAAGGCTAGACAAAAGGGGGAGGCCCATTGGCTCATGTTAAGCACCCTTTCCTTGTCAAAGGTGGGGAGGGATGGAACCAGGGACTCAAATGGTTTTGGGGACTCTCTTTCTATCTTGTTCCCCACAAATGAACTTTATTATCTCAGAGGAGCTGAGTCCTCAGGTTGGAAGCAGAGCTGCCAGCTACCCTGGACTTACATCTTCACAGTTTTGTGGCCAGAAAGACTCCATTTCAAGTCCAAATCTGCCAGGGAAGCACTGATTGGTCAGCTGAGGTTAAGTGTTGGATGACCAATAATTCCAGTCTGCCTGGAACTGAGTGAGGAGGTTCCTGGGATGTGGGACTTTCAATTTGGAAACTGGAAAAGTCTGAGCAAACCAGAACAGGTGTAATCCTCCAGACCAATGATTGTAGCTAGCGAGGTGAGGTACACTCGAATTTAACTCAAAATGCCTACCCTTTAACGGATCGTTGTTGCCAGGAAGTTGGGAGCCACACAGGACCCATACAGACCTGATGGTGGGAATTGGGGAAAGAGTGACATCCATCACAAAGCGGTGGCTTAGAAACGACCACCAAAACATTACTGGGAATTAGGCAGGTGCCCCAACCTGTTTCTATCATACATACCTCATAATTTGGATAAGTGATACCTGAAACAATTCCAATCAAAGAAACTTACCTTGCAATTTTAATTCTCTAGGATGAGTCTTATTCCATTACTGCTTCAGTGTAACAGATGCTACCCTAGTGAACCCCAATAGTTAATACACAGCTTAAACCACTTCCAGATCCAAGAAATCTAATTCATTTCTTAGAAACTATCCCAGTAAGTACTACATTAATCACTTGTCATGTCTTCAAAACTACTATACTCTGTCAAAACATATCGTGCAGTTTGACGTTAAACAGTCTGAAGCATTTATAACAATGTAATGTATGCATTGCTGTCAAGCTGCGTATTCACCTTCTAGCAATTTGCTTTTCTTGAGAACTTAGTTTCCCCTCCATGTGCTTTAGAATTGCTTGAATTCTTTAGCTCATTCTTTCAGGAAACGGAATTAATATTTAAAGGCAGAAACAGTGTAATTTCAAGAATGTCTCAGTAATAACCAGAGTTTCCATAACATAAATTATCCTATCCTTTTAGTAGTCCTATTTCCTTTACCAAGTCACACAATCAAGACAAGCTGAGGGGGAAAAGGGAACTTGAATCATATTTAAATCTCGGAGGAAGAGTTAGGCTTGTTGAGCCAAGATGCAAAGTCAACAAACGCAAACACACATGGACATTTCTAGGCTGCCTTCGGTTGCCTGTGCTTTTAAGAAAATAGATTCAATGTCACATGTGCAAAATGGTATCGTATAGAGAAACATCTTGGGTTACAAAGCCACAAAATCAAAGAATCTCACGACTGTCCCACTCTTAGAATTTCTCCTCACTACCTTTGTCTTAGTTGCACAAATGATTTGAGTTTTCCAGCTAGAAAGTAGTCACTCCGGAACCACGTATGGTCTCTAGAAACATCTGTATGGACCCAGGCCACAGGCAGATGAGCTGGCAGGCAGTCAAGGTCTCCCAGCTCCATGGGAACACTACTGCTTATCAGACAGCCAGTTCTGTACATTGGCCAGCAGTCAAGGTCTCCTGGCTTCTCAGGATGCTGTGTGCATGAGAGCCGGCCTGCAGGGCCTGCCAGATGATTTCTCCCAAGGAACGCTCTTTGTCTTGCTGGACCTATCTAATCTTGCTTCTTCTCCATCTGGGGGCGGATCACTACCCCTCTGTCCTGCAGCCACCAGAGACTCGCCGGTCAGTAAGTCTCAATTACCCTGTCTCTCACTCAGCCACCCGGTGTGTTCTTTGGGCTTTCGGCTTCTCCGGCACAAATCTTGGATCCACTCTGACCCAGTCGGAACAACATCCTGACCTCTCAGCATGAAGGATCTTTCTTCCTTGATTCAGCTGATTCAGTTTGGTATTTCTCCAAAGGATATTTAATAGAAAAATAAGGGCAAATAAAGCTGTAAAAACTATAAAAGGATAAATGTGGATATGTTCGCAGAGTATAGAAGCTTTGTTCTGAGGTTACTGAAATAAGACAGATCTTACTTTCCCCTGAGCAAAACAGCGCGTCCTCGTCCTCAAGCCAAGGTGACTTGGAAGGTGAGCCAACTCTTCTCCCCCTCGTAGGAGAGCCAGGTTCCAGGAGCTCCCTCACCCTATCTTATCTGTTTCCCAGCATCTTCACGAAAATTGCACCACATCAAGTGTAACAGAAACTGGAAGAGCGATTTGGGGAGAAAGCACGTCCTGGGGAATGGACAAGAAGATTTAGAAGTGGAAAGTCCTGGAAAGGAAGTAAAGGAGAGACAACAGGTGGTGCTCGGCATAAAGGAGAGTAGAACAATGACATCTTGGTGGTCACATTAAGGGGGTGCAGAGGAACCCCCTCAGCCATGCAGAAGTGGCACATCCACTGAGTCCGGGAGGGGAAGAGTCTGTCTCATAGCACAGGCTCTGTTGCCTTAGGTATGACTTTGCCCCCTCATGAATAAACTGATGGAGTGCCCCTTAAACCATGAAATATGTTACCTCGTTTTTAAAGGACTCGTTTGTTGGAATCCCTGAAATTGAAAGCAAACTGAGGCAGGACACAGAGAAAGGATTTATCGCAAGTGTGCCACAGAGCACTTTGAAGCCATGCCCTTCAAGACTTAATTTTAAGGACCCCCCCAAAAATGACATACTAAAATGAAACATCATATGGTATTTTTATTGTGTATAATAATACATGTATAGTTATCTTAAGGCTATTCACTCAGCACTATTCACTTAGGCTATTCACTTGTCAAATTTCCCCCTTCCCCACTTATTAGGATGCATGTGATGTAGAGCCCAGATAATTATCTGAATAACAACTGAGATAATTGTTTCAGGTTTTGTTTTGTTTCCATAACCCAAGTAACTATGTTAATGATTGTTACAGGTTGAATCGTAGCCCCCCAAAAGATAACCACAACATAATCCATGGAAGCTATGTGTGTTACCTTAAATGAAAAAAGAATTGCTTTGCAGAGATGATCTAGTTAAGGATCTTGAAACGGGGAGGTTAGCCTGCATTACCGATGTGGGCTCTACAGCACACGTATCCTAATAAGTGGGGAAGGGGGAAATTTGACACTAACACACAGAGAAGTCGATGTGACCATAGAGACAGAGAGTGGAGTGGTCCAGCCACAAGCCAAGGAATGCCACCACCACCGAAAGCTGGAAGAAGCAGGGAATAGAGTCTCCCTCTAAACCTCTTGAGAGAGCCCAGCTCTGCCAACACCTTGATTTCAGTCCAGTGATGCTGATTTCCAATGCCTGACCTTCAGAACTGTGAGAAAATAAATTTCTGTTGATACAAGTTACCAACTTGTGGCAATTTGTTACAGCAGCTGCAAGAAATTCACACAATAATGCTAGGAATCAATATTTCCAGGGCAACAGGAAAGACGTACGAGTATAAAAATCAAGGAAACTAAGTAGACATACTATGATTAAAATTAAGTTGAAACTATCAATATGAACTCGTGGGTTTTTAAAATAAGATGCTAGAATGAATCTAAGATTCACCTTTTTGTTACACTTTAGAATCTCTGAAATCAGGGTTTATTTTTGGGATGAAGCAAAAGCAGTTTTAAGAGGGAAATTTGTATCATTACAGGCCTATCTCAAGAAACGAGAAAAATCCCAGATAAATAACCTCACGTTACACCTTTAAGAACTAGAAAAAAGAAAAACAAATGAAACCCAAAGTCATCAGAAGGAAGGAAATAATAAAAATCAGAGCAGAACTAAATGAAATAAAGAACAAAAAGACAATAGAAAAAAATTAATGCAACAAAGAGCTTGTTCTTTGAAAAGATTAATAAAATTGAAAAACCCTTGGCTAGACTCACTAAGATAAAAAGAGAAAAGACACTAATAAACAAAGTCAGAAATGAAAGAGGGGAAGTTAGCACGGATGCCACAAAAATACAAAGGATCATCCAAGAATACTACGGAGGACTATATGCCACCAAATTCAATAACCTAGAAGAAATGGACAAGTTCTTAGACACACATAGCCTTCCTAGACTGAATCATGAAGAACTGGAAAATCTAAACAGACCAATTACCAGTAAAGAAATTGAATCAGTCATCCAAAACCTTCCCAAAAGCAAAAGTCTGGGCGGAACCAGTGAATTCACTAGTGAATTCTACCAGACATTCCAAGAGGATCTAATACCTCTTCCACTCAAACTCTTCCAAAAAATTGAAGAAGAGACAATACTCCCTAACTCATTTTATGAGGCCAACATTACTCTGATACAAAAACCTGGTAAGGACAACACAAAAAAGAAAACTACAGACCAACATCTCTAATGAATACAGATACAAAAACCCTAAACAAAATTCTAGCAAATCGAATACAACAATGCATTAAAAAGATTATTCATCACGACCAAGTGGGGTTCATCCCAGGGGCACAAGAATGGTTCAACATACGCAAAGCCATCAATGGGATACATCACATAAAAAAATAAAGGACAAAAATCATATGATTATATCAATAGATGCAGAAAAAGTGTTTGACAAGATACAACATCCATTTACGATTAAAACAGTTAATAAAATAGGTATAGAAGGAAAATACCTTAACATAATAAAGGCCATATATGACAAAACCTCAGCTAATATCATAATTAACAGTGAAAAACTGAAGCCCTTTGCTCTACGTTCAGGAACACGACAGGGCTGTCCCCTATCACCTCTGTTTTTCAACATAGTATTGGAAGTCCTCGCCAGAGCAATCAGGCAAGAGAAAGAAATAAAAGGCATCCAAATTGCGAATGAAGAAGTTAAATTGTCATTCTTTGCAGATGACATGATGTTATATATAGAAAACCCTAAAGATTCTACCAAAAAGCTATTAGAAACAATCAACGAATACAGTAAAGTTGCTGGCTACAAAATCAACGTACAAAAGTCCATTGCATTCCTACATACTAACAATGAAATCTCAGAAAAAGAAATAAAAAAAACAATTCCTTTTGCAATTGCAACAAAATAATAAAATACCTTGGAATAAACTTAACCAAGGATGTGAAGAACCTATACACTGAAAACTACAAAACATTTTTTAAAGAAATTGAAGAAGACACAAAGAAATGGAAAGACATTCCATGTTCGTGGATTGGAAGAATCAACATAGTTAAAATGGCCATATTACCCAAAGCCATATACAGATTTAATGCAATCCCCACCAAAATCCCAATGGCATTTTTTAAAGAAATAGAACAAAAAATCATTAGATTTGTATGAACCAAAAAAGACCCGAATAGCCAAAGCATTCCTAAGAAAAAAAAACAATACTGGAGGTCTCACACTCCCTGACCTTAGCTTGTACTACAACGCAACAATAATCAAAACAGCATGTATTGGCAGAAAAACAGATACATAGACCAAGGAAATAGAATTGAGAACCCAGAAATAAACCCACATAAATATGGACAGATAATTTTTGTCAAAGAAGCCAAAAACGTACAATGGAGAAAAGACAACCTCCTCAATAAATGGTGCTGGGAGAATTGGAAAGCCACGTGCAAAAGAATGAAACTGGACTGCTATCTGTCACCATGTACCAAAATTAATTCAAAATGGATCAAGGACCTAAACATAAGACCTGAAACAATAAACTGCATAGAAGAAAACATAGGTACTAAACTTATGGACCTTGGGTTCAAAGAGCATTTTATGAATTTGACCCCAAAGGCAAGGGAAGTAAAAGCTAAAATAAATGAATGGGACTATACAAACTAAAAAGCTTCTGCACAGCAAAAGAAACCATTGACTAAAGAAAGAGGCAACCAACCGAATGGGAGATTTTTGCAAATAACACCTCCAATAAGGGACTAATATCCAAAATATATAAGGAACTCATACAACTCAACAACAAAAAAACGAACAATGCAATTAAAAAATGGACAGAGGATCTGAAGAGACATTTCTCCAAAGGGGACATACTATAAATAGACATATAAAAAAATGCTCAACATCACTAATCATCAGAGAAATGCAAATAAAAAACCACAATAAGACATCACCTCACCCCAGTTAGAATGGCTATCGTCAACAAGACAAATAGTAACAAGTGTTGGAGAGGCTGTGGAGAAAAAGGAACCTTCATACACTGTTGGTGGGAATGCAGACTGGTGCAGCCGGTATGGAAGGCAGTGTGGAGGTTCCTCAAAAAATGACGACTAGAATTACCATATGACCCAGCAATCCCTCTCCTGGGTATCTACCCAAAAAATCTGAAAACATTTATACATAAAGACACGTGTGCTCCAATGTTCATTGCAGCTTTATTTACGGTGGCCAAGACACGGAAACAACCAAAGTGCCCTTCGATAGGTGAATGGATAAAGAAGTTGTGGTATATATACACAATGGAATACTATTCTTCCATAAGAAAAGATGAAATAGTACCATTTGCAACAACATGGGTGGATCTTGAGATTATAATGCTAAGCGAAATAAGTCAGACAAAAAAGTAGAGAACCATAAGACTTCCCTAATATATGGTATATAAAACTTAAAACAACAAAAGAACAAGACAAACAAATGAATAAACAAAAACTCATAGACACAGACAATAGTTTAGTGGTTACCAGAGGGTAAGTGGGGAGGGAGGTAGTAGATAAGGGTAAAGGGGATCCAATATACGGTGATGGAAGGAAAACTGACTCTGGGTGGTGAACACACAATGTGATATGTAGATGATGTAATACAGAATTGTACACCTGAAACCTATGTAACTTTACTAACAATTGTTACCCCAATAAACTTTAATTTAAAAAAAAATGATTTATCTTATAATCAATGACAGTTTATATGTAAATTGGTTCTCTATTTTTCAATGGAACATAAAATAATGAATGACTCTCAGTTTTAATAAAATGTAAAACATACTTTCTACTTTTGAGAATTGACCTGGCCTAGACGGCCCCACTATCCAAATGTGTGATAATTTGAGCAACAAAAAAGAATATTGATTCTAGTGGATTGAAACACAATGAATCAATGAAAATAGTTGAGTCTGTAATGATACTAAAAAAAAGAGATCAAGAAAAATGTATTATGTCACAATCTGCTGTAACCTACTTTGAAAATTGGTAATTAAAATGAAAGAATTAAGCCTTTATCAAGCTATTCCAGTAAAAATAGTATTTCAGAGAAATCAATCAGCTGGTTGATGAAGGAAGGCTCTGCTTTACAGAAGAATACCAGATAATACTGAGAAGTCACTGAGCCCAGCAAGGATGCTCAGATGATATTAAAATCACTGCGTGTATGATTAATGGAAATTAGATATTTATATAATGCCAAAATAGCACCACACAGATTATTGGTTAATGTCAAAGACAAAAATCAATCATTTTACTATGGAGGAATCAAGCTGGTATTATCATAACCTCATAGCCAAACTCACCAGTGGTGTTATAATATATTATGTGCCCCAATGCAATAGGAGGTACACAATATCACCTATGATGATTTCAATCAAAAATGAGTGAGTTGGATCCATTAATCCTATAGAACTAACTTATTGTTTATAGGAAATAGAAGGGAGAGGACCAAGTTAAATGACCCCATGAGAGATGATAAATCTGACAAATATAGAAAATGGACATCTTGCAGGCAAGCTGGCTTGGCCAGCTCAACAAGTCAAGGCCGTAAAACAAAGAGGGAACAGGTGCCTGAGTAAAGGAGTCTCAGGGATTCAATAGCCAGATTCCATGGGTGATCCTGAGTTGGGGCTTAGTTTGAACAAACCAACTACACTGGACATTTGGGAGATAATCGAAGAAACTTGAAGAGGAATTATGTAGAAGATAAAATAAAAATGTATGGACATGGAAAGGTGGCAGTTACTAACTGAAAAAAATCACCTTACTTCCTAGCATGGGTAGTGCAATCTTATTTTTGGCTTTAAAAAGCATTCATAGACCTATATCATACATCACACACACACACAAACACACACAAATAAAATAATATACCCTAAGGTATTAAAAGTGATCATCTCTGAATCATAGGAATAAAATGTTTTTATCTTCTGATTATTTGTCTGTATTTTCTAACTTCCTAGGATGTTCATTTGCTGCGTTTGCAATATAAAAAAAATACATTTTAAAATAGAAAATAAAATCCATCCAGGACTTCCATTTTGGCCTGTGTAAAAATCTAGCTACCCCAGCCAACTATCCCACTGACACATAAAAACATCTTTCAAAAACAAAACAAAATAAATAATAGCAAAAATTTTAAAAAATGAAAAGAGAAGAGGGGGAGCCAGAGAATTAACTTCACTGTGCATGTTAAAATTTCAAAAGTAGACACTAAAAGAACTGAAAAAGAGTGTAGAACTTCTAAACTGGTAGTGAGAGGAAACGGAATGGAAGGGGGAGCAGAAAAAGGAGAAACAAATACCAAGAACAAAAGCATATGGTAGATCTTAACCCAAATGCACGTTCTGACAATAACGTAAATGGACTAAATGTTTCAGTTTAAAAGACAAAGATTAAAACATCCAATTGCATACAATTTGTAAGTGGCAGCTATATAATGAAAGGATACAGGAAGGTTCAAAGAAAAAAGAAGATAGACCATAAAAATAGTACCAAAAGAGAGTTGGTATCACTTTATTAGACAGTATATGGATTAGATAAAAGATGATAGATGATTGATAGACAAGATAAAATGATGCATAGATAGACAGATAGATACAGACACACACACACACACACACATGTGTACACACAAATTTATATGTTAGAAATGTAAACCTTAAGGCAAAAAGCATTTCTAAACATAGAGTTAAAATAATAGTTTTAATTTACAAGATATAATAATTTGAAACTTGTATACCACCCACAAGATACACTCAAAATAGATAAAACCAAAATGACAGAACCTTGGGAGAAAAATAACAATCACATACCCCTTTTAGCAACTGCTAGAGCAAGTGAATATATACGAGTATGATTAAGGCTATAACAGGTTTGAACACTATAATCAATAAGATTTATTTAAGGTAACTATAAAGAATACTGCACCCCAAAAATGGGAAATACAAATTCTTCTCAAGAATACATGAAACATTTACAAAATTGACAGTATATTGGGCTGCCAAGTAAAGCTGAACGCATTTTAAAGGAGTTGGATGATACGGACCACTATGCAACTGTTAGAAATCAACAACAGCAATAAGAAAAAATGTTTTATTTGTATAACCATGGAGTTACAATAAATTTGGTTATCGCAAAATAATATGCCTGGCAGGAGGGTTCTAACAGATGAATATGAGTGAGTCACCACCGATAGTCCAGTGATAAAATTAATGTCTGCATGAGTGCATAAAGGGATAATTTTTTGGACTTAACTGGATCTGTTCTGCTTTGGAATGTGGGAAATCACTTGTTCCTAAGCAATTCACAGGGTTTTCTGGTTCAGCCTTTGTGCTTTTTCCAAGCCAAAATGTGCCTTCCCACGGTCCAGCAAGATAAAGTACTCCGTACAGCTGGATTTTCAAAACACCCTTGCGAGTTGGGTCTTTATGAGGATAAGCAGAAACAAATCACTAAATTTAGGTCTTCTTTCATATTTTATATACTCGAGATCGAGCTCTAAGTATTAGCGCCAGAAAACACAAGTTGGGCACACGGACATCGCATGTCTAAACAACACTAAAAAGAGGAAATGTAGCCAAACTACAATGGAATTTATTGATAAAAGCTAAAGAATTGCTCTGTGGCAATTTTGTGTGTGACATGATATGTAGTTGTCTCTGCTTTTATCTGGAAGATACTTGGGAGCTTAGAAGAGTGTGAATGTAATTAACAGTAAAGGGAAAAATTCCAAAATGTCGTTTGAATGCAGAAGTGCTCCTGAGAACCTGTGGTCAGTGGAGCCTTCAGGTACCGTAATGAGAACCATGGATCGCCATCCTGGACATCATGGGGTTCCTGAGTCTGTTTCTATTGATTAAACAACACAGTAGGAGAGCTCGTCTACCTTTAATAGTTTCATCTCCTGGTGCAAACAGAGATCAGAATCCCGGGCAATGGATGAAAGACTTTTTGGTAGACTATTAAGGTGTACATCAAAGAAGAGGTGACAAGGTGACAGAAAAGGAATGGAAGGGGAGAGTGAATTTCAAAGTGATTTCAGGTGTAACTGCGCATATGGGCTCATTACTAAAAGCAGACTACCAATTATTCAGGGAGAGCTATGGCTCTTTGCTCATGAGCAAAAGCAATGGCGGACTTAGTCTTCAGGCAGTGCTGTCCAACTTTGTTCACAGCATTTTTTTTTTTTTTTTTTTGTTCACAGCATTTTTAATCGCACAAAGAAAGATTATTTCTTTTCAACATACTGGGTAGGCTGCTGGCCACCTGGACCAGCCAGGCCCTGCCCTGAGAAGTTTGACCTTTGGGCCCCAAATGTACGATAATAGCTGTTTCATAGGTGTCTCAAACTCAACATCCAAAGCCCAATTCTTCATCTTCCTCCCCAACTCTGCTTCTCCCACAGATATCCCATCTCTGTAAGTGGCAACTCCATTCTTCCAGTTGACGAAACCAGAATCTTGGATTGAACCTTGACTCATCTCATTCCCTCATACTCCACTGTGAACTGAATTGTTTCACCCAAAGAAAGGTATGTTGAAGTAATAACCCCAGTCCCTCGGGATGTGATCTTATTTATGAATAGGATCATTGCAGACGTAATTAGTTAAATCAGGATGAGATTGTACTGGAGTGGGGTAGGTTCCAAATCCAATATGACTAATGTGCTTATAAATAGAGGAAACTTGGTCACCGACAGGCACACAGGGAGAAGAGCAGGTGATGATGAAGGCGAGATCGGGGTGACGCTTTGGCCAAAGAATGCCAGAGATGGCCAAAAACAATGAGAAGCCAGGAGAGAAGCCTGGAACAGTTTTCTCTCCCAACCCTGAGAAGGAACTAACCCTGCCAACACTTTGACTTTGGACTTCTAGCCTCCATCTGGGAAGGTTTGTACATAAAAGAACACGTCTGAATCCTATATGGGGCTCAGAGAGACACGAGGCTCATACGGCATATTTTGAACCCAGCATTAAAAAAAAAAAAAAAAAAAAAAAAACGCTATGGCAATATTGTTATAACTTCCAAAAGAAGAAGTATGATGTCTATCATTTATATTATTTTATTATATTGAGGAAGACAGTGAACAAGGGACGTTGCAATACACAATAACAGGCAATTCAAAAGAGGAAGAATAAAAAACCAATAAGCATATGAAAAAATGTGTTTAACCTCACAAGTCATCAAAGAAACACACACATTAAACAATAACAAAACAACCTTCCTACATGCTGGGTAGGAATATTTCAATGATAGCATCCAATGAATTTCAGAACAAGCATGGTGGGAATGTAAAATGGGCAAAACCTTTCTCAAGGAAAGGTTGGCATTATATATCCAAGGTTTTCAAAATTCATATTCTATTATTCAGTGACAGCACTTACAGTTTGCTCCAATCCTTCCACATGCTTTTTGTACATACAAGATAATTGTTTCCGGCAAGTGCCAGAGCTGGGATTGGAACTCAGGTCGCTTAAGTGCAAAGATCAGGGACCTACCATGTTCTCAGCCTCCCACAAGGACAGTGGGTCCACAGAAGTGGACATGGAGACTTTAGATGTGGACCTTTCGATCTATGGTCAAATGGTTTGGAAAACGCTTTCCGTGTAAGTAGTGAAAGCCATGCTTTGACCTGCAGGACACCTGAACCGGGATAATCCCCTGCCAAGGAAAGCAGGGCACTGAGCATTTAAAACCCGCGCACCAATAACTTCTGACTATAGGAACACATTACGATTCACATCACAGTGATGTGTTTTGGAAGGTTATCGTAACAAGAAAGTCCCTGACACTCCCATGAATAAATGCATGTACACATCTGAACCGATTGAAGGATGCTTGCTCTAGAACTCTTTGCTACAAAGAGCTTTAACTTGAGACACGAAACACCAATTACTTTGCATGCTCCAGCTTAAGCAATTTAGAATTATTTTGAAAGCCCTTGTCAGAAAAGTAAACGAAAAACAAGCAGGCTTTGCAGGATCTCAGCCTCGCGCTCCAGTCAGCCCACTGTTGTGGGATCGTACAAGATTAGTTGTGAAGGTGGACAAGACACTCCAATGCTAGCTGTTGTCCTGAAATTAATACATTTCGAAGTCGAGAGCCAGGCAAGTGGCAATGCTAATCGAGCAAGTGACAGCATTAATCTCCTTTGGCTCAGCTCAAAATAGGATATGCCACAGGTGACCCCGAGTCCTTCTCTCCCCTTCTCAAGCCATTAGCTCAACATCATATTTCTTACTGCTGCCAACACTGGCGCCACGAGTAGCACAATTCCAATAGGGGGGCAAGAACACACGTGATGAGAACAGCTTATTAACTCCGTCTAGGAATCTTTGTGCTCACCTGTGCCTTGTTCTAAGGTATGGTCTTAATTTGCCAAAAGTGAGAAGGTAGCCTGCAACCAATTATCCTATGCACGTTACAGGAGGCTAAACAGTTAAAAACATCAGGATTTAAATTTAAATTGTGTGTTACAATGATCAAAGAGAGGTCTATGCCAGAGGATTTCAATACAAATGAGTTGCAGGAAAACATAGGTGTCGCAATTCTGTTGCAGTTATCTCCACTGTGACAAGGTGCCACAAATGATCTAGAACTGAAGCATGACAAGGTATCAGATCTCCTGCAACCTGGACAAGCTCTGCCCTGATGGAATGGCTTAAAGAACCAACCAGACAGGAATGTAAAAATCATTCTCCATAAACAAGGGTCCCATAGAGAACCTAGCAAACCCAAATCTAAGGTCTGTCCTCATCCATAAAAACAGAGAACTGTCCCTCAACTCTAATTTCCATCTCTTAAAGTTCCTAATGCCCTTTAATTTAAAGGCCCAAAGGCTGGCACTCTCCCTTTTCAAAGTTCTTTGCTGTTTCGTGCGTATGTCCATGTTATCTTCTGTCCAGCTTATAAGAATCCAGCATCCCTTCCCTGTGTCGTTCCCTCCTTCGCCAGCCGACAGCTCTAGGCCAGCACAGAGCCTGAACCTTCACTGCTTATTTTCCAGAACTGGACCGTGTCCTTACAACTCTCCTTCCCGGAGCCCACGTGCTCCAGGATGATGCAATGCCCGCACTTTCTGCATTGCAGACTCGAGCAGAAGCCTCTGGATGTACTCCCTTTGGAGAAGGAAGTTAGGGAGGAAATTGCCATGAAAATCCTCTCTCCCGTGCTCCTGCACTGTGAATAACTCCATCAGGCCAGCAAACACCTGGCCCAAGGACAGCCAACCAGCAGGCTGGCAAGTGACCTGAGACAGAATCTCAGTGACAAGGGATGTGGGGAGGATGTAATTTTAGGTTGAAAATGTGTGGCTCAAAAAGTAACACCTGCTGTTTTCATAAAACTCGCTGTAGAATGTCATGTTTGACAAGGTTTTCTGGGCCTGTGGAGATGCACAGGAGTTTGATGTGAGATTTCCAAAGTCAAATATTGAATAACCCCCACAAGAGAGTGACAATGGCCTAATGAGAGAAAGAGGGAAGGGCCACCACACTTAATATCGGGTGGGGGTGGCCTTTCCCAGGCCCCATGGATGCTCATCCTACAAGAAAACCCTAAATACACAAGTGAGTGACTCTTAAAACCAAAGGGCCTGAGGAGAATATTAATTTTTCTCAATTACAGTTGACATTAAATATTATTTTATATTAGTTTCAGGTGTACAGCGTAGTGGTTAGACATTTGTATAATTTACAAAGTGATCCCGGCAACTAGTCTAGTACCCATCTGTCACCATACACAGTTATTACCATATTATCGACTCTATTCCCCACGCTGTACTTCACATCCCCGTGACTATTTTGTAACTACTAATTCGTACTTCTTAATCCCGTCACCATTTTTACCTGCCCTCCTAACTGCCCTCCCGTCTGGCAGCCATCAAAATGTTCTCTGTATCTATGAGTGTTTCTGTTTAACGTGTTCATTTATTTTGAGAACATTAATTAAATGGCATTTAAATCACTGCCTAAGAGTAAAAGGGGTGTTGAAATTTATGACTGAATTATCATTACAAAATTATTTGCATACGAGTAACTAAACCATTTTTAAGAATGTAATTATACTTTATATAAAGTGACATATATTTCTTTAACATTACGCGATTCCAGGGACAGGAGTAATTTGACTGTTAAAGAGTAACCAGTGTCTGCACTGTGTATGAACTTCTGCAGGTCGTATTTCGCTCGAGATATCTAAAATGGTGTCATGATCAAAGGAAGGCTAATAGAGCTCAACCATATTTTAATAGTTAATTGACCCAACTAGTACTAATGGTTGCTTTTAAGAGATTGAACATAGAAACAGACAATGACTAGACCGTATATAAAGATACAACCCTGACCTACAATCTGCAGCACCCAGCCCAGGAAACCAACCCATTGTCTCCGTAACCTGCCCAGGAAGCCAGCCTGCTCTCTCTAAGTCAGATGTGTGGGGAGTCAGACCACTATCTCTAGTGACAATGCAGGAAGCTAAGCAATAACCCCTGTAACAACCGGCCCCAAATATCTAGGCCTTGATTAATAACTGACAGCTTCTCTGATTTTCCCTCCACTTCCAACTTGGGGACAACGAGAGCAAACCAAATGTGTTCCCCTACAATCACAAAGGACACCCTGCTTTTAGTTAGCCCTCTCCAGCCTCCCCAGGCCAACAGCCTCCGTTTTTCATTATGAAGCTTTCCCACTTCTCTGTCTGCCTTTGAGTCTCTGCCAAAATACAAATGACAACGACTAACTCCCTTGCCATAGCAAGTAAAGAGTAAATAACCTGTGCTTATTCTCATTTGGATGATCTTCATCTATTGCCACACTTTTATGGACATTTCTAAAAAGAATTCTCATAACAAGCAAGACAGTACATCAAGGAAGCTGAAGGTGATGTGACATGTCACTAGAACTGCTGGTCCTAAGACTCTTGTGTGCTGTCTTTTCTGCCACCTTATGTGAAAGAAGTCCTTGAGTCCAAATCCATCCTCCACGTGGCTACGTTTATGAGTCCACCTGTAAAGCATTATTCCCACAGTATATAGATCTTATAATCGAACAAGAGTACTGTTTCAACACGCTTCCAAATGATGCAATGAACGATTTATAAAAAAAGCTGGGCCAATACAGAGCTCCCCAGGTCATTGCAAAATTTAGAAACAGAAGAGTAGAGAAGACGACCTGACTCTATCTTATGCATTTCCTTTAAAGAGTCTATTAAGAAAAATGAAAGTCAGAATCTGGTGAAAGAGGTCAAAAGCCAAAAGCCAGGTGTCAGCAACTCACCATTTCTCACTGAACCTCTAGCCATGTGTCTTCAGGTCCCCACTGTAGGGTTTTGGTCTCTGCCCCAGAGATGCCCAGAGGAGACAGCTCCCCCAGAAATGGGGAAATCATGAAACAATGGAGAAAACGTTCTAGAGTGACAAAAGCAAAATGATTTTCCTCCCAGTGGTTTTCTTCCTCATGGAAGCAATGAGTTTATGTACTTGAGTGCATAGACACTCAGTCTCAGAAATTGGTGAAACAAATAAAAAGCCCAGCAAAAGGGAAATTACAAAGAAGTGCACTGCAGACCTTCGTGCCACATACGTTAGTTATCCCAGGAACACAGTAGTTAAAAGCCAAGCACACTTCCCGCCAATATTCTGTGGGACCCAGTTCTGCTGAGAAATGAGCTTTTCACAACATGCCTCAAACCTGTCTAAAATAATTACGTGAGAGGCAGAAAGGTGGCATTTAAATTCTAGTGACACATTAACGAACAAGGTAATACTCTTGACAGACACCAAGAAAGATTCACCAGGGGCAGCCCAGAAAGAGCTTCGCAGGTCAAAATATAAGCCTTGGGAGGCCATTGTGCATCAGGGCTGCACTTCAGACAGTCACGTCTTCACAGACACTGACGTATTTCCTCCTTTTATTGTCCTTGGCAGATGCTTGGCAGACGTCTCGTCTCAGAAGATTCAAACCTTTGTCTTGGAGTCGAGAGTAGAATCTCTTAATTGCAGTATCGGTTATAACAAGGTCTATCTTTGGAAAAGCAATGCCTCCTTCGAGCTATGTCATTGTCCAGTTGGAGATGGTATAACCTCAAAGTTTAATAATTCAGAGTACGAAGCTAGAACATGAAGGGAAGTACGTTTCTCATGGAGTAGGGTATTTATGGGTGTGAACATGTCCCCAGAAATGTGCTGTGGCATCTTTGGCCGATCACCAGAGCCGGTGAGAGGAGAGGTGGGTGCCAAGCCCCTGGGTGGCTGTCCTGAGGCCCCTGCAGTGTCCCCATGGTGGCCAGGTGTCCTGCAGACAGCTTGAGCAGTAACGAAGCTCAGGTCGCTTTTAGGGCTTGAATGTGTTCCTCCAAACTTCCTATGTCGAGGTCCCACTGCCTCAGAATGTGACCTTATTTGGGTCCTCGCCAATGTAAAGTCAAGATGAGGTCATTAGGGTGGGCCCTAGCCCAGTGTGACTGGTGTCATGAAATGGGGGAATTTGGATGCAGACATGCAGACAGGGAGAACGCCAGGTAAAGATGAAGTGAGACATGCAGACAGTGAGAGATAAATACTACATGGAATCACTTATCTGTCAAATCTAAAAAATAAAAAAGTCAAACTCATGGCAACAAAGAGTAAAAGTGTGATTGGCTGGAGGAGGGGGACGGGGGAGGCTGGTTATAGGGTACAAATTTGCAGTTAAAAGATGAATAAGGTCTGAGGATGTAACATATGACATTATGAGCATAGTTGGTGATACTGTATTGTGTAATTGAAATTTGCTAAGAACTTAAATGTTCTCATCAAAAAAAAACAATGTAAATGTGTGAGATGACAGATGTGTTATCTCAGTGGGGTATTCTTTCACAACGTATACCTGTATCAAATCATCACCTGATACACTTTAACTATCTTACAATTTTATTTGTCAGTTATACCTCAATAAAGCTGGAAAAAAGACATAGTTGAAAATAAAAAAATAAAAAACGAAGTCGGAGAATGGGGGGATGTGTCTCAAAGCTGAGGAACACTGAAGGTAGGGAGGATGTGGAATAGTCTCCTTCACAGCCTCAGAAGACGCCCAAGTCTCCTGACACTTGACCTCAAACTTCTGGCCTCCAGAAACTGTGAGACCGTAAATTTCTGTGGTCTAAGCCCCCAGTTTTACAGCAAGTACAGGAACAAATACAGTTACCCTTTGTCATTCTTGCAAATATTATTTCAACTCCCAATAACCAGCCACATCACCATTGGTGTAAATCCTTGACCTGGTGTGAAAACTAGTCCCTTTCATAAATTTCCAGCACATTCTTCTTTGGTCTACTCTGTCAGTCCGCCAGCTCTTCTTGTATTTTGGACTTGCATATTCTAAAACATTAACTTATATTTCAGCTAAGGTACTGCAGTCACTGGAATGTCAAAAAAACAAATGATCTTGCACTATGACATTTTCTTGACTTGAGGTCTTAGATTTGTAAAGCACTGTAATTAAGATCAAAAGGAAGAATTGCAGAGAACAAGGAAACAAGGGAAAACATAAGGAAATTCTAAATGGTTGCTCTCTTCACCCATCTAGTCCTCATTAAAATGGAAAATTAAGCAGCCATCTGTTGATGATTGTCCTAAATTTCAAGGTGTTGGCTCTCCACGTGTGCTCCCCTCCCAGCAGTCTCAAAAGCAAGTTCTCAGGCCCCGCCCCGGCCCCATTAAGTCAGAGGGGATGGGGCCCGTCTCTGTGTTGGCACAAGTCTTCCAGGGGCCTCTGAGGCCCACTCAAGTGTGAGAACCACTTACACTCAAAGCCAGGAGGCAAAGCCAGGGACCACCTGATTGCAAATTCAGCTGAGAGTGACTACCTGACAGCACTGTGTTAAGAAGGGTTCTGAAGCCGACTCTGAGCTCTGATTTTACAATGAGGAATCTCTTCGTCAAGAAAGAGGGGACGCCGCTGGCGAGGCACCTAGCAGCCCTCCCGTGTGTCCCAGGGATGCCATAAGCCATCCGCACTATATCTTTCTTCACATCCGGGATTCCAAATAGAAAATGTTCCACGTTTCTCAGGTGACATGGACCCTACATATATGGATACAAAAAATGTAAAGGAGGAATAAAAAGTTTGCTTCAAGTTCTGAGACGAAACTCAAAATAAGTACGTGATGGCACTGCTCTTTCTTCTGTTAAACATTTATTTTCCCCTTTTCTCTCATACCTTGCGCCTCTTTCAGGATGGCCTTTTGGTGATGGAATAAAAGAAGTGGAGTTATACTTCACCTAATTCAGGGAAACAAGCGATATACAAAATCTAAACTTATAAGATAATTGAATTTGAAAGTTATTGTTTACACTGCATTTTCATGATAAAACATTCTCTTCCTTTTTAAAAGGGATTTACAAAAGAGTTCTTCAGAAGATTGTGTTCCTCGGAGGAATTTCGTATCTAATTTGATTTATTTTAAAAATCACCTCCTGCTTCCCGTTGCCTTGAGATCCTGAACTCCTGGGGACTAAGGCTGCAGCCTGAGCGCAGCTCCCCTTGTAAGCTTCTCTTCCCTCCCTGCCTGGGACCAGCTCCTTGCAGGTGAGAGCCACTCATCCAGCTACCGTCTCCCAAAGTGCTTTCCTTAGTCCTGCCCCGCCTCATGTTGCCATGTATACTGTGCCCTCCTCCACACCCAGGTAATACCTCCCTTCCTTTGGTCCCTGGCTCTGGCCCCTTCGTCTCCCCACAGCCTTCCCTGTCCAACCCAGACCTGGGTGCCGCTTCTCTGAACTTCCAGTGCCTTCCAACATCAGCCATTACTTGCCCTAAAGTCGCATACTTTGTCCTATGGTCCTTGCATGTTCCATCCTTCTCCAGTGCCTCCCCTCCCCAAGGAAGCCGTTTCTATCATGTCTCCCACAGCAGCACTGTAATATTCAATAGGTTCATGACATGAATAGATTCCTTGTTTGGGAGACTGCAGCAAGTCAGTTCCTCTCCTATTGCTTCTGCACAGGCTCCAATTAGAATGACTGAATTTCTTACCTGTTAAGGGTCATTGCTGGCCTCCGGGGATGCACTCAGAGTGATCTAACTACCACATAACCTATAGGAGCAGTTGACTAGGTTGTGTGACATGCACAGACTGGAAAACAAGGAAATCCGTATTCTGTCACTCAGCGGCTCTTAATGAAGTGTGTGACCTGGGGCACTGAGGCTGTGTCCTATGCTGTGGCCATAGGATCTCTACTGTCCGCTCTTAAGAATGATTCACCTGCGGGTCAGATAAAATGGCTCAGAGCATCAGCCAGCCTCAGCATAATCCGAACAGTGGTATTAATCCTTTGCCCTGTCCTCCAAAGTCCTCTGATCCTTATATTTTCTAGAACAAATGACAAGAAGCATCTTGATCTTATTATTTATAGCTCTAAATAAATGGGTATGAGCATCAACCAAACATATTAATCTTATTTCCCAAGAAATATACCCCCAGAAAATGCCAAGGAAATGATCTTTGAAAACTGCATATCCGGATGCAATGTAAAATATTTAAGGGAATGACTGTGCTCCTAGTTTCCATTTTCTGTTAAAGTATTCTACAGGCTCTTGTAAAAATCAAGCCAGTGCTTTTAAGGGCGGAAAATGGCCACGAGTTAAGAAAAACCTTCAAAGCCCCGGGGTTCTCCTTGATTTCCCTTTTACTTTCAGCGTTTGGCTTTGAATAAAGGACCTCAGATAACTTAGAATTCAAAAATTGCTGAACAGTACTTAGCAAAGTAAAACTCAAGTGAAGATGGTGAGAACTCAGCAACAGCTTCAACATTCACTGCTGTGTTTAGTGCTTCCGGGTCAGGCATCTCTTCAGCCACTTTCAACGGGTTCTTCCCCACCACCCACCTTCCCCAAATCCTCCACGATTGAAGGAAGATTTTCCACATTAGCCTGTGATGTCAAACTAGCAAATCATGTGGTCTACAAAAAGAACTGGAGAGCAGAAGATAATTATTCAAATCTCACCAACAGTCCATTCCGTTGAATTGGCTGCGGAGTGAACACTCACTTAGATGCACTCGTTTCATCCTCCAACAACCCTGCGAGACAAGTACTAGTGGAATCTCCCCGTCCCCAGATACAGAAATGGAACCCCAGAGAAGGCAGACACCTCGCTCAGCTCTCACACAGCCAGGACATGGCCCAGCCAGAGGTGGGGTGCACTGGGCCCAGAGGCTGGCACTCAGCCACCATGCTACACCTCCTGACCAACAGGATCACGCCCCAGGTGCTGGTACTAGTCTCATAAATGGTGAGTCAAGTGACAATTTGCAATGACCTGAAGTTCATCAAATTCATCAGTAAGATGCATTGGTATAAATGGCTGTTACGCAGAGAAGAAAGGTGAAGCCCATGAAAAATGAAGACTTCCGCAGGAACTCCTGTGGTCCAGGCACGCCAGGGAGGCCAGTGCAGGCAGACGTGAAGGAAGCTCCAGGTGCTCAGGGTGGTGTCCTGCCCTCAGCTCCTGGGTGGCCAGTTGGGGGTGAGGCCCACCTGGGGACAGCTGTGGAGGACAAGTCGGGGCCACGGTTTGAGGGAGCTATGAGATGGCACAACCCTCATCTTCCCACGTGGACAGACCCACTCTAGATAGCTGGGTAACTGAGGCTCCTACCGTGTTTCCCCGAAAATAAGACCTAGCCAGACCATCAGCTCTAATGTGTCTTTTGGAGCAAAAATTAATATAAGACCAGTCTTATTTACTATAAGACCAGGTCTTTAATTTATAATATAATATAATATAATATAATATAATATAATATAATATATAATACTGGGTCTTATATTAATTATATTAATTTTTGCTCCAAAAGATGCATTAGAGCTGATTGTCCGGCTAGGTCTTATTTTGGGGGAAACAGGGTATGTCAAGACATTCTACACTGGCCTCTTATCATCAGGACTGGGATTATCTAATGAGGTCCAGCTGCCACCAGAGTGAGAACACCCTCGGCCAGCTCCTGAGGTCTGCCATGCTGGACACAGCTCTCACTGGCTGGGCTGCCCTGGCTTTCTTCAATGTAATGGGCAGCAGAGAAGTTCAGAGCTCAGGCCTGGGGTCAGTCTCTCTGTACTTAAGGGCTACAGACCCTGGGACAATTTAGAATCTCTTGGAGACTTAGTTTCCTTATCTGAAAGATGGAGACTCATTTTCCTTATCTGAAAGATGGAGTTAATAAGACAGCTCCACCGGATTATTGTGAGGACAAAATGAGATGATGAACGTCCGGTACAGGGGACTGTGCCCCACATGTCAGCTTCTACAAGGTACAGGGAACAATGCCTCCTCACGTCAGCTGCTGCTCTTACTACTGCTGTCACGTACAGTGGCACAGGGAGCTGGACACACAGGCTCCACTCACCCGATGTCCTGTGTGGTCCATCTCCATGTCTGTAAAACTCCAGATACAACGTGTGATACTCAGTGTGCTGCCAGTATCCTGTCACGAAAGCAGAGCCTGGCATCGACGGCTGGTGTTCTGCTCAGGGGGTGACACTGGGGGAGGCTGCTGCAAGCACTTCCATTGTTATCAAGCAAGGCTTATGGAACATAAGAATCGGTTCCTGTAAGGGCCTCAGTGACCTGGTCAAGGTCATGGGGGCTGCTGGAAAGGAGCTCTCCATGGTGACACTAAAGATAGTCAAAATATATGGATGGGTGAAAATATTTAAGAAACCGCCCACACCTTTGCAGGAAGAAAGTGCAAGAAGCCAGGGATCCCTGGACAGGGGGGAAGATGCATGACAATAGCCCTAAACCTCCCGTGGCACTTTGACCTTGGGGGATTTTGTTTGCCTGACACCCGCTCTCAGGGTGACAGCATTTGCCTCCACAGCCTTGGCGTTTGCCTCGAGCGAGCATTTGCCTCGAGGCTCTTACCCCCCAGAGGGAGTCAGAGCTTTTCAGGGGCAGGGAGCTGGGGCTTCATTCAGCTCCCAGAAAGGGCCAATGGGCACTTTGGAGCCTGCTGACAAATTAGTGTTTCTTTAGTAAACGTCTTGTGTGTAGCCAAAGCTGGTTTGAGAGTTGCTGTCACAAAAACCAAGCAGCAAAAAATCAAGGCACAAGTTGGCCCTCACCTGCCTCAAACTTCTTTAGCTACTACTCAAATCGACCAAAAAGAACCCAAGAGACGTGCATGGCCACATCAGCGTAAGTCCGTTTACAAGAGAAACCTTCTCATTGTGCCTGCGAGTTTCATGGGGAATAAAGGGCAAGCGTCCTCAGCTCTGGAGAAGCCACTCAAGCTAAGGACAGCTGCAGCCACCCAACGTAGTTCAGGAGAAACCCACCAAAGCCAGGAGATCACGTTCAAGGTCATACCACAGGGAGGTGGACTGGATAAGAAAATACTTCCAACAAAAAAGTGCTTCTCCGTGGTCGGTCCTCCACATTCAGCAGCCAACCCGAAATCTAAAGTTGTTTTCCTCTCCTCCAAGCTGAGCATAATCCAAAATCCCTGTTAGAGGCAAACAGGAGTCTGAATTCTGGGTCCCCAAGTTGGGTGATCATGAAGTCCAGCTCCAGGATTTCCTGAACTTTCGTGGTTTTTGCTTAAACCAGGTCTCCTGGGCAGCCCCTTTGCACCAAAGAAACTTCCTTAGGCTCCATCCTGACCTGCTTTCACTATACTGGGAAATGTGTACATAAACATAGCATTTTATGAAAAAGGAGAATGGCACATGTAACCAAATGACGGTCCCAGAGTCACAGTGTGTGGCGACAGAAGAATGTCGGCCTGAGCGGCACTGGTCACTGTCTGCCGGAACCATAAGATAGAGAGGTTACAGGAGACACAAACTGCCTTTCTGTACGACTCCACAAAGTACCAAGCACTGCCCCAGGAGTCTGACCATTCAACAGGCTCGGAAGGCCTTGCTCCAGGGGGACACAGGCGAGGACGTCACGGTCACACGTGCAGATTTCACAATCCTGAGTAGCTGTACAGAGCGGACCATGCATGCCAGCCTATCTCTGTGAAAACACACTTCCCTGTGTAGATTGCTCTGAAAAAGATCTTGAAAAAGAAGAGCTTAGTTAGAGCTAAGTGACGCTCAATGCCACACAAGAAAATCCAGCCTCTCTGGGGTGGCCTAGCATCCTAGGGTTTTCCTGCTCCTGAAGTCCACCAGGGGCCAGGGGTGCTCCTCCACCTGGCAGCTGTAGGTGCCAAACGGTACACATCCAGCAAGGTGGCCACAGCCAGGGAAGAGAAGACGACGGGATCACATGGGATGGTTTCTTCACAAGAGGTTTTGCCCACACCTCTTGCCAGTCCCACAGCCCATCTGCCTGCAGGGAATCTTGGGTAAGTGGGGAGCAGTCTCCTCCCTGGGAAACAAACCGCTCTGGGTGTGATTGTGTAGGGGACCCCTCACAAAGCCTGCACCCCCATCCCTCCTCCCTGCTCCCCATCTTCCCCCCTACCCTCGCACCTGAATCCCTGCAGAGATTCCTTCTTTGAAGGATTACAGATGTTTTGGAATTCGTGTTTTGGAATTCTATTCTATACACACCATCTGGAAGGGATGAAAAGTGGCTTGATCATTAATGTCATTTCAAGGTACTGACTTGGGAGAAGCAATTATAAAAATCTAGAAATTGTTCCTGGCCAAGGTCAGGTCCAGGAGGTACAAGGTACAAGGGTAACAAAAGCCAAGAAGAGGAAGAATGACAACAGAAAATAAGTATGAGCCCATGTCAGGGTGAAGAGAGAGAATGAGCTGCTAAACCCGCAGAGGGGACACATGACAAGAGGCCGTGTGAGTGCAGGGCCAGCCGAGCCAGTGAAGAGGAATGAAGGAGCTGGAGGTACAGGAAAGACGGGGTTGCCCACTCCCCTGAGCAGAGGTCCCTGAGCTCCACTACCGAGGACCAGGTGCAGGGAGGAGGGGCGTTCCTCATACCCCTAACTGGAAACCCAGGGACCTCACTTATGCAAGTTCAGCTCTACCTTCTCTGCCCTGTAGCTCACTGAGTTCTGCCAGCCAGAGCCACTCCTGCACCTGCCCACACCTCCCTGCCTGAACTGGCCTCCGTGAATCTGGCCCTTTGTTTGCCCAAAAGGAAAGAAATATAATAATCTGCTAGAACCCTCCCTCTCAGCTGCTTTCGGGGTTCCTGTTTCTGTCTTGCCCCCCAGTTCTGTTGTCATCCACAGTCTGACAAGAGAGTAAGATTTACCTTTTTTAAATAAATGCCTAGAGTACAGTTCTTAAACTTGACCTTTCAAAAGAGTTCCTTTCCTCAGTCTGAGATCTTATACACGTATTTTTCTTAAACCTCTTCAAGAAAATGGTCTGCTTTCCGTTCTGCCTACCTTACTATAGATATTGAATAAAGCCTTGATTCTCAGCATGAGAACATTTATCCCAACAGGTCACTTTTTCAAAAAGGTTAAAGCAATTGAAAGAAGCCTTTCCCTTGATATCAAAGCCATAGACTTAGATGACTTTTTAGGAGGGGAAAAAAAAAAGCCACTGTAAAAAAAAAAGGCATTTCCTAAAAAGAAAAATGCCTGCTCCTTTTTCTTGGCCCAGAAAATTATTAGTTCACAAGGTGAATCTCCCCATGAATAAACTCAATATAGATGGGGAAATAAATCATTTGACTGCCTACATTTTTTTCTTTGTGATATTCCTCTTGTTGAAAAAGGCCATTATTTTTTGTACTAATAGAAGTGTCTTGCTAGATAAGACTTGTATGTTACCCAAAATGTATGGAAAGCTTCATTTTTTCAGTGCATTTTATTCTCTTTAGCTAATAATGTTCTGCAAAAGTGCTACAAATTAGGTTACCGGTATAAATATCTGCATTCAGAGGTGTGACTACTGAGAAACCTTATTTGAGGGCACCTTCAAACGGCCTTAACATTATTTTGGACTTTCATTCCTTTGTACACCATCCCAACTAAACCAATGAGCTGCCATCCTTCTAGGGATGGGCCAATCCTTAACAACACACGTCCCAGATTTTCTTTTTTTCCAGACTATAAGTCCAAACAAGCTATCCTATCTTTTCAGTTGAAAAATACGTCCACCAGACCTACATCCAGGTCTGACATCAATCAGAATTCTTCGGTGCTATACCAGCTGGCGGCCATTCTGATGGGTCAGTGCCCATGGTAGGCCAGTTGTTAAATAGCTCGAATATACTCCCAGCCACAGCTTCCATCACCCATTTCTGTACATGCTCTCTGCTCCCCCTTCTCCTTGCTCCGCTCCAGCCTGGCTCTGTGTGCAATGCTCCATTTGGACTGCTCTGGCAAGACCCCCGGGGCCTCCACGTTCCCAGCGGAATAGATGGTTTGAGTCATCATCTCGAGCAGCAGTCAGCAGTGGGACAGTGCACCTTCCTCCTTTCCCCAAGTTACTCTTTCTCATTTTCTCCAGTGCCACCCTCCTCCGCTTTGGCTTGCACCCTTCTGGTTCTTCCTTTGGGAGGCTTTGCAAGCTCCTCACCTTCCACTTGACCTTAAATGTTGCCATTTCTTAGCACACTTTTCTTCCGTCCTCACTCTACAGTCTCATCAATCTTATGACTTTCCAAGGATGATCTCCAGCCCAGATCTCGCTGGGCCAATTGGCAAGCGAGCGTCTCTCAAGCTGAGCGAGCAAGTCAAGTTGAGCGTCTCTCAGGAAGCGCAAACTCTATGTACCCAAAACTGCACTCAACATTATTCTACATTATAATTCACATTATTCCAACTACTACCAAAAGAGAGTGTTCCCTGTCTTAATGCACCTTGGAAATGACACCCCAAAATACATGGCTATTCCAGGCAGAAACACAGCTATCTTCCTTGATTCCTCCCTCTCACTTTCCGTCAAGTGCCCTTTCTTCGCACTCCTCAGTAGCTCTCGAGTCTGCCCCTTCTGCCATTCCCATCTTTACAGCCTGTGACCCAGTACCTGCTCTTGCCCCTCCCAGCCCGTCAGCCATGATGGAGTCCTTACACCTGCTGCTTTCCCCCACTCTCACCCCCACACTGCAGTGTGACTGTACTTTCCAAAACTTAAATCTGATCGCGTCACTCCATTGCTTTAAGGCTTTAGAAGTTTTAAATATTTTTCATTGTCTTTAACATGAAACCCAGACTCTCGGCTCGACTCAAGGTGCTCCCAGGTGCAGGTTCTGCTATGTCGTTAGCTCTGTCTCTCTGCTCTTCTCCTTGCATCCCCTACATGCAGGGCCACGCACACGCTGCCCTCTCACTCACCTCCAAACATTTGCACAAGCTGCTCTGCCTGCCTTAACCAGTATCTTCTCCCAGCTCTCCAACTCCTCAGACACACTCATTCACTCCTTATTCAGGCGACCAGCTCCCACTTACCCTCCCAGTTGTATTTTAAAGGACACTTCCCCAGGAAGAATTTTCCTGACCTTGTGGCTGACACAGGTCTCCTTGTGATGTGGTCCTTTGGCACCCTGTACTCCCCCTCATAACAATCAGCACTGTTTATTTTTATTTTTTCTGAAATTTTCTTTTTTCCCTTTAAATTGTAAGACCCGTACCCACAGAACTCCTTCGGTTATTCCCTACTGTATCCCCAAGACAAAACTGACACTGAAGAATGGGAGGCACTAAGTAAATATTGAGCAAATATGAGAATGAATGAATGGATGAATGAATGAATACACAGATTCAATCTCACCACGCCCACAAAGCCTGTGCCAAGGTTTCTCCACCTTAGCATTATTGATATTTTGAGCCAGACAATGCTTTGTTATGGAAAGCTGTTCTGTGCACTGCAGAATGTTTAACTGCATCTTTAAATACCAGTAGCACTGCTGCCCATTTGTGACCATCCGAAATGTGTGCCGACATTAAGACATGAAACATGAGAACCATGACCTCCTCTGGCCTCTCTCTCTTCTCATGACATCTTCATTGCCACTTGGCATCACTTAATGGTTCTGTGCCTGAGTCATGCGTATTAGTCTTGTCACCCCAAAAGGACTGAAAACTCCTTGAAAGCAGGGCCCTTTCTCTAGTGATCTCCATCGCACTTCATCAAGGACTGAATGCGAGAAATAGAACCAGCATATGTGTCCCTCAGGGGAAAGGAGTACAAAGCCAAGATCACCATCCTCAGTGGCAGGTAGAATTCTGACTCTCCGCACTAACATTATCCCACCTGCCCAAATATTTCAACACTGGAAAATTCAGCATTATCAGAAAGCTTTTACTGAATTCTTAATTGTACACAGTTCTTGCAATGGTTAATTTTATGTGTCAACTTAACTGGACCACAGGGTAACCGGACGTTTGTCAAACATTATGCTGGCTGTGCCTGTGAGAGTGTTACTGAATGAGACTGACGTTTGAATTGGTAGACTGACTAAAGCAGATTGTCCTCCCTAAAGTGGATGGGTCTCATCCAATCAGTCGAAGGTCCGAATAGAGCGAAGAAGCTGACCTTCCCTCAAATAAGGGCCACTCCTGCTGCCTGACTGCCTTCAAACTGGCACCTAGTCTTTTCCTACCTTCAGACTCAAGTGGAAACACCTGCTCTTTTTGGGTCTCGAGCTTCCTGGCCTTCCGACTGGAACTGCCCCATTGGCTCTCCTGAGTCTCCGGTTTACCAACCGCTGATCTTGGAACTTGTCAGCCTCCATAATCATGTGAGCCAACTGCTCATAATAAATCTCTTTCTCTATATATATACATACATCCTATTGATTCTGTTTCTCCAGAGATTCCTGACTCCTACACTGCTGTTCTACATGCTCTGTAAAGAAGATGTAAAACACTGCAGAACTAATAATCCCCCATCTGGAATTCATTAAATGCTCATTTTCTAAAAGTTCAACAAAGTCAATTGAACCAAGCTGGTTTGCTACAGGTTCAGTGGTCACTCCCTTGGAATGCTACCTTCTCTGATACCTCGGCTCTACGGACCAACCTCCTGGCACATTCAGGACATAATCAGAGCGAATGAAACAAACTTGCTCTTGACCCTCTGTAAGGACATTGGACTTCTCTTAAATCCTAGATGTCTCTCGTGCTCTTTAAATAAATGATAATACCAGCCAAAAAAATTGATGGTTAAAATGTAATTATTTATATTAAATATTTAGCAAATGCTATGGATTAAGTGTGATTTTAGCATTGTAGCAGCCCTGCTTAAAAAGAACCAAAACATGCCATTTTTTTATGATTAGAAAAACACTATTCTATTTAGAAAATCATCTCAATTAATAGGTGTACGATATAGCAAAAACAAATAATAAAAACAGTTGCGTCTTTCCCGTATTATGTGCTCATGCACATGTATGCAATAAACAGGTAGGTCAAACAGAAGCCTTTTCTGTGAGTTCAGCCACATGGTACGGTGGGAGAACTACCCCTCAAAGTTGTACCCCCATGTTCTGAGCCTAGTTCTGCCAATGGTCACCCTGTGAACTCGGTACCAATTTCCTGTATATCTTTCTGGCCCTCAGTTTACTCATCTGTAAAATGGGGAGAAAGATAGATTCCACATGATGGCCAACGTCTCTTCTCAAGCTAAAATTTCAGTTTTGAGTGTATCCTATGACACTATTCTTTAATTCAAAAATGATTTTTCTTGCAACTAAAGATAGAAAATGGCAACTGGACTGCGAGCTGAGCTACGTCCTCCACAACTAGACTGAAGGACAATGACTTGAAGCTGATGGGCCCTGGAGAAACACACTGTTCCCCAATATTCCCAAATAAAAATTTTTTTTAAATTATTTTTCTGGTCCTTTTAAATTGACAAGTCACAAGTGTAAAATTGGTTTTTTAAAGAAAATAGCATTTACACTGCCCTGGAATGAAGGGCACAAGAGAGAAATACGTGATTTTAGCATAGGGACGATTTTCCTGTATTCAGAAGTAAGCACTGAGAGGCTTACATTGAAATATTAATGTGGCAGAGAGCTCCAAACTAACCAGCTTAAAAGAAAATATGTAGACACTCAGGATAAAAGGGGCAAAGAAATAAATTAAAAGAGAAGATTTCAAGATGGAAGGAAACAATGACAATGAGATTCAGAGAAAACACCCCAAATAAGGACCCAGACCAATCTTCGTCATTCTCTCTAATGTGGTCCTTTCAAGTTCAGGTCACTTTGGTAAAATTTCTCTTTCTGGGTTTTCTTCTGTTCCTAACTCTCCAATAGCACGGAGTTGACAACAGACAAACTTTAGCAGTATATGTAAGCAAAAAGTACCGTATTTTGCCATGTATAATGCGCTCCCGTGTATAATGTGTACCCACTTTTTTGGGCCAAACTTTCAGGGAAAAAAGATCTTTTGTTTTAGTTTTTTAATTCAAATTTTTATCTGTTTACAGTTAGGTGCTTGGTTTTTGTATTATAAAGGAATTTTAGCATTTAGTTTTTAACATATTATGGTATGAGAAATTTTACATAACAAATAATTACCAAACAAGAGAACAGACACAAAGTACAAGAAATTTTATGTACCGGTAACAAATTTACGATATTTATGCATCACAGAAGGCCAAGAACTCTTCGTCGTTGTAAGTTCGTCGTAAGTTCAACAAAACCGATAATCCTATTCCAGGGTATTATTTTGCTTATGGATATCATTATTCATTTCTAGAGTTACACTTTTAACTCATAAATATAAATAAAAGAATTAAAAACATTTATATAGATACGGAATTACTGAATAATGCGTATCCTTATTTATCCCTCACAAATTTGGGCCAAAAAATGTGCATTATACAGGGCAAAATATGGTAGAAAATCCACTAATGAGCCAACACAGGGATCAGCGGCACTTTTCCACAGCTGTTAGGTTGTTACATCAGCCAGGGCTTATTTACAACCAACAGAAACCACTCTGGCTTTTATAAGCAGAATGCAAGTACACATAGGGAACTAGGTACCTATAAAATTGTCAGAAAGGTTGGAATATGGAGCTCGGCCTCCAGGAGTAAATCCCAGAACGAGATGCCAAACTGGCCACCGGGGGAGCTGCTACATTGGCCACAGGTAAAGATGTGGGACTGAAAGTCCACCAGGCATGCGTGGCTACAGGGAGTATTGGCTCTTCTTCGTCCAAGCAAGAGACACTCATGCAACACTGAGTTCCTCCAACTTCAAAATGAGCAAAGCTGGAATGCTGATCCAGCTGCCAACACTGCTGCAATATTCACACCATCCCTGGGAGGCCAGTGCAGCTCCTGAAATTCTCCTGCAGCAAAACCCCATAGGTGGGCTGTAAGACACTAGCAAAATCCTCTACAAGATCCTAAAGCATACTGTCTAACAAATCACAGCGGAATTATAACATGACCTTTCCAATCTGATTTGTTATCACATGTTTATCCGGATGAAGACACAACATTTTGGAGATCAAGATTTTATAGATTTGTATATATGAACTGTGATCAAACAATATGGTGAATGTTTAAATAAAAAAAAAAATTTAAGGGGGTTGGGGGGTGGGGGATGAGGGTGAGGGGGATCAAATGTACGGTGATGGAAGGGGAGCTGACTCTGGGTGGTGAACACACAGTGTGATTTATGGATGATGTGATTCAGAATTGCACAACTGAAATCTATGTAATTCTACTAACAATTGTCACCCCAATAAATTAAAAAATAAAAATAAAAAAAAAAAATAATAAAAAAAAATTATTAGAGTAAGACACATTGCCATCAATCCCCCTCAGAATACTCCCCCTCACTTTGAACACACTTATCCTTTCGTTCTTGCCACTTTCTGAGGCAGTTCTGGAAGTCTTCTTTTGTATCTTTAGTTGCGCTGTCATGGCTGCCTCGATGTCCTGAATTGATTCAAAATGTTTTCTTTCCATGGTCATTTTGACTTTGGGGAAGAGCCAGAAGTTGCATGGTGCCAGAACCATTGAATAAAGTGGATGAGGACACACTGTAATGTTTTTATGTGACATAAATTGCCGTACCAGAAGCAAAGTGTGACATGGAGCCTTTCTGTTGTGATCAAAAAATATGGTGAATGCTGTTGCCGAGTGCCATCCAATGGAAAGGTAGGGATCTTCAATACAGGGAGCACAGGAAGCAGTGCATCAAACCTTAGTAACAGCGTGTGACAATTTTCAACTTGTTCCGTGCAGTCAGTCAGATGTGAGCTATGGTTGAGAGAAGGTGTGTTTTAAAATGTGCTGTAAATCACCCTCCATCATGACAATGTTCCATGCCACACATCACTTCTGATACGGCAATTTCTGTCAAATAAAAACATTACAGTATGCCCTCATCCACCTTATTCACGGAATCTGGCACCATGCAACTTCTGGCTCTTCCCCAAAGTCAAAATGACAATGAAATGTTTTGAATCAATTCAGGACATTGAGGCAGCCACGACAGCACAACTAAAGACACTCGTGAAAGAGGACTTCCAGAACTGCTTCAGACAGTGGCAAGAACGATGGGATAAGTGTGTTCAAAGCGAGGGGGAGTATTTTGAGGGGGATTAATGGCAATGTGTCTTTTACTGCAATAAATTGCTGTGAATTTAAACATTCACTGTATTTTTATCACACTTCATACAAGATACAGTAAAACCTTAAGTCTTATATACTGCCTGTAAAATTTGCCCGTCACCACACCTGAACACATTAGGGCCTAGTGAGAACACCTCCCTTAGGCCAGGAGGGTTCCTTGCTAGTCAGGTGAGGGTGAGTTTCCAATGCGGCCAACGGCCGCAGAGATAAGGATGGGCGGCCAGAGTCATTCTCAGGAGGAGGCGATGTCACGGTCAGAAAAATGGGCCAAGCAGTAAGCACAAAAGAAAGTACAGAAGCAAGACAGAAAGCTCCCCTGCCAGGCAATGGGAGGGCAGAAGTGGAGGAGAACAAGGCATGGGGACAGGACAAGAGAAACTCAAGAGGCAAATGGCCAGTTTGTGCTACAACACACCCCCATGCCCACTACATGCATTCACTTCCATGGTGAGTATGTCTAGAGTAGTGATGGCAACACAAAGCCCACGTAGAAATAAACGAGCACAGTCACAGGCTCCGGGACCCAAATGGTGGTGATCGGACATGGTCAGAACTCAAGAACTTGGAGCAGTAAAAGAACTCCTTTCTCCATTGCAACATGGAGGTCTAGAAGCCAACAAATTGCCATTGCTGCCCCAGGGTCGCCTGGGTAAAAGAGCCACCTCATGTTCGTGGACTTGTTCCCAGAGCCTCAACCCAAACACCTCAGTGTCACAGATGTCCTTATCACCAGTCATCTCTCCCCCAGGCTGCTCCATCCCCTATAAGGTTCATGTTCACTTTTAAGTCAAAAATTCCAAATGTTTTCCATTAGCTGTAAACGGAATGCTTGCCCCAGGTGATAGCCTGTGAGCTCAGGATGTTTTTGGTGCCAAAGATTTGACCCAAATCCCCAAAGACATTCTTCTTTCAGTAGAGATCTATAGGTTTTGAGTGAGTGAAAAACATTTGATAACAACCTGAAACGTGCCCATATCAGTACCTCCATCTCAGACAGCCGGAGACACAGAGAGAGAGAAGCGGGGGATTCATCTTGAATGACATAAGGCGAAGAGAGTATGCAGCCCGAAGTTTCCCCTAGAGCAAATGTGCTATAAATTGTAAAGTGGGGAAGAATGACCAGAGCCAAAGCCCTGTGGGCTTGTTGTTCAAAATAAACAGATAAAAGTCCCAAAGGGCATTAATGTTAGAAAAGACTGACGATAGTTATACCTAAGAGAGTCTAATGCAGCCTATTTTACCTAAAATCTCCTACATTTGTTGCCCTTCTGCAAACTCTGGATGGTAAGTGAATCGTTTAAAGCCGTTTCTGTCTTTTCTCTCTAAGCTTCCAATTATACCACCCACAGCACCAAATACAGAAGGAATTTTAATCAATTTCTTAAATAAATTCATGTAAAATAAATTTAGACCCAAAGGATCTGAGCAACAAGGCCATTTCATTCAACCAGGAAATCAGATTTTGACAGCCAAACCTTTCTTAAAAATTGCATCTATTTTCCAGAGAATTTATTCAAGTACTCACTGCCTCTAGGCACCATAATAGAACTATATCCAACCCACTATTCCCGTGTGAGTAACAGTTGTAATTTAAGAACACATTAGATAAGTGGGTGACATGGGTTTTTATCCCAGCTTGACCACCAAGGAACAGTAGACCTTGAGGAAGTCACTTAATCTCTAACATCTCTAAGCCTTCGTTTGTGTACTTGTAAAATGCAGTGCTGTAGCTGATGAACTAATGGCTAATTATTCACCCCTCTTGTAGCCTCACAGCTTTGCCAAATAACTTGATAATTCTCTCCCACTCTGACTCTAGACTCAGCCATGTGACTTTGGGTGCACCAAACCTAGGCCAGGAGGCCTGGCACATTTTCAGTTGTTTTCATGATCTTCTGCCATCACCATGAGAAGGACATGCCTGAGCAAGCCCCCTGATGAAGACGAGAGACATGTGAGCAGAGCCAGGTCTCTCTAACCAAGTCAAACCAACTTTCATTCCACACGAGCAAATACTGCTGGGACAAGCAAAGCCAACCAGCTGAGCCACCCATGACAATAAATAACTCAGAGTGGATTGTTTCACAGCAAAGCTAACTAGTACAGGGACAATACCACCAGCCCCAACTACCTTATTAGGGTGTTGGGAAGATCATTAAAATCATATACACAAAAGCACTTAAAAGACAATAAATCTGCCTCCCAACCGTGGAAGGGATCACATGTGCTGTAACCTGTTATATTCTCTTCCTGCATCTTGACTGTCTGTCCAGGTGGACCCTCCATTTAACCTGCCTTTCTCGTCCTGGTGATCCAATTTCTATACCATGCCTCAAACCAACAAGAAGTGGGTGATCTGAAAACCCCCTATCAGCTCAGAAAGAATTATATACCTTAAAATTAGTCAACCATTTCAAAGTACTGCTTAAGGCCAGTTGGTAGCCTTTGTGTTACCAAAGTTCCCGTCCACCTCAAATAGAAAGCTTCCCAGAATATACTTCTGTTTTAGCAAAGTATGATCAATCATTAGGTAAAACCTGAGCAGCTTGATATCCTTCTGCCCTTGTATGAGTCACTGTATGGAGGTACAAATTAAACCAAATGATGCAGGTTTATATCAGATGATAAATTGGATCCTATCTTAGTCGGCTTGGGCTGCCATGACAAAATACCACACACTGGGTAGCTTAAACAACAGAAATTTATTTTCTCACATTTCTGGAGGCTAGAGGTCGAAGAACAAAGTGCACTCAGGGTTTTGGGTAAGATCTCTCTTCCTGGCTTATAAACGGCCACCTTCCCACTGTGTCTTCACATGGTCTCATCTCTGTACACACACAAAGAGAGAGATCTCTTCTCTTCCTCTTCTTATAAGGATACCACCCCTGTTGGATTAGGGTCCCATCTTTACAACCCCATTTAACCTTCATTACCTCCCCAAAAGCCCCATCTTCAAATATAGACGCATTGGGGTTTGGACCTTAACATATGAATTGGAAGAACAGGGAAGGGGGACACGATTCAGTCCAACAGAGATTCCAAAGAAATACTCAGACAATACAAGTCTACACTGGCAAACCCACACCTTCCTGCCCTAGAGAAGGCAAGCCACTAGAATGAAATGCATTATTTAAGACAAACATTTAATTACCAAACACAGACTAAGTGTCCATCTGTGCCAAGCAGCGTACAAGGTACAGGGAATGCAGTGGTGAGCAAACCAGACATGGTCCCACCCTCTCAGATCCTACAGTCTGGTGGCATGGGAATCTGCTCACCCCCCAGCACTGAACAAGGCGGGAGGGGTGGGACTGGAAAGAGGACGTGACGATCATCCCAGAAAGCCAGATCTTTCAAATCCAGAACACAGTCATGATTTCACTTGGTCGACGCCATTTCACATTCGTCCCAATTCACTCTCCACAATAGCCGCCCCCGTCTACACTCTCACCAGCAGGACACAAAAAGTCCCCCACATTCAATCAATACTTCGTATTTTCCAACTCTCTAGTTTTTGACAGTTGGATGGATATCTGGATTTAATGCATTTCTCTGATTGCTAATGAGAATGAGCCTCTCTCCGTAGGCTTACAAGCATTTAGCTTTCCCTCCTGTGAATTGCCTATTTATGTCCTTTGCTATATTTCTATTGGTTTCTGGCTTTTTTCTTATTGACTTACAGGTGCGCCTTAAATACTCTAAAAACGAATCATTCAGTGTTTGTGCATCTTACTAATACCTTTTCCCAGTCTATTAATGCTGGCTACGGCATATAGGTATATCCTCGTTGCTCCCCCCACCCCCACCCTGAGGGGTATTACACATGCCTGACCCATTGATGACAAGTTGGTCATGTGACTCTTTCTGGCCAATAAAATGGGAGCAGAAGTGATATGTGACCTTTTCAAGCAAAAGTTGTAAGATTTTTTGCTTGAAACCACCATGTACTTCACTCTCAGATAGGGGCTGCCTTTTTGGCCTAGATGCTGAAATGAAGAACTATGGAGCAGACCCACAGCCAGCTCACGGTCACCTCAGCACGAATAAACCTTTGCTGTTGTAAGTGTGGTTGTTTGATTTTGGTGTTGGTTTTCATGGTAGAACTGCAGAACAATTCAAGGACTGACACCAGAAGTGAGATGCCTGCATAATAAAACACAAAATGTGTGCCTGGGCCTTAGGGCAGAGTGGCAGGTGGCGAGCAAGCTAACATTAAAGGTATTTTTATGCAACAGTGAAGCCTCTGATAAGACTATCACCAGTGATAACCCAGAAGGCAGAGAGTGTAGCTAATGAACTTGTGGTTTTAGCAAAGTGGGACAGCAGAATGTTGGTGACAGTGGATGTTTGATAATGGCTGTTTTTGACAAGGCACAATAAGAAAGAAATAAGTTCACAGAAGAAATGGCCATTTTGCAAGCAGAATTGAAAGTTTGTAGAGGACATAAATTCCAGGATTTGCAGGTTAGAAAACAGAACTGTTTCTCATCACCAACCAGTAAAATTGAGAAGGCCTTGAGCTACAAAGCCCAGTTAAGACTCATTCTTGGGGCAAAGATGAAATCAAGTAGCCTGCTCACCCACAGTTAAAACTCTAATGGGAAAGAAATGGGGACAGGAGATCAAGTGTATCTTCACCCACCAGAGAAAGAAGGATGTATGGTACCTAAAATTAATAATTCCATAAATGGCAACATAAGCACATTACATAAAAATATGGAGGTGTAACTGCTTCCCATGGCTGTGGAACAAGCACTATAAACTTAGTTGCCCAAAACAGCAGAGACTGACTATCTCACAATTTCCATGAGTTAGCTGCATCCTCTGCTCGAGATCACATCAGGCTAAATCAAGGTGTCGGTAGGACTGTTATCTCATCCGAGGCTTGGGGTCCTCTTCTAAACTCACTGGTTGTTGTCAGAATTAATTATTTGTGGTTACAGGACTCAGATCCTCGGCCCCCCAGACCCACGGTAGATTTCAGGTGCACTAATCACAAAAAAATAAATAAATAAAATAAAATAAAAAGGTGTTATACCTATGTGAGGAGATATGTTAATTAGCTTGACTTTAGTCATTATTTCAGTGTGTGTGTGTGTGTGTGTGTGTGTGTGTGTGTGTGTGTGTGTATACAGAGGGTGCCAAAAAAATATACACATTTTAAGAAAGGAAAACTGTATTAAAATTGTAATACTCAGTATATACCAATAACAAAAGATGAATACAAGTCACGTTCGACTTCTGCAATGACAAGAGGTGCTCAAAGTGGTTACCATCAGCGTCCAGACACTTCTGATTACGGTGAACTACTGCTTAAGCAACGTTGACCAAAGTGTCCACTTGTATACATTTTTTGGCACCCCCAGTATATCAAATCATCATGTTGCACACCTGAGACCTAAACATATATAAATAAAAAAAGAAAGCAACACAGTACAGTTAAAATAGACACATGGGAAGGTTTTTCATTGAACAAAGAGAGTTATATTGATGAAAGGCAAAATTCACAGTGAACATATTAGTCTTTGCTACTAGCTAGCCAGCCACGCAGATCTGAGTAGCCTGAAGCGACAACCATTTATCTAGCTATCTGTGTGTTGGGCTCCACGGGGCAGGTCTTCTGTGATCTCAGCTGGGTTCCCTCTTCACTTGCAATCAGCTGCCACGGTTCAGCACCTGGGCTTGGCCGACTGTCAGCGGGGCCAACGGCAGGGATCAGCCATGTGTATCTCCTCATCCAGCAGTTAGCCAGGGCTTGTCTATGTGGCGTGGTGGCAGGAGTCCCCAAAGCAGCAAAAGAATAAGCCCCAGTGAGCAGGTGCTTTGCAGTGTGCTTCTGCCGTGTTTGCACCGTGGATGTTTATAAGTAACTTAGCATCTCAGGAAGCCACGTTAGAGTGTTAGCAACGTAAGAAGAAACAAAAACCACAATCGGCTTCATCTTGAGTTCTCAATCTTTAAATAAATAATAAGCAAATAAATAATTAGTATTCCAATAATGTAATGAGTACAGTCAACAAATATCCAATTTGTTCTCTATAGAGAATATGTACTATTTGTCTTTGGAACACATTTACAAAAAACTGGTCATAATTTTAGGCCATAAGAGAAAAACTCAATAAGCCTTAAAAAAAGAAAGAAAGAAAGAAAGAAATTGTATCAGCAACACTTTCTGACCAAATGCAATAAGCCCAGAAATTGACAAAGCAATGAACAAGAAAATTTAAACCACATGGAAATTAAGATACTTTCCTAGATAACTTTTGGGGTCTATAGACTATTTTAAAAATTTAAATAATAACAAAATTATATATCCAAAATTATGGAATTCTTTATATCAGGAGTCAGCAATTTTTATTTTTTTCTATAAAGGGCCACATAGCAAATACCGGGGGTGTGAAAAAAATGTATACAAGTGGACACTTTGGTCAGCGTTGCTCAAGCAGTAGTTCGCCGTAATCAGAAATGTCTGGACGCTGACGGTAACCACTTTGAGCACGTTTGCAGAAGTCAAACGTGACTTGTATTCATCGTTTGTTATTGGTATATATTGAGTATTGCAATTTAATACAGTTTTTTTCCTCTCTTAAAACGTGTACACATTTTTTGGCATCCTCTGTTGTTTAGGCATTGTGGGCCACAGGTCTCTGTTGCAACTCAATTCTGCCATGTGATAGCAGCCACACACAACACATAAGTGAACGGGGGTAGATGTGCTCCAACAAAACTTTGTTTACAAAAACAGGTGGCAGGCTGGTTTGGCAATAACCTTAGTTTGTTGATTCCGACTTTATATTAATTAAATGTTAAGCACTTAGAGAGAAATTCCTAATTCTTGTTTTTTATTGCTAAACAAGAAGGAATAAAAATCAGTAAAATAAGCAATGCACGCTAGAAAACATCAACAACAGCAAAATAGAGAAAGCAGGAATTTTAAAATAATGCTAAAAACAAAAATGAAGAAATGAAAGACAGAAAAACAAAAGCATTGATAAATAAATCCAGTATGTGAACAGAGTAATAAAATAAACACCAAAAAAAAGCTAAGCAAGAAAAATAAGAAAAAAAAAACCACAAATACACATTATTAAGAATTAGAAAGGAATTAAACCACAGATGTAGAAAATGCTTTGTAAAATCATAAGCGAATACTATGAATGACTCTATGGTAATAAATGTTCAACTCTTGGTGAAAAGGTTAATTGTCTAGATAATAAACTATTTGCTAAAGTTGACTTTTGAAAAGGGAGCAAATCTGAATACATCAAGAATAAGCCAATGGCTACCTTTTATCCAGCCTTTGCTGGTATCAGGTACTCTTTGGCTAAGTGCTTTACTTGTCTCAACAATCTTATGATGTAGGTCTTGTTACTATGCCTGTGTGTTTAGATGAAGACAGAGAAGTTTAGGACGATTAACAAACTTCCCACACTCTAGCAACTGGAACAGGCACACTTTGACCCAGGCTATCCGATGGCTGGTGCCCTTACCCTCACCATGCAGAAGAAACTGAATATTATGTCAGCCCCCAGGGAGATGGAGGGGGGTGGCAACATGATTTCCCCAGCAAGCTACTTCAAATTCTTGAACAACGGAGAATTTCTATAGATTTAAACTTTTTCAGAAAAGAAAAAATAAAGTGTTCCATTTTAAGAAGCTTGAACCACCTAAAATCAACATGGATGGACCTGGAAGGTATTATGCTAAGTGAAATAAGTCAAATAGATAAAGACAAATGCCATATGAACTCACTTATATGTGGAATCCAAAGAATAAAATAAACAAACAAACAAAACAGAAACAGACTCATAGATACACAGAACTGATGATTGCCCAAGGGGAGGGGCATTGGGGGACTAGGCGGAAAAAGCTAAAGGGATTAAGAAGTGCAAAGTGGTACTTACAAAATAGTCCGGGGATGTAAAGTACAGCATAGGGAATCCAGTTAATAATATTGTAATAACTACGTATAGTGTCAGGGGGGTACTAAACTAACGGAAGGGAAATCACTTTGTAAGTTACATAAATGTCTAACTCCTATGCTGTACACCTGAAACTAATATAAAATAATATCGAATGTCAACTACAATTGAAAATTTTACAAATTAAAAATACAATAAATAAAAGCTTGAACCACCTAAAATCAAGACACACTACAGATAATTGCAAACTGATCACACAAATACAGATGCAAAAGTCCTATTATATCAAATCTAGAAATATGGTAAAATAATAACATGCCCTAAACACATAAAGTTTATAATAGGAATGTATAGATGATTCATAGTGAGAATTAAATTCTACACATAAACTCATTAACAGGTCAAGGGATAAAAATGATTCTTCTCAATATACATTAAATGCAATTTCTTTTCTGAATTTTTTAAAAATTTAGAAAAATAGAAATAGACCAATACTTTAACATTTGAGATGTCTTCTTTTTAACCAATAATCAGTGTGATGTTTACTGTTAAAATACTAGAGCAGCATTTCTCAAACTACACTTTATCGAATATCAGCTTCAAAAGGGAGAAATTCTTATCGTACTATTAAGAATCCCATATTTCAACAAAAACAGAAAGTAATACATGTCATATCCTCATTTTGGAGATTCAAAATATGCCTTACTGGATTAAATCTAGAAGAACAGCACAAATAGCAAATAAATTCTGAAAAAGTAGATACAAAAAGCAGATTATAAATATTCAGCATTAAAATATTGTGGCAATGGTAACTGAAGAAACAGACATAATAAAGCATTCCAAAAAAAGGTAAATATAAGATTGTAGCACATGATAAATATGCCATTTCAAAACAAATAGAGATCACATTATTCAATAAAAAATACTTAACCATCTAGAAAAATATATATCAGACCTCAACCTCATATTTTAGAAAAAAGTAAACACCTGATGGCTTAGTTTTGTCAAAAATGAAATCATAAAGATTGTTTAAGGTAACAGTAAGACTTTAAGTGTGAACATGGCTACGTCAGTCTATGCCTCTTGCCTTCGCTTCCAAGAAATTATAAAAGCAACCTGAAGCTTTACCAAAACAACACAGAAACTTCATTCTCAGTGAAATTTGGAGAAAAGTGTAATTGATCGATTTTAAAATGCATGTAAAGACTAACAAATGCTGCTGAAACACACTGTGGCCAGAACCCAGAAAATGCCACCAGGATGCACTTGCTGTACATGAAGGGCCAACATTTTATTACACCAGGCGGGTCCCTCGTCTACAGCAGTGTTTGTGAGAGGCAGGAGGGGGACAGAGCCAGTGGCCAAAGCCCTCCTTGATTGTATATGGTTGAAAGAAGCAGAGAAGGGTTGACACTACGAATCACACAAAATGCCCTATTTGGGAGAAGCAGTCTGTCTCTGAAAAGCTAACTTAGCTGCAATGTACTCTGCCCCCGAAAAGGAACCAGCTGGTCAAGGAAAATACATCACTCGATAATGAATAATGAGAAAGGAATTAGTACAGCATTCATGCAAAGATGCCCGAGGAGAGAACGAGGAAAAGACGAAGACAACGTATCGTAGATGAAGACTCTCAGCAGAGACTTCCGGTTGAGAAGGTGGAGTAGGAACACGCTGTGCTTGCCTCCTCTCACGACCACTCAAAACTACAACTTAATGAGAACAGAAGTCCTGTAACTAAGGACATGCAGAAGAAGCCACGTAGGGACTGGTATGAGGGGCAGAGACGCAGAACGTGCTGGTCCCACACCCATGTGTGGCAGTTAAAAATCAGGAGGAACATGTCAGCGGCACGGGTCCCCCCTGAGAACTGAGAGGTCCCAGCCCCACACCCAGCTCCCCAACCCAGGGTTCAGTGCCAGGGAGAGAAGTCCCCTTAACTGCTGGCTGTGAAAACTAGTGGAGATCACGACTGAGTGGGACAGAGGGCGACTGCAGTCCCAGTCATTCCTTTGAAAGGGCCCACACATGGACTTACTCGCTGATGGACTCCCTCGCTCTGAGCTCCAGAGTGGGACAGCAGCGTGAAAGGCGAAAGGCGACAGAGACATACAGGGAGGAACTGAATTGTCTAGCTGCAGGGTGAGGGCTAGGGCAGCAGCTTCCTCCCAGAGAGAAGTGCTCACAGAGGCCGTCATTCCTTTGTTGAGCCCTCCCACACCCAGCGTGCAGACACAGGTAGCCACCAAATCTGAGTCTCCATCAACCTGGCTAATGCCGTTCACACTGCCCTGGCGATTCCCTGAGACCCTGCCCCCACCCAACTTGTGGATCCACCCAAGCTACTTCTGGTGGCTTTTCCAAACAAACGGCCTGTCTTGGCTCATGCTGCAGACTTTCTTTAAATCTCTCAAAGGTTCACAAACCCCTAAGAAGCAGCATGTGGGCTCCACACACCCCGTGTCTCTTGCTAAGCAGCCCTAAGCCCAGTACAAGCAGCAGCTGGCCTCAGTTCACAGCTTAGCCTCTCCCAGGCACCTCCAAGCCCAGCGCAGATGGCAACCATCTGCAGATCACTTTGTAGCTCATACCAGGTGGCCCTAGGCAGGGCACAGGCAGCAGCTGACCTAACCTGCACCAGAGCCCCTCCCAAGAGGACCCAGAACCAACACACCTGGTGCCCAGCTTCAGACTACATCAGAGCACCACCCAACCACCTCCAAAAATGACACCCCCAAAGGGCAGACTGGGCAGGCACCAGAGCCCTGCTACAGCGAATCCTACTCTGTAGGGTCAGCCCCTAAACAACAGCTCCTCCACTGTAGTCACAGCCAATCCTCACAACAAGTCAGCCTGAGGGTCAGTCCCTCCCATTGATGTGCCAAGAGCAATACAGGCTCAGCTAACAGGAGGGCACATATAACACACACAAGGGACATACCCAGCGCACCCAGCTCAAGGACCAGGGAGACTGCACCACTGGGCCCCACGGGACACCTACTACATAAGAAGACCTCTCTATTAAGACCTGCAGACATAGCAGTTCTACCTAATACACAGAAAAAAATACAGGGAGGTAGCCAAAATTAGGAGACAAAGAAATATGTCCCAGATGAAAGAACAGAATAAAGCTCTAGGAAAAAAACTAAACAAAACGAAGACAACCAATTTATCAGATACAGAGTTCAAAACACTGATTATAAGGATGCTCAATGATCTCAGTGAGAACTTCAACAAAGAGATAGGAAAAACAAAAATGAAAATAGAAGACAAAAAAGAACCAGTCGGAAATGAAGGATACAATAACTGAAATGAAAAATACATTACAAGGAATCAACAGTAGATTAGACGAAGCAGAGGATCGAATCAGCGGTTTGGAAGATAAGGTTACTGTAATAAATACATCTGGTGTCAAATGGGTTTATCGGAATGATCACTTCGTAGGGTACATAGATGTCTAATCACTATGCTATACACCTAAAACTAATATAGTACTGTATGTTGACTGTAATTGAAAAATAAAAAATTATTTTAAAAAAAGAATTCCTACCAGACAAATGCTGACAGACACAAAGCAGGTGAAAATTTTAACCAAATATTTCACCAGGAATTGTGGTATATTCAATGTGGCCATTATCTCTATAAAGGAAGACCAGAAACACAGGAACCTAGGAAAGCTATGATTATTCAACAGAAAGAAAGATGTTAACCATTCTAGGTCAATTTTTTACCCTTGTACACACTGTACCCTTTCAATTGTGCAGATTACATCCTTCTTCCTCTTTCTATTTCATGAACATTTTCATGAATCATGTCATTAAATATTTACATTGTTACATTGCTTTGGGTTTCTTCAATTACATGTATGTTGAATCTCCTTTACCTGTCTTCCAGATCTATCATTTCCTTTCTAATTAAAAAAGAAACAACCTTTCTTTAATTTTGTTTTATAATGTTCATGTTTCTCATAGATTGTGTAAATGCCTGAACACTGTGCTGTATACCTGAAGCTGATGTAGCATAATATCAAATGTCAACTATAATTAAATGTATGTATATATGGTCACAGAATGTAAAGTACAGCATAGGGAATATAGTCAATGGCATAGTAACAGCTATATACAAGGTCAGAGGGGTAGTAGACTTGTGGGGGGGGTTGTCACTTTGTGAGAGATGTAAATGTCTAACCATAATGTTGTTTTATACACCTGGAACTAATGATAAAAAAAGAAAATGAACATAAATAAATAATAACACTTAATCATAGTAAAGTTTCTGGACTTTAAAAAAAAGAAAAAATTTCCAGTCAAAAAAATCAACCTGATTTCAGATATATCCACCATTAAATACCAACAGATAATGAAATAGAATTTATAAAGTTCTCACGGGAGAAGTACCACCTGTCCTTCAAGGGTAAAGGGGGCATTTGTTTTTAATTGCAAGAAATTAGGGCATATTTTTATGAGTCCTTCTTGAAAGAGCTAGTAAAGGGGAAATTTCAGCCAACCTAAAGATAATTAGGGAAACCACATGGTGAACATCGGATATATTTCATGCGAAATACGACAAAGCAAATGTGAGGACGAGGGTCACGGAGCAGAAGTAAATGCACCAGGACATTGTCTGAATGATATACAAACAAAACTGCAGAAGAAAGGAATGAGAAGGTGAAAGGCAGAGTCAGTTTGCCCACTGCCTCATTTATAAGAACCAAAAGACAATAAAAGTTACTACAGCTGACAAATCCAAAGGTAGAAATATAAACATATCTACCTTACAAGGATAAATACTAACACATGGGTATTACTGACCAAAACTGGGTGTCGGGAAGGAGAAAGAAATAAGCACACTGATTTTATCATGATTTTATCGAGGGGAACAAACACATACTGTGTAACAGAGGGCCACGGGTGTTAATTTTAAATGAAATCATAAAAGTAGCCATTAGAATAAAAATACAAACCTTCCTAAACTTCAGGAAGATTTTCAAAGAAATAGGCCATCTGGTGGATGACTTTATATAAATGCATAAAAATTGAAAACATAATGTAAAATAATATGAAAAACTAAGATCAAACTCATTTACCATTAATAGAGGTAAATGAGCTTAACTCCTCTGATGAAAGGAACGAAGGGAAAGAGGGAGGGAGGAGGGAACCAGATGCCAAAGAAAAACCCGACTTTAAGCTGTACACAGGAGCCATCCCCAAAATATTCCATAAAGACTCTTTAGTCTTTATGAATAAAAGGTTTTCAAAACCTAAGTACAAACGAAAAAGGGCAGGGGTTATGATCTTAATACCATTCAAGACAAACTGCAGACTGCAAAGCATTAAGGAAAAAAAAGACAAAAATGGGCACTTTATTAAGTGGTATAATTTCACAATAAAGATCTAATAGCTCTGAATCTCTGCACCTCTCTCTGTCCTTGATAAGTAAAGCAGACAAAAACTAAATTACAGAAAACCTAAATAGCATAATTAATGAAGTAGGTCTGATTTATATATACACAAATACACATATGCATGAATTCACACACACACACACACACACACCCCCCGAAACAAAAGAAAATACCTTCAGTTCAAGTGCCCATGAGCATGTCATAAAAACGGAACACAGTGAGGCCAAAAAGAAAATCTCCAGAAAGTAAAACAGAGCAGAAAACTTTCCCTGATCACAATGCAATAAAAGTAGAAACTGAAAAAAGTTTCTGAAACTGAAAAGCTCCTACTGAAAATGAAATCAAAACACAAAAAGACCCTTCCACCTGGGAGGGAAAGAATGCTCTTAAATTATCCTTGAGTCAAAGAGAATACACAAACAGAAATACATTATTGTCTGGAAAACAATAATGAAATGATCACAGGCAAGAATCCATAGGAGAAAGCAAAGCAAAGCTCAGCAGAAAATGCTTCAATTCTATTGATTAAAAAGAGAAGAAAAAAAGAATAAATGGAAATAAATGAATTAAGCATCCAACTCAAAAAAAAATGGGCAAACACTAAGTAAACTCAAGGAAAGCTACATGAAGAATTATGAAAGAAAACATCAGAAATTAATAAGTTCAAAGACAAAAAAAAGTCTGAAAGCTGGTTTTGCTTACAGAAGGGTTTCTTTTGGCTGAGTAACTTTTGATGGTAGCAGCTGGATTTAAATGCCTGCACAATGTTAAATGCCCATGCAGTGCAGTAGGGAGGGGAAAGAGAATTCCAAATAGAGAGTCTTGACTATTTAGAAAAGGAGAATTTCCCAGGGAAGAACCTGTGTGGATCAGAGAGACAAAGACAGGAATGATCTGCTTTGGGTAATAAAGTGAAGGGGCTTTGTGGGGACCTGGATATGAGAAGTGAGGGTTCTGAAGATGAGAGAAAGCAGAAAATAAGAGAAGTGGAGAGAGAGACAGAGAGAGAGAGAGAGAGAAACAGAGACAGAGAGAGACTAAGATAGTGGAGACAGGCAGACAGAGAGAAATAGAGAAACAGCAACAGAAAGAGATGGAGACAGAGAGACAGAGAAAGACAGAGATAGAGAGACAGGGAGAGAAAAGAGAAATAGAGACAGAGAGTGGAGACAGACAGACAGACAGAGCAACAATAACGTAACGAAAGATTGAGGAAGGTTAAGCCCCTGGGAGGCTCCAAGGTCACCTACATTTTGCACCCACTTTGTTGCCTGCTTGCTCCTCACTCTTGGAGCACACCCTTTAGTAACTCCCTAACACAGGAAAGTAAACTGTGTTCTTGCACGTCTGAAGATGTCTCTAAGTGTCCCTCAACCTTGATGAATATTGTCGGCATAAAATTCTAGTGTAATTCTGGTGTGAAATCACTTTCCCCCAGAATTTTCAAGGTGGACTGCCCTATTTGTCTTCTTATCTTGCATTGAGCAGGAAAAAAAGGAAGCAGTGGATCAATATGTACTAAGATGGATAGTACATAGCACAAAGCACAATGTTAAATAAAGACTACAAGTCTCAGTAATTTATAACGTGTGATACCTTTTATATCAAAAGAATCAGGAAAGGGATCCATGGGCGGCCCCCCTGGGGACAGGGGACAGTCAGTGGAATTGTGGAGGCCAGGGCAAAGTGGGCATGAGTCTGTGCACTGCCTGTGCGATCGTGACAAATGTATTTACCACGTAAGTACAATTTCTTCACTAACCCAAAAAGTTTGAACACGAGTTTTCTCCCACCAGGAGCTCAACAAGTACACAATTCTGTTCTCTTACAGCTTACCATTTTTATCACTTTTTCACTCAACTTTTTAATACAACCTCAATTTATTTAATTGTATGGTATGACTTGCCATCCTACAGTGATTTTTTTTTTATTATTATGAACTTACCAATTGTTCCCACACCGTTCATTGAATATTCTTTCCCTTCTCGGCCGATTTTAAGTGCCTCCTTGAGGCATATATCCAGTTGAAAAATATGTAGTAGAGATTCCAGATTTCCAGTGTGCTGATCATTCCATTACTTCACCGAGTAGTTTTTAAATTACTTTTGTTTTAGGCATTGTCTTTTTCTCAATTTTCAAACTGTTTCACATTTCTAACTCTCTATTTTGTTCTTGGATTTGACTCTAGTTAGATTTTTACCCTCTGCTTTCAGGGCTGTCTTTCCAGGATATGGACAAGGGGTAGAGAGGAACCCTTGTGTTCATTCATTTATTCGGTAAGCATTTCTTGAGTCCCCACCATATTCCAGGTATTCTTCCCAACGCTGGGGGGATTGGGGGATGAAGGAAAGGAGTTTCCTCTTACTTCTTTTTTTTTTTTTTTTTTGCTTTTTATTTTATTTCAAGTGCTGTAACCTTTCGCCAAGTCTTTGCAGTTTAATTATTCACTCCATCCACCTTTTGCTACCATTTCATTGACCAGCAGCCGACAACTCCTGCACTTTGATTCGGGATGATCGGTAGCTTTGACATTTAACAGACCTGCCACTGGTTCTCCCACTGCTCCAAAAAGCTACTTTTGCCCAGAACTTGCAAAGACCAAAGCCTGCCCTTCTCCCAGAATGAGAATGAATTTCACTCTTCACTCTGTAGGAGTGGAGATACAGGATGCCGGCACCTGAATTCTTATCCTTTTCTACCTCCTCTTCCACTAAAAACAAAAGGGATCACTTACAAGACCTATTATGCACTTTCCAAAGAAGAAGTGGTCCCCAAAGTATAGACAGCAGGTCAGGGGGCACTTTGGAACCTGTGCCAGTGAGTTGTGATTTATGATAACGAACTCCAGGCCTCTCGTACCACGTGGTTTCATGGAGCTCTCTGGGGTATTCTGGATCTATAAACCAATGAATAGATATTACATCTCACCACAGGAATCACCTCCTCGTCTGTGCCAGGTGCAGCACGGACAACAGTCTTCATCTAATAAGCCATTTAGAAGCAGTGAGTGGCAGAAGTAAGCAGGAGGCACTCTGTATTGCAGGTTAACTCTTGCTCCGATGAACTGGACTCAATGGAAACTAAAGCACTAGAGTATCTTGTGTATGGACTCATGACAAATCTAAAAGATTAACATGAAGAGTTGTATGTAGCCATCATACTTCTTTGAGAAGCAGCTTATCATTTCCCTTACGACTGTGACTGCATGCATTACTGCCTTATAAATAGATCGTGTTTGATACCAGGGTACACACTTTCTTAATAAAGATAATGATTTTGAACCTGAAACAGCCTTCGAGAAGAGAGCTTCCCAAGCAGGGTGCCATGGCCCAGTGGCATCTGGCATTTAGGTTAAAGGTGGTTGTGGGGTTTGATCCCCTCAGTCCCAAACATCCCGATCCAGACCCTCACCCCAGCCATGGGCAGCACCTCCATTTACCCGCAGGTCCACACAGATGCTGTCATTTTCTGCACGTGCCAGCCATGATGTGACAAAAGGTTATAAAGCACAGCTACAAATATAACAAGTTGAGGCAATTCCCATGTCAGTTTTACAGAAAAGAGAAATGCTGTTAAGCGAATTGTCAAAGCTTGGGACATTCCCAGACTGCAATGGGACGGTCCCAAATTTTCCTCCTTGCAGTATAGCCACTAAGGGGAAAACCCCGCCTCAGTTTGTCCAGGGCCTGGAGGCCCCTCTGTACCTTACTCTTCTCACAGTGATGTGAGGTTGCCAATGATTTTCTTTTGTTTTCTAGGCCCTTGCCACCGAAAAGGTGGCCCTCGGAAAGGCAGCTGCAGCATCTCCTGGGAGCTTGTCAGAAATGCAGAGTCTCAGCCCAACCCCATGTCCGTGACCCTCAGCCCTTGACGTGTCCCCGGCTGCTGGAGGGCTCACCCCAGCACAGGGCAGGGGGGCAGAGGCACTCGACCCTCCCCAACAGGGATGGTAACAGGTGACACGTGCCCATCATCGCCCCCCAGGGTACTGGGCTGCGTCTGTCCATGGACGTGACCTGCTCACTAGCACGCCCGTCACTAGCTTTCCCACTGCTCACCTCCTTTCCTCACCACTCGGTGTCCCCAGGACCACCTGCTAATGAGCCATTGCTCCCAGACCCTTGCTGATCTCCTGAGGAAACCCCAACAGACGCGTCACGTGAGCCAGCATCAGCCTCGAGGGTGCTGCCTTCCTGGAACACGAACAAGACAGGAGCAACCTCAAAAGGCAGCGAAAAAACGATCCTCATGTTAGAATTTCACACCCAGCCAAACCACCAGGGAAGAGGACAGGCGACCTTGTACATATTTTCAGACACACAAAATGTGGTCAGCGGAAGAACGGCCCCAAGAGATGTCCACGCTCCATTCTTGGAACCTGTGTCCATGTACCTCACACAACAAAGGGACTTTGCTGATAAGACTTGAGGCTGGGGGTTTTCCTGGTTTTTCCAGGGGGTCCCAATCTGAGCACATGGACCGTTGAAAGCAGAGGACTTTCTTGAGGGGAAGGCAGAGGAATGATGAGGCAGAAAGGAGTCAGGGAGATTCTAAGTGTGAGAGGGATTCAATCCGCCCTGGCTGGCTCTGAAGATGGAGAAAGAGGGTCAGGAGCAGGGAATGCGTGTGGATGGTTTCTGAGACGCAGGAGGATCCCCAGCCCAAGTGAGCAAAGAAACAGGGATTTTATCCCACATCAAATCAGGCTAGGTGATCTTGGACCACTCACTTACTCTGAGCTTTGTGATTTCCTCTTGGAAGTAGGAAATTCTCTTTTCTCTCCTGGTAGGGGCTGAGAAAGACCCCCAACCCATAGCCACCAAGGAAACAAGTATCTCAGTCCTGCACCCTCATGGAACTGAATTCTGCCAACAACTGGATGAGCCCAGACAAGGATTCACCCAGAATCTCCAGTAAGGAAGCAGCCCTTCTGACACCTTAACTTCGGACCTCTAACTTCCAGAACTGTGAAATAATGAATGGATGTGGTGTTAACGTACTGAGTTTGTGGTCATCTATTATCGCAGCAAAAGAAAACACAGAATGACAAACATTTCTTTCCCATGCATCCTTTCTTAGAAAACTGCCAAAGGAGGTGCTCTAGCAAAAAGAGGGAGCAAACAAAGGAAGGAAGAAGATGCAGGGGCTGGGAAACAGTCTTCCACTGAGGAGAGAGGAGAGGGACAGTCCCTGCTGACAGCTGGGTGGCACACTGGGAGAGTAAGATGCAGCTGGAACAGGGGGTCAGACCACACATTCCAGGAGAGCCATGAGCAAGGAGGCTGACCCAGCTGCAGTGCCCATAAGGCCCTGGCAGCACAGCTGGACAAGCCAACCGAAAAGGAACGGACCTATCCAGCAGGCGAGGCCCCCAAATGCCAAGCTGGGCGGAAAACCCAGGAAAGCAGAGGCTGCCTGGCATCTGGTGGCCAGTGGCTCCGCCACCGTAAGGCTTAGCTGAAGAGTGACAGACCCTTGGCACAGGCTTTTGCAGAGGAGTTTGTACACAAACTGTTTCAATCTTCCTTTTCAATCCAGATAATGAAACATCTGTGGTGAGAGAGAAAGGGTGGGAGAGAAAGTGTGTGGGTTTCTCAAGCTGAGGTAACAACAATTCGATGTTTAAATGTATTATTTAGAGTTCCACGCTTAAACAAAAGTGTAACTAAATGAGTGATGCAGCTAAGAGAAGGGGAGGAGGGAGAGCGTGTGGGGCTGAATCCTCCTCTCTCTCAGCAGGAAGCCAGTAGATGGTGTTTGGAGCTGATAAATCAAGGGAGTGCTTTGTTTAGAGACCTGGAGGTAGTGGCCAGAAGACAAACGGAAATGCCTCAGATTGGCTTTGTTGTTAAGAACTGAACTGGGGTGAAGAGGGCAGAGCAAAGGACTGTTACTTTTCAGTACATGCTCCTGGTACTATTTGATTTCCTAATCCTATGCATGAAATCCTTTTTTATGTGCAAAAGGAGGGAGGGAGAGGAGCCCTCATACAGAAGAGCCTGTATGATGGGAGGTGTCATGGGGGCCCATCTTTGGAAAATACAATCTGTCATGAGATTAGTAGTTCCCAAATCCTCTCCTTCATCTCTCTGGGGTTTTCAAAAATCCCTCTGACTTGGTTGTACAAAGCAACTCATTGCCCCCTTCGTCTCTCCTGGCCACGCCCTGGGACTCGTCCCTTCACACCCGAGCTTTCCGCTAAGAGCCAGTACTGTTTAATAGATTTGTGCAGGCGCTCAAATCTAGGTATTATGGTAAAACGCTCCATCAGAGAGAATCTTCCGTAAGATCGATGTGTGCTACCCAGGCACAGAGAACTTGTTTCACCATAATTTATGGAAGCCGCATCTGCAAAGATGTATTTATACTTTCCCCGGGTGGGGGCGAGGGGGGGTACAAATATTTAGTGAGTGAATGGATAAATAAATGAATCAATCAAATATGGACGATCAGCCAAGACATGGAAATAACCTCATTACTTGGAACTGAGTGTTTTTATGTTATTCATTAAAATAGATTCTGTCTGTATTTGTGATATATGTGTGCTTAAAATTCATGGAGAAAATGAGCGTTTTAATTACAAAATGCTGAAATCATTAATAATTTAAAGATCATCACTAGGCATCCCTTTCTGAGCAACCAAGTCTGCTAAGTCATTATAGACAAATCAGACAAGCACAAGGGCACAGCCAAACGGCAGGTGCAACGGACAGGAGGAAAGGCTTAAGTCCAGCCAACCAGAATGTATCAGGCCCAGAAATGCTGTGGGAGAAGGGGAGAAGGGGTTGCATGGGAACTAGGCCCCTCTCCCAGGCCATGCCCCCCTCTGCTAAGCGACCATGGCACCATCCACCCCTCCCCACCCTGCAATCACCCCAATCTAGACCGCCTCCCCCACTGCCAAGGGAGGCCTGTATTCACCTTGATTCCTTCTTAGACTTGGCCTCCTCCACCAGGAAGACGCTTCTCCTCACTTCCTGTCCACTAAATCAAGCCCACCCTTTAGGGCCCAGTCCAATGCCACATCCCCTGAGAAGCAGAAAAGCCCCCATCACGCAGCCCATATGGATTGCACCTCTTCTGTGCTCCCCTGGTCTCTGTCCTCTCTCTGCTACTTACGACATTCTCCTGTCTGTAAAGAATCACGAAGGCCCAACATTCAGGATGCCCTTATTGGGTGTCGTCTCTTTTCATCCAGTCAGCAGCCCCACGAGCGACTGTGACACTGACTGTTCTCATTTCCCAGAACGGAAACCAGAGAGTGAGTGACTAGCTCAAGGTCACACAACCAGTGTTTGAAATACAGATGAAGGACAGGGCGCCCCCCAGGTCCGTGTTATGGCCAATCAATCACAAGAGGCGTGGCCTCCTTAGGGAGGTCGTGGCGGCGCCCCCACATCAGAGTTTATGTTCATGGACTGGTGGTGTACTGCAGTTACATCTGCCCCATTACAGAGATGTACTGATTATATTAATAGCAGAATGTGGAATGAAATAAGGGACCTGAATGCCTTTTGTTACCTCACAGACATTTGTTAGTGAAGGCAAGTTACTTGTAACAGTTGTCAAATATAAAGACGTGAGTTACACTTGCACCAAAACAATTTTTCCAAATTGGCTTGACATTCTTTTAAAGACAACTAGTGGGGCCGGCCCGGTGGCTCAGGTGGTTGGAGCTCCAAGCTCCTAACTCCGAAGGCTGCCGGTTCGATTCCCACATGGGCCAGTGGGCTCTCAACCACAAGGTTGCCAGTTCAATTCTTCATGTCCTGCAAGGGATGGTGGGCTGTGCCCCCTGCAACTAGAAATGGCAACTGGACCTGGAGCTGAGCTGCGTCCTCCACAACTAAGACTGAAAGGACAACTTGAAGCTGAATGGCACCCTCCACAACTAAGATAGAAAGGACAACTTGACTTGGAAAAAAAGTCCTGGAAGTACACACTGTTCCCCAATAAAGTCCTGCTCCCCTTCCCCAATTGGGAAAAAAAAAATCTAAAGACAACTAGTAAGTATTCAGGTATCATACAAATACCTTTGGAAAAAATAGACATACTCCATCTATCCCTTCAAAGTAAAAGTAACATTTTAATATCAGTATAAAAAAGAGTGGCATGATGCAGACAGCTTCTGAATACAGGTATATGGAAATGTTTTCATCATTCCTTGACTTTGCTGCCCAAAACAAGATGTTATCTATTAAACTCTCATGTCTGCACACTTAAAACAGAATTTTCTAATCAGTTTAAAAGACTTTGAAATGAATATTTTCAATGGATTTTGATTCCACATGTTTTAAATTGCATAACTGGTGGATGGGATTTTAAAAATGAGTTTCATCAAAGATATGAACTCAATTTCTGGAATTTATTGTAAAATGGGATTTTTATGAATCTTTGCCAAACTTATCCATTAACATCTTTATGTGACTTTTCCTTCTTCATGTGATTAAATGATAAAAAGGTGTTCTTAAACAGATTAACAAAGCTGACCATATCATGTATTGAAAATAAATAAGCCAAGATCAAAAGTTTTAAAAGTCACTGACATATTTGCAGAAATTAAGACTTAGGAACAAAATTTTTTGAAAAGATTTAAGAACAGAAACTTTAATGTTAATATCTGCCACTGCAAAAAAACTAATAAGTATATATAAGCTTTTTTCCCTAGAACTATACTAATGGAATTTTAAAAGTATTAATCTGAAACTTTTTCACTTTTTTACTGTAATTTTTTATTTTTCATTTTTTTAAAATTGTACTGATATGATTATTTAGACAAAGTTCATTCAATAAAAGAAAATTTTTCACTATGAAAAAAATGAGTTTCATGGTTTAGTAAGCGCAGCCATTTGGATCTACATGTATTTGTGAAGTCTCACTCTTAGCTAAGACAGTATTAAAACCCATATCAAAATAAGCTGAACTTAGAATCAAGCCTTCAGATAACTATATCACAATAGATTAAACAAGACTTTTAAATAAAGCATATTTGACCATATTGCTATTATGAAAATGTCTTGATGTATTTTAATGAGAGCAGAAAGAAATGGTACAGAAAAGTTCAGTACTATTATAAACAGAAATAAGTTATTTTTAAAACATTGCATATTTTATCGATAGTTCATTTTTAATTTCTATTTTCATATGTTACATGTGTATTGTCCATGCCCTCCAGCCAAAAGCTACCATAAATACACTTGTAGTTGGCCAAGTTGCATTCATTATTCACTGTGATGAGGGAGACCACACACCAGGGGAAAGAGGGGGTGTGTCCATATGAGGGTGTTAAAAAGAACCTGTTATAGGATTTGAGCTTTGATTTGGTGATTTGGACTGGGGTCTAAAAGTAGGGTTTGCACCTCACCCCAGTCAAAATGCCTATCATCAATAAATCAACAAACAACAAGTGCTGGCGCGGATGTGGAGAAAAGGGAACGCTTGTGCACTGTTGGTGGGATTACAGATTGGTGCAGCCACTATGGAAAACAGTATGGAGGTATCTCAAAAATCTGAAAATGGAACTACCTTATGACCCAGCAATTCTACTCCTAGATATCTATTCGCAGAAATCCAAAACACTAATTCGAAAAAATTTATGCACCCCTATGTTTATTGCAGCACTATACACAATAGCTAAGACATGGAAACAACTGAAATGCCCATCAGTAGATGACTGGATTAAGAAACTGTGGTACATTTATACAATGAAGTATTACGCAACCATAAAGAAGAAAGAAATCTTACCATTTGCAACAACATGGATGGACCTAGAGAACATTATGCTAAGCGAAATAAGTCAGACAAAGACAAATACCATAAGATCTCACTTATATGTGGAATCTAAAGAAAAGAATAAATGAACGAACTAATCAGAAACAGTCTCAGAGACATAGAGGAAAAACTGAGGGTTGCTAGATGGGTGGGGGACATAAGAGGGAAGGCGAGGGGATTAGAAAGCACAGTCAGTAACCACAAGATGGCCTCGGGGATATGAAAGTCAGTTGGGGGAATGCAATCAATAATGTTGTAAAGATTTTGTAGGGTAGCCGATGGACACTTGTCTTATTAGGGAGACCACATCTGGGATGGTGTAGATGCCTGATCACTGCACTGTACACTTGAAGCTGAAGCTGAACAATAATGAATGTCAACTACAAGTTTATATATATGTGTGTGTGTATATAGTTACAAGAAGCAGAGTACAACATTAGGAAATAGAGACAGTGGAAATGTAATGGCCTGTGCGATGTCAGAGGGGTAGTGGATGGGGGAGGGGGGTTGACACAGTGTGAGGGATAGAAATGATAAACGTCTAAGTATTACTTTGTCTTGTGCACCTGAAACTAATAAAAAAGATTAATCAAAAAAATAATAATGAATGTCAATTACAATTATATATATATATATATATATATATATATATATATATATATTTACAAGAAGTGGAGTACAGCCTTAGGAATGGAGACAGTGGAAATGTAATGGCTGTGTGTGATGTCAGAGGGGTAGTAGATTGGGGGCAGGCTGTTATCACTTTGTGACGGATATAAATGATAAATGTCTAACTATTACATTGTTTTGCGCACATGAAACTAATTTTTAAAAATTTTTTTAAATAAAATCATAAAATAAAAATAAAAAATAAAAGTAGGGTTTGCTCTAGATTGGATGCTGTCAGAAAGTGGGGGAAGTCTATGGTTGGGTATCTCCATACATCCTACCTGTGGCCAACTAGAGTGCAGATGAAGTTGTAAATGCAAACTACCAAGAGGGGCTGTTAGGTATTCTATGGATGTCACGGTGATCTTTGTTTAGTCTGTGTTTAGACAGAATTATGAAGGGGCCGTGCCTGGTCTCAGGGTGACCTTGTCTGAGGTTGGTGTTCTGTGAGATTATGTCCAACAGCAGAATAATATGCCCGGCTGTGAGGGCCAGGCCACTCCTGGTATATTATAAATCTATACTGTATGTTAGCACAGCATTTCACATTAGTGATTATAGAAAGTAAATATACATATATTGGAGGTGTAGGCTCAAAATATGTTTTACTCATTGGTCAAAAATATTTGAAGACTAGCTTCACTCACACTTGTTGAGAAATAATTATTTCTTGATGACATGTGAATAAGATATATTGGGCACTTACTATGTATAAGGCACTCGGCTTCATAGTTTTCTTGATTTTATAAAAACAGCTTTATTAAGATATAATTTACATACCATAAAGGTCATCATTCAAAGTGTACAAGTCCTTGGTTTTTAGTATACTTAGAGAGTTGTGCAACCTTCACTGCAATCTACGTGTATAACAGCTTCATCACCCCAAAAAGAACCTGTACCCCATTGGCTGTCACTCCTCAATTTTCCCATCTTTCCCCTTTCCTTCCTTCTCCTCTCTTCCTCCCACTCTCCCCTCCTCTCCTCCCTCTGTGCCCCGCCTTTTCTCTGCAAAAGCCCAAGGTAAGGAGTCCAGGGCCAGCGCTTTGCCTCAGGAAATCATCGAGAAACATGGCATCTTCTATCTTTCTCCCACCATCCCCAGCAGGAAGTTTCAACCATGATCACAAAAAGCTGCTGGGTCTTCTGGCACCTTGTCTGTATGCCAGGCAGGGAGAAGGTGTCTTCTTACCTGGTGAGGAATACCCTCCCACAGGAAATCTGCCTGCATGTCTTTGGGCATGTGACAATCCTAACTGCAGAGGATGCTGGGAGATCAAGTATTTTTAGGTGACTATATTGCCAACCCAACAAAATCTGAGTTGTGTAAGTAAAGGAGAAAGGAGAGTAGCTATGCCTTTACCACAGTGACCACAGGTGCGACCACAGGTCTATTTGCAATTATTTAACACATTTTGTTGCTATTATGAACAAGATCATTTTTCCTATTTCTAATTAGTTATTGTCAACATAAGAAAAAATTTCTGATCTTTATATGTTCAATTTATATTCCGCACTCCTGCTAAACTAATTTTTTTATTCTAATCCATCAGGTAATCCCTTTGGTTTTTCAGATTGAACAATTACAGCATCTGAACATAATAACCGTTTTGTTTCTTCCTTTCCAATTTTTATTTCTTTTCTTGAATTTTGGCTAAAACATATAATCTAGGAGACACATAAGACATATAATATAGGAGACATATATGACTTTAATCTTGTTGTATTAATAAGAATGGTAGTTCCTATGGTTTTCTGATAAATATTCTTTAACAGTTCAGGGGGTTCCTTTCTGTTCAGTGTCCCAGGTGTTTATATGGTAAATAAATGTTTATGGGGAGGTGGGTAGCACTTATTATGAAAATCATGGATTTTTAAAAATTTAATTTAAAGCAATTAACCACACTGACAAATATTCTTTGCTGAACCAACCCTACTGTCTCAAGATGTATTATTCTATTAGTAATCTGTGGGATTCAACTTGCTAATATTTTTGTGGTTTTTCATGTACATTCATAAGTGCAATAAGCTTTTGATCTTTTTCTTATTCTTTCCTTGTGTGGTTTGATAATAGGGTTTTTACTAACTTCATAAAATGAATTGGTTGGCTTCCCATCTTTTCCTTCACTTTGGAACAGTTTCTCCAGATCTAGGTTATTTGTTCTTTGAATATTTAGTAGAACTCAACTATTAAACTATATGGACTTGGTGCCTCTTGCTCATTGATCTTCATCTGCCATTTCCATTTATTCTATGATTGTTTCTCTGTTCAGCTTTTCTACTTCTTCTTGGGGCCATCTTGATTATTTATATTATCTTAAGAAGTTTTCGGTATCGGCTACTTTCTTAATGTATCAGTACAGAGATATTCAATTCTTTTATAATTTAAAGGTCAAAATATCCATAGCTATAGGTCCTTTTTTGTTTCCCTCATGACATTTATTTATGCTTACTTTCTTTTTTCTCGATTATAGCTGCCAAAAGCTTATCAATTCTTTTTTTTTTTTTTTTAATTTATTGGGGTGACAATTGTTAGTAGAATTACATAGATTTCAGTTGTGCAATTCTGAATCACATCATCCATAAATCACACTGTGTGTTCACCACCCAGAGTCAGCTCCCCTTCCATCACCGTACATTTGATCCCCCTCACCCTCATCCCCCACCCCCCAACCCCCTTACGCTCTGGTAACCACCAAATTACGTTCCCCAGATTAATTTTCAAACCCCGTGGCCATCCTGTGGTCACCGACTGCCCTCCAATCCCCTCACCCTCCCCCCCACCCCCCACTCCCCCCGCCCATCTAGCAACCCTCAGTTTTTCCTCATTGTCTCCCAAACAGTTTCTAATTAGTTCATTCACTTATTCTTTTCTTTAGAATCCGCAAATAAGTGAGATCATATGGAACTTATCTTTCTCTGTCTGACTTATTTCACTTAACATAATGTTCTCTAGATCCATCCATGTTGTTGCAAATGGTAAGATTTCTTTCTTCCTTATGGCTGCATAATACTCCATTGTATAAATATACCACAGTTTCTTAATCCAGTCATCTACCGATGGGCATTTTGGTTGTTTCCATGTCTTAGCTATTGTGTATAGTGCTGCAATTCTTTAATCATTTCAAAGAACTTGCTTTTTGTCTTGATTAACTCTACTGGAATTTCTGACTTCTTCTTTCACTATTTTCAGCTCTTATTTTGTTCCTTCTACCTTCTTTGAATTTGTTTTGCTGTTCTTTTTTATTGTTTCTTAAGTTGAAAGCTTGTCTAATTTCTTTTCAATCATTCTTCTTTTCTAATAAATGCATTCCTGGCTGTAACTTCCCCTGTGAGAGCTGCATGGCTTTCTCTCACACTTTATCTGTAGAACTTTTACCATCACTTGGTTTTAAGTACTGTAAGTTCCATTTTGATTGTCTCGTTAAAACACAAATTATTTAGAAGTTAGTTTTAATCTCCTGATGTACCTGGGGGATAGTCTGCCTATCTTTTTGTTGGTAGTTACTATTTTTACTGCATTGCCCCCAAAGAACAAGGACTCAATGACTTCAACCTTGGGAAATTGCAAATTTTTCTTTGTTGACTAAGACATGGTTAATTTTTATAAATTTTCTTATGTATTTGAAAAGAATAACTATACTCAGTTGGATTTAGTTAACTTCTCATTAATTCTTATTAATTATTCTTTTACTTGATCTGTCCATTTTTTTGAGAATTGTATTTGTTTCCTGTGGCTGTCATAACAAATTACCACGAATTTAGCAGCTTAAAACAACAGAAATTTATTCTCTCACAGTTCTGGAGGCCAGATGTCCAAAATTAAGGTGTCAGCAGGTCCACACTCCCTCCTGAGACCCTGGGAGAGATGTCTCTTGTAGCTCCTATTGGATGCCTGCGTTCCCTGGCTTGAGACCATGTCATTCCAATCTCTCCCCCCATCTTGTCTTCATCTTCATATCACCTTCTCCTCTGTGGATGTCTCATGTTCCTCTGCTTCTCTCTTATAAGGACACTTGTGATGGCATTTAGGGCCCTCCAGGATCGTCCAGGATAACCTCATCTCCAGATTGCTAACTTACTTACATCTGCAAAGATTCTTTTCCCCAGTAATTAGGACAGGAACATATCCTAAGGGGTCCCAGTAATTAGGACAGGAACATATCTCGGCCCCCATTCAGCCGCTATAGGAAGAGTGTATTAAAATCTCTTTGGTTCCAGGTTTGTCAATTTCTCCTTACAATGCAAAGAAATTTTGCTGTAAATATTTCAAACACATGGTATCTCCTTAGTGCATTTTCACTTTTATTAATATGAAATGTGTCTCCATCCATCTCAATACTTTTCACCTTGAGTTCTAATTTATCTGTATGAATACTGCTACATTATCTTTTTAAATTAATTTTAAAGCCCTTGGAGTCATTTTGATTTTATTTTGTTTTCATATCCTCACAACTGATAAATGTGGGCTTATCTCTGTCATTACAACCTATTTTTTCTCTCCACCCTGCTTTCTTTAGTTCCCTCTTAACCCTATTCCCCAAATCTGACTTCTATTTACTACTTTGCACAGCTGAAACCACAGCCTCAGGTGTTTTCAAGTTCAATTACAATCTCCAGGGGAGGTTTAGGTTATAAGAATGCCATAACTCTCCCCAAAGTGTACATATCATGTTTCTTTCAAGCATGAGTTCTCAGAGCTGTGTGAGTGACCAGTTACATTTTCATTCTGCCGGTACCACCATTACTTCTGGCCCCAACAAGGAAACTTCTTGCTCGACAAGATATTTCAAGGGAACTCACTATTTTAAAATTCATCCAGTCACACTGTTCTTTTGTTGAAAAATAATAATAAGTTTCAAAGTATCCTGTAGACACAGCCAAAAAACACACACAGAGAGTGAACTGTGAAAAGTGCTCCGTTTTAAGGGCAGCAAATAAAAGTTGAATAAGCCCTGTCATTTGAAATTGTTTTGTCATCACTGACATTTTTTTGAACCAAGCTGTGACAGAGCTGATTCTAAAAAGGACAGAGTTACATAAGGGGACCAGTGTGCTGGGGGAGAGCAGGGCCATGGAGGCACAGTGAGGGCATTTCTTCGCCACCCAGAGCAAGTATTCTTGGCTCAATTCAGCGACAGCTGCTGAGTTAGTAAAAGCCAAGAAAAGAAGGAGCACAGTGAGTAAAGAAGACAGAAATGAAAGAAGAGAGCTTGGCCAAGAGGCTCTGCAGATAAGGCCGAGTCGATAGACAGAAAAGGAATTTATCACCCAGAGAATACACTTCGCTGGGCTCCCTAACATTTCCACTATCTGTGTTAAAATCATCTGGGTTCAGATAAAAGAATGCCCTGTCCCAGTCATTATTCATGGGTTTTTTTAAGGCACAAATTCCAGCATAGGCAATTTCGGTGGGAACTGAACTGTTTATTTACTGGAGTCTTGCTTATGACTGTTGGATCCAGGCAAGCAGAAACAGATCCAGCACACAGAGAGCAGGCTGCCTTCCTCTCTGCTAGGACTCCGGAGGGGGCTCTGCCTGACCCCAGATGAGTGCTGGTGATAAAATCTGGGCAAAGATCTTTTTGCAGAGGCTCACGGCTTGGCGAGGGAAGCCATACACCACATAGAAAGCCATCCTTGCCCCCACTTTCCCAGAACATACCCTCAGGCCTGGGGTTTAAATCACATTGTGAACCAGTTTCTACCTCTGTAAACAGGAAACTGGGTATCCACGAATTCAGAACTCTGGGAGGAAAAACCTGTAAGGTGATTAGACAAACCGGCTACAGGAAGAGCTGGGCAGGAACACAGCATCCCCCACCCGGACCTGGGCGCGCCCCAGGCCTCTGCTGGGATGGGAGGACGAAGGACAATGATTAAGAGGATGCAGGGAAGAGGATGATGCCCTGGGAAGGCAGAAGGAAAGGGAGGGTCTGGTCCCCACCTGTCACCCCAGTTCCCGGAATGGCCTAGGCAGGACTTTGTCAGAACCAGTACCTATGAGGCCAAGGGCAAGCCCACCTGTCACCCACGCACCTGGGAGCAGAGCAGGTGGACTGTCCATCTGACCCCTGCAACTCTCAGCAGGGGACAAAGACGAAGTGGGTAAGGGCTGTCTTCAGGGGCAAGGAGCGAAAGCCACACAGCACTGCTCCCTCTAGTGTACTCCATGTAGCTCCTTCTAGCATGTTCTCCAAACTTCTATGGGAATCCAGGCTGTCCCCGGTGTCCCTCATCTTCCTACATGTTCACCCCTCCCCGTCCCTAACTGCCATCCAGGATGTCAGGACCCAGGTCTGTCTCCTGCTGTCCTGGTCTCCTCAGTGGTACTCGGCTGGCTCTCCATGGCCCGGGAAGCCATCCCCCGACCCCTGACGCCAGCTTCACCACCCACCTCCTCCCATGGAGACCCATCGTCCTGGGCCCGTGAGAGGCACTTGCCATTTGGACCAGCTAAGCACCACTCCCTTTCTAACCAGGTCTCCTGAGGAATCGCCTTTCCCACTCGCCACCTTACTATGTACAGTCACCAGTGGTGGTGGGTCCCTGCCTCCCCCCACCCACCCACCAGAGCTCTGGGTGATGAGGGCAAGGGGCCTAGTTCTTGCTACCCCTTGGGCTTCCAGAGGCCTCCAATCTGGTCGCAGAGGCAGCCATGGCCCAGGACCCCGTAAAGGAAGGAGCCTGTGCCCCTCAACCACCACATGGACCTTGCCCTGCAGCCAGGACACCTTCATTGAACTTTTGCAAGAAAACAACTTCCACTGGGTCCAGTCACCGAAATGTGGGGTTTTCTCTGACACATGAGCTTAAGCTGCCCTAAGAATCAAAGGTAAAAAACAAGCACCCCAAAAAGATGACACTCTGAAGGGTGCGTGGTTGTAAAAGGAAGGACTCGTCCAAACCCATGCCAGCCAAGGATGACACATGGGTGATGTCCCCAGAACCTTCTGTGCTCCGGAGGGCAGATCTGCCCAGTTCTGCCACACCCGAATCTCAATGACTGCAATGCTCCCTCCTTCCACGCTCACAGGACCTGATATGCTAAGCACAGCACAGGGCACATTCTTTAAAAAGAGGAGATCTGTTTGTCCAGTCGTTCTGCCATGAGCCAGACAGAGCACCGGGGCCCCAGCCTACAGGACACCGAGGCACGCATCGTCCCTGCCCTCGGGGACTTCTGTCGCTGGGAAGACAACTACTGCACAAGGCAGTGTGGGTTTCATCACAGCCTCTCACAGGGTGGACAGGGCTGGGACGGGGGATTGTGGCCAGGGAAGAAACCCAAGACTCCCCCATACATGGCCAGCTCCTCTGCTCAAGTCTCAGCTGCCCCAAGCTGGCCGGCTGTCAACCCTCTGCCCACTTTGCTTGGTGGATTTAAACAATACACCCCTTTGGTGTGACATGACCATTTCCTTGGCCGGGGTCTATGAACGAGGCCCCTATGTCCAGTCCAAATTTGGCCACTTCAGGTCCCCAGGCTGGAAGCACTGCTAGAAATGTCCTTTTCCATCTCCGGGGCTGCCTGAGGGGCTGGGTCTCCCCAGAACCCCCTGTTTCTTGTTTATGTACTGCCTGTGGCTGCTTTCCTGCTCACCAGCAGAGTTGAGTAGCTGAGATGTGCATTTCCTATCTGGCCATTTATAGAAAAATGTTTGCTCACCCTGTCCTATGGCGGGACATTGTCCACCATCTCACACCTCTGGTTTTCCTGAAACTATTTCCTCACCTCCTTCTTCATTAACAGTGAAAAAATTACATCAATAATAACGACGAGATAATATTCATGGAATACATTAAGCTCCTAGGGGTGCCATAACTGATTACCACAAACTGGGTGGCTTAAAACAACATAAATCTATTCTCTCACAGTTCCAGAAGCCAGAAGTCTGAAATCAAGGCGTCTGCAGGACCATGCTCTCTCCAAGGACTCCAGGGAGGATCCTTCCTGCCTCTTCCAGCTCCTGGAAGCTCCCAGCTTTCCTTGGCTTCAGGCTGCGTCATTCTGACCTCTGCCTCTGTCTCCTCACTGCCTTCTTCTCCATGTGTTTTTTCCTCTTCTCCTCTTAGGTGGTACTTGTCATTGGATTCAGGGCCCAACCAGACAATCCAGAATGACCTCAGCTTGAGATCTTCAATACAATTACAACTGCAGTGACCCTTTTTCCAAATAAGGTCACCTTCACAGGTTCCCAAGGTTACAACAGGGGGCCGCCATTCAGTCCACTACACTGAGTGTTTACTTTGTGCCTGGCACTGTTCTCTTTCTTTGATCTCACCTTCACAACACCTTCATGAGGTAGGGACTGTCGTCCCCAAAGTTAACTAGGGAAAAATGAAGGTGCCTCCCCAGGTTGGTCAGCAGAGAGAGTGGATAGGTGTTGCCCAAAGCACTGCTAGCCATATGGCACTTTCCTGCCAATTATTAAAAGTCACCATCTATCAAAATGTCATCATTACCAATCAACCTTTGTTAGAACAAGACAGTTTACTGCCATCTTCTGGAAAACTAGTAAAATATATAATACGGGGGGTTTGCTCAATGGTTAGAGTGCGGTGCTCATAACACCAAGGTCACCGGTTCAAGTCCCACAGGGGCCAGTGAGCTGCGCCCTCCACAACTAGATTGAAAACAATGACTTGACTTGGAGCTGAGCTGCGCTCCCCACAACTAGATCGGAAAAAAACCCAACAACTTGACATCCTGTAAAAACACACTGTTACCCAATATTCCCCAATAAAAATAAATAAATAAATAAATAAATAAATACATACATACATACATAAATTTGGGGGGATATATATATATATATATATATATATATATATATATATATATATATATCAATCTGCAACATCTGGGATGTGAGCGGTGACCCCAGGGAATGGGCACCATTGTGCAATGCACAACCTGTACAGCTGCACAGCGTGAAGGTCAGACCCGGCGAGCAGCAGAGCATTACCAGGCCAATCAGAAAAGTGAGGTCCAAAGGTGTGAGGGCACCTCTCTGAAGGACCTAATGGTGCTCATATCAGCCCCTGGTATTTTAACTGCTGGTGGAGAAAAGATATGGGGAGTGAAGCGGAAGCACAGGCATTTCCTCCACCTCCAGGAGGGGCAAACACATCTTCTTTACAGACCCCACAGTCTGAAAGGCTCCACTCTGGGAGACGTGAGAAGCAGTGTGGCTGGCCCCTGCACCTCCCTCTAGCTGCCAGCTGGCGCAGGGCCCACCTTCAGAGCACACGCACGAGCCACCATCTGAGTCTCAGAATCAAGTACTACTGAGTCATGAAGAAAGCAGACGCTTTAAGGTCATCGCGCATGCTGACAAGCCGGATGTGAACAGCCCAAGAGCAGGGTCCACGTCTACGTTATACCCTTGTCCTCACTGTGTCCTGAATACAACTACCAGTACCGCCCTTAGACCGAGACAAGCGGGACCCTGCCCTAATCAGCAGGCCTCAGGGGCCTGCATTTTGCAGCACCTTCCTCACTACACTCTGTTCCTCTCCAGTGGCTGAGCCTGGCCAAGACTGACAGTGCCATCCAGGCACCAGAGCTCAGACCCACATGTGTCCCCGTGAGCATTTCTCCCCAGTCCCCATTTCTCTGGCTACCTTCCTCACTCATCCACCTTCACGTGGAGTGGACAATATGCCCCAAGGAGCTCATGGTGGGGTTAACCGGGCCCTGGCTGGGCTCTGGTTTTAGGAGGGCAGCCCGGCCAGCAGATCACTCCCACCAAGTCGTGTTGTGTTGGTTTCAAGGGTTTTCGTGACACCAGGTGGCCGGAATGCTGATAACATGTTGATTTGAGGAGATTCTCACTCACTTCAGACACAGGACAAGTTCACGACTCTGAGTTCTTGAAGGGTTTCTGCTGACCTTGACCTTGAGCTGAGCATACAAGTCTCTCACCTGTCTATCTGTGTTTCAATCACCGCAGTGCCTCTAGCCCACGGCACCCAGGAATAGCTGGAGGGGTGGCAGGAGCCCTTTACCCTGGCATGCATGGGGTCACCCCAACTCCTCTGCAGGATTTGTGCCACATGTCAGGCAGTCCCAAGGGTGGCTGCGTCCATGTCCTCCTAGGGTTTCCAGACCACTGCCCCATAACACCACGGAGCTTTGAAGATGTCCTCTCCCACCTCCAACCAACATGGTGACATGACACTCTTCCAGGTCAGTCTTTTTTTTTTTTTTAAGTTTTGTTACTGTTAAACAGATTTATTTGTTTGTTTATTTATTTATTTATTGGCCAGTTTTAGGTTTATAGCAAAATTGAACAGAAAGGACAGTGTTTCCATATACCACCGGCCCTCATACACTAACTAACAGGCTCCCTCACATTAACATCCCTTTTTTAAGGTTTTTCATGTTTTTAATTATATTTTTTCACAAAGGAAAAATAAAATCTACATCAATAGTACGCTTCACAAGTATGTGCAGAAAATTGTGAAAGCTAGGCACACAGTAATTCACACACACGTGCATACACAGTGGCATTCTGGGACTACAGAATGCTATTTTTACAAACTATTCAGTTCTTCAACAATTCAGGATTTGTCAAGGTTCCCAGTTATCTGAGAGTACCTAATGGATTGTATCTGGGATAACTCAAGGACGCTGTCTGCAAACCTTCAGATGGACATTTTTACAGAAGTCACAGCAAATATAGTGAGAATCCTTTGTAGTTTCGCTTCCCTAGGTCAGTCTTAAGCCCTGATGGATGAGGAACTGATACTCCCTGCACGGATGGACCACTGTTCTCACCCCACCCCCAGGCTGTGGTGCGCAAAGGTGTAAACAGCGTTGAGAGTTCATATTCTAAGAATGCGGTGATGAGTGTCTAAAGAGTTCAAGACATGGTTGGAAGACATGCTGTTCTACCTGTATGCTATAAAATCGGCACATTTAACATGACTGGAAACAAACAATTGTTCACATTTTACTGCATTCTCTGGATAACACTTGCATTTTTGGTCATCATTGAGGAAGCACAGAAACTACCTTTCAGAGAGACCTTGGAAGACAGTGAATAAATGGATGGGAGAGAGAGAGGGAGGGAAGGAAGGGGCAGCATCAGGAAGGCAGGTGTAGCCAGCCTTCAGTAAATAGACTGGGGGACTGCAGAGTCCAGATGAGCTATATTGTTTCAGTGCAAACAGGCTCCAAAAAGCCGTGGTGTTAGGAGTGACAACAAGGTGGGAGACATGGAATTATCAGGGAACTTTTGGCAATAAAGATGATAAAGAAGTGATTTCTACACCTGAACTGGAAGAGATTGCCTGGAGAGAAGGAAGAAGCTTCACATGCATTGATTGGAGAATAAATAAGTATATGAGTGTCTCTTCAGGACCCATCATTCTAAATCTTCATTGATAAATTAATTTGCCTCAGTGGGCTCATACATTTTATAACATATTTTTCAATCAAATTGTTAATATGGACAGGAACCTCATGAAAGAATATTTGCCCATGGTCCCACACAATCTGTGGGAGGCCCTGGTAAGCACCACAGTAAATACCGCTTGAGGGGTGTAAGGAAAAGAAATTGACGGGCTCAAACATGAGAACTGGGAGAAGCCAAGAGTGTGCATCAGAAGGAAAGGGGACAATGAGATCACAGGAAGGAGACAGTAAAAAAAAAAAATGATAATAATAAAGAATTGATGGTTTGTTTTGCATGTAAGAATAATGATATCATCCCTATGTCTTACATTTTGGATAAGAGAGAAGAAATCAGTTCTCTACCTTGTCAGAAAATAAATACATTGAGATTTAGAAAACATACACATGGCCGGAGCATTTCTTTTCCAATAATATACCACTAAGTTAGCCCACATAACCTCTGGAGACATTAATATAGGTTTAAGCAGATCCTTAAATTTCTTTAATTTTACATTAGAATATAAAATTGCTCATTCTAATGGGTTAGTAAATGCAGAGTCCTTCAGCAGCCCCATTGACAAAAACACAACACAGGCAGAGGGAAATATACTGTTATTTCTGCTCTGGCTGTTTTTCCATTTCCTAATAACAATAATGAACCTGAAGCATTGTATTTGCATACAGATAGGTCTAGATTCCCGTTTTGCTGAGGCTGTACAGTTAAGCACGTCACTGATGTGCACTTCCCAGCCTCAAAACACAATTTAAAGACCACTTTATAGAGAGTCGAATTACAGTAATGTGCTTAAACGTTAGGGCTGTGGCTTCTCCAAAAATTGTTGGCAACTGGGCAAAGTTCTGTGTCACAGGAAAGTCAATCACAAAGTTCTGAGCTGTTACAGCTCATTGATTGTGGTTGTTCTCTAAGTTTCTTAATGTCCCATCCATGGTTTACTGCTCCCCATTCCATTTCCCAAGCCTTGACTCTGATCCTTCCTTCCGTCCCCCTCCTTGCTCGCACAGTTATGAATGACTGCAGGGCCACGCCCAGGCCCGGGCACCTAAGTAACACACAGGCCCCACCCTCCAGCTCCTCAGAGTCTCCGTAGCCAGGTGGACGACAAGCAAGTGCTGTACAGTGTGAATACTGGTGGGTTCCAACCGCCATTAAAACACAGAGAAAGGAACATCTGCCACTGCCTGTTTGAACCAAGCCTCTGCGAACCTGAGTTCAACAAGCAAATGACAGGATGGGGTACAAGAAATGGCATCCCCAATAGGTGTAAAGTCACAGAGGTGCATTTACAAACAAAACAAACACACAAATGCACAACTTTCTCCGCAAATAGGGGCATGGTGGCAGGTGGTATGGCTGAGCTGTAAGACAGGAAGACAGGGGAAGGGGCTGGAATGTGAAGGCCAGATGATGAATACACTTTATGTTAAGCAGGAGTCTTAAACGTGAGAGTCCTACAGGCAAATGAGGGCCACCAAAGAGGTTGTGTTGGCTTTGTTTCTTGGTTAGTTAGTGCTGTTTTTGTTTCTTTGTGTAGGGGAAGAGATTATAACAAGTGTATCTTATAGAGCAGCCGAGGGGAGGATGATTGCGATGGGGTAGAAAAGGAAGCCAACAGAATCAAGGAGAATCGTTAAAAGGCTGTCGCTGTACTTGGGCACAAACCCCAAGTTCAGAGGGAAGGCAACGGCAGGGAGGACAGAGACCAGTGATATTTAACAAGAAGATTCACCAAGGATTTGATGTCTAGATGAGGATGAGGAAGAAGACAGTGCCAAATGGCCACAAGGTTTCTGCCTTGAGCAAACAGACAAATGGCTCGTGTCATTTTAAGTTCAGGAATTTCAAAGAAAAACACTAGCCTGAACTGATGAGGTTTTACTATGAAGCCATCTTCGGTGGTCCTGAAGCATCAAGTAAGTCTTGAGAAGAGGTTGCCTTCCTGACTGAAAAGGTGGCTCTACCATAAACTGTCTGGGTGATCTTTAGGCAAATTATTTAGCCTGTCTGACCCATGTTTCTGCAACTGTCGAAGGGGGATGATGGTCGTGGTCCATCCGCCCTTCATTTGTGGGGTCCACAGGTAATGTAGGTAGGGGAAGGCACAGCGTAAACACTCAATAGCAGCCATTGCTGTTCTACGCTATGTCCTAAAGACACGGTGAGAATATTTTATTTGTATTTTAAATGGGATGCCTTTTAAATACATCCCATTTTAGGCTGCCTTTGTGCAATTCTAGTCAAGAAATTCTTGGGGAAATTGTTAAAAAATAAATAAATAAAATAAAACCAAACAAAAGCAGACGCTTGCTTGGACAGATGGCCAATCTTTCTGTGTTCTCCTCTGTGGTTCCCCAGGAAGACGGGAGCCATTGTGCACCTACCATAATCAATGGCACTGACTCATTGCTAAAAGAGAGGAAAGCTCAAAACTCTAAATCCTGACTCTTTCAGACAGTCCCACCATTTTCCAAACATTGCGCCAACATCATGAAATACTTTAAAATCAATAAAAAATGGATCTGGCAGCAGAAGGCGGTTATTCATACATTACCTGAAAACAATAAGGTGAAGTATACCTTCTATTCACCTTTCAGGATTATATGTATTACAGGTGAGTATTTGTTTTTAGCTGCCTTGCCCCCCTTTTTTCTCTTTTTGCTCCCGTTATTAGTTGCAGAGGGTCAGAGAGAGTTCAGTTGTATAGAGAGAGTACTAACCGCTGAATGGCTCTGTCAGGTTCCTGTATTTAAGGAGACGGAATTGCATATTACAAGAAAATGATTATTCAGCTACCTTTTCATTAACAATTTGTCTGAAAGGAGACAGACTTAACTGCTTCTATTGAAGTTGGGAAGCAACAAATTGAATGTGTTCCATAAGGATTATGTCATACTTCAAACATATGGTGAGCTACAAACACCAAGATACCGCATTCGGAAATAGCGGTGGGTTCACTGTTGTTTGGTGGCTGTTTAATTGAATAGCCATAAATACTACTAAAAAAAAAAAAAAAGGAACTGGTCATTATCTGCACAATCTCAAGTGAAATACTGCAATGATTTCCTTTTATATATATATATATATATATGGTCCCTGACACATCAAAGAAATATTTCTTTTGGGATCTATACTGAAGGTTGTTAAGGAAACATCAACTACAAAATGCATCCCAGGTCAATACCCATAATGGGTTTCCACGTGAGAGCACAGAGAAGACATCCAAAAGTGAGGTGGGGAAACTTCTGAATGAGCCCAAGGTTCATGCAAAGAAGGCTTCACCAAGTGCACCCCGAGATTGAGGTCCTGGAGAAAACAGGTCATCCAGGTTTGCTTCTACGTCTGTCAACAGAACAGAAAGTTTAGCCACTCCCCATCATCATCATCACATATCGCTCGACCTTTTTAACACACCAAATGATAAGATTAACTTGTGTTGTCATTAACTTATACGGCCAAAAACTCCACGACAGATGGATGCCTCAAAACCCCAACCACAGTTTCAAGGGCTCCAGAATTATTCTGCTGTGTCTCTGAGACATGTTTCCACCAGGAAATCCACTGTTGCTCAGTCGTGGAAGCATTACTCACTAGTGCTTGTTGTCTATAATTTCATGTGCTCAATGACTTAACAGCTAGTCTGTTCTCCTACTTAATAGAAAGAGATCACTCATTACCGCAGAGGGGAAAACACGTACTTAAAAACACCCAATTCCTCACCAAACAAAGGGAAGCCATGGAGGCCACACTGGGCAAAGCTGGCCCCAGTGTCAGCTACAGGAAGAAGCCCAGCATTGCTAGAGAGAAAGAAGGAAGTGGTTGTTTCTTAACGAATGTTTAAAAACAGTATATTGACGACTGTTGTTGAGACTATGCAGACACACTGTGGCAGTTGTTCTCAATCCATTTTGATAACAAATATTTTATAATTACCCCTTTACTATCTCGAAATAGAATTCATATAAAATATAACCTAAAACATCCGTTAGGCTGGCTACTATCAAAAAAAAAGAACAGAAAATTATAAGTGTTGGCCAGGATGTGGAAAAATTGGAACGTTGTGCACTGTTGGTGGGAACGTAAAATAGTGCAGCCCCTATGAAAACAGAATGGAGGTTCCTCAAAAAAATGAGAATAGAACTGCTATTTGATCTCGCAACCCCATTTCGGGGTATATATCCAAAGGAATTGAAAGCAGGGTCTCTAAAAGAGATCTGTACACCCATGTTCAGAGCAGCACTATTCACACAGCCACGAGGTGGAAACCCAAGTGTCCACTGATGGATGATAAACAAAATGTGGTCCATACATACATGGAATATATTCCACCTTAAAAGGGAAAGAAATCGTATCACATGCTACATCTCTGATGACCCTTGAGGGCATTATGCTAAGTGAAATAAGCCACTCACGAGAAAATAAATTCTATATAATTCTTCTTGTATGAGGTACCTAAAGTAGTCAAACTCATAGAAACAAAAAGTCGAATGGTTGTTGCCAGGGGCTGGGGAAAGAAAGGGACGAGGACTTGTTTAACGGGCATAGTTTCAGATCCACAGAACAAGAAAGTTCTGGAAATCTGTTTCACTGCAGTGTAATTATACTTAACACTACTGACTATACACTTTAAAATGGTCAGACAGTAAGAAGAAAAAATATATATACATATCTTCTAACACAAACGTAACTTTAAAAATAATCAACACAATGCCCTACCTGTAGTAAAAGGGGAGAAATCCATTTGTAATAAAACATACATATATTTCAACACAGAAATGCTCAGAGAATGCACCACTAGAGGACGTGATGCACTAGGCATTACTGCTGTCCCCAAATCTTCAAGAACACAAAGCGATGGTGGCAGATGGACCGAGGTGGCCTACACTGGTAAGTCAACCACCATGAGCGACTTTCCAACTCTCAGCAAAGTTCCAAGCAAAGTGGTGTCTGCCTTCCTGAAAACTTTAGAGCACATCACAGCTGTGCATATGGAAAACAGAGTTAGAGTGTGGTCACCCATATGAAAGTCCGATGGGACATTGGAAAGGCTGACAGGATACAGGGCCGTTCAATGGGCAGTGCGCCTCATGCATTGCTCCTAGGCCACGCTCATTAAATGCTAGCAGAGTCCCATGAGACCCAGAGAGAAAATCAAAGGGTGGGCCTCTTATTGGAGGTGCTGTCCACTGTCAATCATACAGCTCGGGCCCCACCCCCGGGCCCTTGTCCAGGGAAGATTCCCACACGTCTCAGAACACCAGCAAAGGTTCCTCTTGGCAATACTGTCTATCTCAGGACAAAATTTAGATTCTGTTTTCATTTCTTTGACACTCAGTTTGTGCCCTCCCTACACACATATCCCTGTCATGAAGTTTTATTTTACTTAGGACTCTTGAAAATACAAGCCTTCTGTTTCAACTGAGTGAAATACTATTGGTGCAAATTGCCACGCTGTTGGATCAGTGAGGGAACCAACTTTGGTCTTCCTGACAATCCCCAAATAATCCCAGGCCAGAAGCCACCCATTCTGCCAACAACCGGTCTTGATGCTGGATTGAATGCTAATGTCCATGCATTTTCAACTTGTGATTGGCATCTTCATCCCTGTTTTGCTGAATCGTGCAGCTGCCTGGAGGCTGAACAGAACTACCACAGCTGCCATGACACGACCAGCCTCTCCAGGTTCCTCTAGCCCACAGCACTTACTAGTCTTTGGAGGAAACAGACACAAAGGGCCTAATGAGGAGCAATGTCAAGGAGAAAATAATACTCAGAACACCAACCAGACACTAGTTAACATCTTAACACATGCCGTACACATAGGAGTGGGGCCGTGGACTCCTTCCAGGGCTAAGGCCACGTAAGAAGGATCTTTAGAGGTTCCCGGGCCAGCTGGTTCTCCCTGCACTCATGCATTCAACATACATTTACTGAGCACCAACTATGCTAAACATTTATGGCTAAGATGAGGTCCAGCCCCTATGCCTAAGCAATCCCAGATCTGGGTACTGAATGCTGTAACAGGTAAACACAGCATCTTTGAGGGTAGGACACTGAGAGGAGTTGACAGGAGGCCATGAAAACTTCCCCCCAAATGAAATGCCTGAGATCCTGAAATGATTGGGCCAAAGGGATCTCACATGCCTGAATGACTGAGGACATTAAAAACTGTGAGCGAGTTTTGTGCCTGTCCGGGCCCAAACCTAGGAACCGTTCTTTGATAGGCAATTTTCTGCTTAGATCAGGTGCACAGAACTCATTTTGGGGTGATCTGTATTCGATTCAGTTTCCACAATAACATTGAAACATAGGCAGGGACAGAGGAATTTATCTTCCTGCAAATTCACTCCCTAGGAGTCCGCTGGCTCCAGCAGTTTTCAGCACTTGCTAGGTGGGAGGCAGAACAGACAACAGCAAGAAATTACAGCCACAAATCGCCCTGCATGAGCCGCTGGTTCCGCCTGCTCCAGTAATCGCAGACCCAAAACCACTCTGGCAAAGGGATACCCAACCCGGAAAACACACTTCTCCAGCTACCCAAGGAGCTGGTCTTGCCCTAGTCTAGAGCAGAAAATCTTCTTTTCAAACATATTTCCTTGAGCTAAAACATTTTACCATTTCATTGCATTTTATCATTTCTAAAATTTGGACTGTGTTTTGCAGTTAAATTGCACATTTTAAATGGTAGAATTATGTTTTCCTCCTCACACACACACAAATGCTATTATAAATTGATAATGTATTTTACAATCAGTGATATCACAGAATCTAGGAAATTCAGTAATTACCATGATTTAAAATGTATTCTATAGGAGAACTAGAAACATAAAGCTGAGAGGCTAAGCGTTGCTTCGCAAACTCACCCATGTCATCAAATATCTTTTGTTCGAATCTCAGCAACCCAGCAGTTCAACTTTGGGACTCCCAGGGAGGTAGCCTTCCCATGAGACCGACCTTCCACTCAACCCCTGAAGGCAGATCCCTGGGCCCAGCTCTCCCAGACAGGAGCGGCCAGCCTCCCGTTAGTCTTAGGGACACTCTGACCAAGCCAGGGCAGAGGAGTGGAGCCAAAGCCCTGAGCTCAGCTGTATCCAAGAAAGGTATGGCCCTGGCCACCACTGACTTATGCTTTGATGGGCCCAGGAGAGGTAGTGAGTTAGATCTGCAAAGCCCAGTGCTTGTCCTAGCGTCCCTCCAGTGCTGCAGGAAGCTCAGCAGCCAAGCTTCGTGAATGGCCAGGGGAAAGGGCACAGTTCTTGAAACCAAGTGACCGAAAATGCTACTCAGACAGCAGGTGCCCAGAGAACAAGTATGATGACCTGGTCCTGGAACAGAGCTAACTGGTGGAACAGAGCTCACGATGCGGTGGCCTTACCTTTAACCTTTCATCGTCTTGTTCACTCAGCCTTCATTTCTTTGAAATCTCAGGCCCCATCTTGGGCGCTAAAGTGGCTCACTTAGAAAGAATTGGTAACAGTGAACTACAGACACTTCTTCTCTGAGTCTTGATCCTAGAACTAGGTAGAATGTTGTTGTTTTTTCCTAACCAATCTAAAATTTTCATAATAAGCAGCTGAAAGTGGAACAAGGTTCAGAGAACTTTAGGGAGCGCTAGAAACCTCACCACCTGCAACCAACAAACTTGAAAAGGCCAATGGTGACTTGAGACCTGAGTCCTGGTGAGTCCATTTGGGGACCCCGAGCATCCTGAGCAGGAACAGGGAGAGCCAAGAAATACCCCGTCTCCACAAGGGCCTGGTGGAGGCAGCCATCTGTCAGAACACCTAAGGAGTGCACTCTCCAGGTGGGAAATGAGAAGGGGAGCGGTGCAAAAATAAAAAACAGACATTGTCAGGAAATGTAGTTTTACTGAAAAAAAGCTAAAGGAAATATAAGGCTAATATTTGAGAGTCTGAAAAATGCATTGCTTCCCTGCTTTTTGTTTTGTTTGGGTTTTTTTTTTTTTTTTTTTGGTTTTTTTGAAGTGAAAAATTGGGAGACAAAAAAAAATCCAACGTTAAGTTTTACACTTTGTTTTTTAAATACAGTTAATGGCAGAGCATACTATGGTGACATAAAAATATAAAAATCACCACAAACGAGCACGTCTATGCATATTCGCAGGAAAAAGTAGGATTCCAGAATAACTAAAAGGCATTAATTTAACTGGACACTGAGTGCCCCAGGGTCCTAAAGAATAGCAGATCCACAAGCTGGAAGGAGCCTGGGTTCAAAAGTCACCCACCACCTAGGAACCCCCAGCTGGGCTGTCCCATGAGTGAGAAACAATTGTCTATGAGTTCAGCCCTGAAAATTCGAGTGCACTTGTCCAGTCACTAGTGTGACCCTAACAGACACGCAGCTCTGCCCCTATTGACGCCTGATCCTAACAACACGTCCTGAATTCTCTGAGCCTCAGTGGCCACATCTGTAAAGTGAAATTCATAACACCTCTTTAGAGCAGTGTTGTAATGACATCGGGAAGGGGATGGGAACATAAACCTGGAACATCATCAGTCTTCAGCAAAGGTTTGAATTTGTTTTTCTCCAAGAGGTTGTTGTTCTTCCCACAGAGATTGAGAATGACCAGGAACTGCAATGGGGTCAATAAAACTTAATAGTATCACTACCGGTAATAACCAGAAGTAGCTTTCTAGAAACAGATAGAAGGGGGAAATAAAAATGTTTACACGTGATTGTATTCCATGTAACAGGAGGCACTGTGTGTCTGGGTTAGAGTTCTTTTCCTTTGAGCAGCTCGGTGTTGGGGCAATTTGCAGTGGTACCGTGCGGGATGTCAGGTAGGAAAAAACACTGCTCCACACCTGTTCCTCCTCTGCTTTTGGTTCACATGCTAATCTGCCCCCATCAAATGGAGCACATCTTGAGAGCACAGACAGGAACGTTCTGGAAGGAAGGAAGGTGAGCAGAAGAGATGAGTGCCACTTCCAGGCCTGGCTCCTGAAATCTTGCAAATCCTGCCATATTCTTTCTCCCCTTGCTGTTGTCTAGAGGGCCAAGATTCAGGTAGCCTTGGAAGCCCCATGTTGGAAACCACAGAGCCACTGTCAGCAGAAGTCCCGGAGGACCACGCGGAACAGAGCCATTTACCAGCCTGAACTGGAACACCAGTCACTGATACGTTAAGCTTCTCCAGTTTGGGGTCGCTTTGTTACAGCAGCTACTGTTACCCTAACTCACCCTAATACAGACTTACCCATCTTCGGATCCCCGGTGCTTACAACAGACTGTGGCTCTGTGATTAATTGAATAACCTAAACACAACATCTATACCTGTGAAGCAGAGCTATCCAGAATTGCTCCCAGTTCCAGGAAAAACAAAATAAAACGTATGCTCTTTATTATGAAGACAAAAGGTCACAAAGAAATGAAAACACTGAAGTCTGCAAGTATCTGGTCCAGCCATCTGTAGGGTATGTACAATCTAGAAAATGTCCATGTAGGAAGTAGACATCTGCCGTTTCTTTCCCCAGCATTATTTCCCTTTATTCAAGGGACAAACTCCCAGAAGTCTTCACAAACCACCCCCCCACCTCTCAGCACTGGGGCTGAGAGAGGCTGATTCCATCCTCCCCACCACACCCTCATTCAAGGTTTGCGCCTGACTGGCTAAGGTCAAATAGAGTACTCCATGCCCCTCGCCATGGAGAGTGATTTGGGCACGGCGTGGGGAGCATGGCCAGACCACAAAGTCTAGCCACTGTGTTAAGACTGACTAGAATTGAAAGCGTGAATTCTGTCTGCTTCAGTACACTACTGAGACAGCAAACAGTGCAAAACATATTCCTGAGATAAGGTTACATGCACAAAAACTAAACACCCTGTGCATTCCTGATGTCCCTTCCCAGAGGGATGTCACAGTGGAGGCTGAGTTAGTCCTCCTGGTGTCCTCCACCCTGAGCATGTTCCCTGGGAAGGTCTCCACTGAGCCCGGCCATCAGTGATGGGCAGGGTGGCTACAAATTCCAGCAAGCTGTCTAAATTCTCCAATAACTGCACCACTGAAATGATGCCCTGGCGCCCAGAGTGGGAGAGGCCTTCTCCACGGTGCCCCTTACAGAATGCTGTCAAAACCAGGTTTAACTCTGCGGGTGCCCTGAGCTACTCAAGCAATGAAACCACCAGTAGTAATGGGAGAGGCGGAGCAGTTGAAACACTCCCCAGGTGATTCTGACAGCAACCCAACCTTGGGTGAGCTCCAGGGATAAAAAGCAAAAATCTCACCTACCTAATCGGTGCTTTGTATTTTTGTTATTTTTCTGATGATAGAAAACAATATATGGTCATTATGAATTTTAAAAATTAAAAAGTGAATGAAGTAGAAAGTGAAAAGCCTCCATAATTTGCCCCCCTCCCAAAAAAAAAAGCAAAAACACTCAAGTAATGTATGAGAATTTACTTCCTATATTTCCTTCTAGGAGTTTTATGGTTTCAGATCTTACATTTAAGTCTTTAATCCATTTTGAATTTATTCTTGTATCTGGTGTAAGCAGGTGGTCCAGTTTCATTTTTTTGCATGTGACTGTCCAGGTTTCCCAGCACCGTTTATTGAATAGACTATCAAAATAAATTCTTACTTCCTTGTCATAAATTAAATGACCATGTAGACATGGATTTATTTCTGGGCTCTCTATTCTGTTCCACTGATCTATGTGTCTGTTTTTATGCCAATACCATGTTGTTTTGATTACTATGGCCTTGTAGTATACTTTGATATCAGGTAGCATGATACCTCCAGCTTTATTGTCAGAAATTACCCTTAGTAGTATTTTTCCTGAGATATCTCCTCAGACAAGGGAAACAAAAGAAAAAACAAACCAATAGGACTACATCAAACTAAAAAGTTTTTCACAGCAAAGGAAACCATTAACAAAACGAAAAGACATCCTACTGAATGGAAGAAGATATTTGCCTAGGATACATCTGAATAAGGGATTAATATCCAAAACTTATAAAAAATTCATACAACTCAACACCAAAAAAAAAAATCCAATTAAAAAATGGGCAGAGGACCTGAATAGACATTTCTCCAAACACATACAGATGGGCAACAGACATATGAAAAGATGATCAACGTCACTAGTCATCAGAGAAATGCAAATTAAAACCATGATGAAATATCACCTCACCTCCACTTGTCAGAATGGCTATCATCAGTAAATCAACAAATAACAAGTGTTGGCGAGGATGTGGAAAAAAGGGAACGCTTGTGCACTGCTGTTGGAAGTGTAAAATGGTACAGCCACAGTGGAAAACAGTATGGAGGTTCTTAAAAAAATTAAAAGTAGAACTACCTTTTGACTGAGTAATTCCACTCCTGGGTATTGATCAAAGGAAATCCAAAAGACTAATTCAAAAAAATATATGCAGCCCTATGTTTACTGCAGTGCTATTCACAATAGCCAAGATATGGAAGCAACCAAAATGCCCATCGACAGACAATTAGACAAAGAAATTGTGGTACATTTATACAATGGAGTATTATTCTGCCATAAAAAAGAATGAAATCTTACCATTTGCAACAACATGGATGGATCTAGAGGATATTACACTAAATGAAATAAATCAGTCTGAGAAAGACAAATACCATATGAGCTCACTTATATGTGGAATCTAAAGAATAGAATAAATAAACAAACAAAACAGAAATAGACTCATAGACACAGAGAACAAATTGATGGCTGCTAGATGGGAAGGGGGTTAGAGGGATGGGTGAGAAAGGTGAAGGGATTAAGATATACAAATGGGGAGTCACAAAATAGTCACGGGGATGTGAAATACAGTATGGGGAATACAGTCAATAATGTTGTAAAAATTATGTATGGTGTCAGACGGGTATTAGACTTATCAAGGGAGTCAATTCATAAATTATATAAATGCCTAACCACTGCCCTGTACACCTGAAAACAATATAAAACAATATTGAATATCAACTATAATTTTAAAATATATATAATCTTGAGATATAAAGTACAGCATAGGGAATACGGTAAATGGTATTGTAATAGCTATGTATGATGTCAGATGGGTAGTAGACTTGTTGGGATTATCACTTTGTGAGGGCTGTAAATGTCTAGTCACGTTGTTTTGTACACCTGAAACTAGTAATAAAAAAACTCAAGTGATAGGTAGATGTATATTCTATAGAGCTTTCTATATCCATATAATTATATGTGACTTTTCTAATCAACCACTTAGCCAAGCTATCATTGTGCCTGAATGTGCCAGCAGTAGTCTGGGCTTATAATCCATTGAAAATGCAAATTAATTGTTACTCTACATTGCAGGGTGGGTCGACTTTTTATAATGATGTTTTATAATAATGTTGCTGATATTTTCCCAGTTTTTTTTTTTCTTTCCTACTTACCTCCACCTGGAGCAAAAGTCTCCCTGCTCTACACAGTTTCCTCACTTCCTAGGGGTCGAAGAGCACTGCAGGAAATCACTGAGGGAGGAGGGTGTGAAAGGATGAAACCACTCTCAGAAGGAGAACGCCCAACCTAACACATGTAACAAGCCAGACGGCTTCCATCTGTATGGTTGGTATTTATTTTTCTACTTCAGGTCATTTATCTGAACATATTTTTCTTTCCATTTCCAGTCAGTATATGAAAGAATTTTAGGTGTTTGAAATTTTGGGATAACTCTATTAGCCATCATATTCTTTGGTTGAATCTTTCCCATAACAATAAATCTCAGAGAAAAATAAAAGGAATATGATACAGTATATCATTTCTGATTCCAATACTACTGCCGGTTTAACTTCTGACTTTTATGTCTTTGTTACCATTTTTATCTACCTTTGTGCAAATAGATGGAAAAATATCTAACGTGGTACAAAATATAACTGAAATAAAAGCTCTAGGTAAAGCTATAAGGAGGAATAATCAGCTACAAAAATACGTCTCAAGTTGAATAAAATAGTTAAACTTTTAGCTGAATTATCAATTTTGAATACAATTACAGCCCCGTAGTTAGCAGATCACTCAGAAATGGATATTTTAGTGTTCTACTTTTCAAATTACAATGTGGAACTTTCAGCAATAAAGGGCAGCTTGAAGAAGTGAAAAGTCATAAAACAGAAAACGTAACACATCTAGCATGAACAAGGGGAAAAGGGAAGTGTATGGAACATTAAATGGGACTGGTATCACTATAAAATTTTAGGAATAGCAACGCCTCTGATCTGAAAGTCCCAAGAGAGTGAACAATAAGGGAAAGCTGGATGAGTAAAGTTCAAAAAAAAAAAAATCGCAAAAGCATTCTAAAATAAATATTGAGGAGAAAAACAGAGACAATGTCTGCTACAATTAAAATCAGTTATTGTTAAAAGAGAATTATCTATTAATAGCAAATTGCTATGACAACAACTACAACTTCAGGATTATTTACATTACCACATAAATGTGATTACTCCAGAAAAGTTCTGAAAGAGATTTACTTAAATTTGGTAAACTTCCTGTCTAAATGGTATTCCTTATGTTCCAAAGCTGGGCTCAAAACACCTCCCACCACAAACAGGGGGCATAAATCTCAGTGCCCTGAGGACAGCTGAAGACCCTGAGGAAGACACGATCTCCAGCTTCCAAGGCGCTAAGTGAACCTACCACTTACTCCAGAAGGAGACACCATCTCTGTCTTCCAAGACTCTTTGCTCTACAAACATCCTGAAAAAGACAGCCCAGAACAAAAGCTGTCTGTGCCTCCTTTCCAAGATATTCACAAACACAAAGGATAATTACAGTGACACAGACTTCTCTTCAACAGCAATAGATGTCAGAAGACAATGGAATGGTACCATTGAAGTGATTTTTTAAAAATAACAACAGCTTAGAATTTTATACCTTCAAGAGTAAGAGCAAAATAAAAATATTCTCAGGTAATTTAACCTTTATGATGAACTACCCAAATTCTGGGATGTAATCATAAAGCCTTTGGGAAGTGCCTCAGTCATAAGGAATTAGCATCCTATGAAGAAAACATGCATCAGAGGGCTGTAAGTAAGGTACATAAACTCCAGTAAAAGAACAAGTCATCCCAGGAAAAGTGGTAGCACAATGGCAAGATCTGGGCCCACTGGCATATGAAGATGTGAAGACTCCCAGTGAAATGGCTATACTCCGACACGTTCACCATACAGTCAGTGACCCCATCAGTGCACACAGAGTCCTGATCACCTCTTCATCCTTAAAAATGAACCGCCAACCAAGGATCCCAAGACATATGAGAAAAGCCTCTTTATTACTCAGTGCATGACAAATAACCACAAAATCTCAAGTGTGAAAATTAGGCAAGAAAAAGAAATAAAAGGCATTCAAATCAGAAAAGAAGAAGGAAAATTGTCTTGTTTGCAGATGATATGACCTTATTTATAGGTAATTTTAAAGACTTCACCAAAATATTTAGAATAAATAAACAAATTCAGTAAAGTTGCAAGATACAAAATCAACATATAGAAATCTGTTGCATTTCTATACATTAAAAAAAATCTGAAAAAGAATGAATAATCTCATTTACAATAGTATAAAAACAATAGAATACCTAGGAATAAACTATTCTTCTTTTAAATTTTTTTTTAATTTTCAATTACAGTTGACATCCAATATTATATTAGTTTCAGGTGTACAGCATAGTGGTTAGACATTTATCTAACTTACGAAGTGATCCCCCAATAAGTCTAGTACCCACCTGACACCATACATAGTTATTACAATATTATTGCCTATTTTCCCTATGGTGTACTTTGTAACTGCCGATTTGTACTTCTTAAAAAGAATACATGGGAATAAATTTAACCAAAGAGGTGAAGAACTGAAAACTATAAGACTTTAGTGAAATAAATTGAAGAAGAGACAAGTAAATTAAAAGATATCCCATGTTCATAGACTGGAAGAATTATATTGTTAAAATCACCATGCTACCAGAAGTGATCCACAGATTCAATGCAATTCCTATTGAAATTCCAATGGCATTTTTCACAGAAGTAGAAAAAAAAAATCCTAAAATTCATATACAACAACAAAAGACCCCAAATAGCCAAAGCAATCTTGAGAAAGAAGAACAAAGCCAGAGGTGTCACATTGCCTGATTTCAAACTTTATTTCAAAGTTATAGTAATCAAAACAATTAGGTACATACCAATGGAACACAATGAAGAGCCCAGAAATAAATGTACATATATACGGTCAACTAATATGTGACAAGAGAACCAAGAATACTCAATGGGGAAAGAATAGTCTCTTCAAAACAACATTGAGAAAACTGGATAATTCCATCCAGAAAAATGAAATTGGACTCCTATCTTACATAACTCACAAAAATTAACTCAAAATGGATTAAAGATTTAAACATAAGAACTGAAAACTCCTAGAAGAACACATAGGGGGAAAACTCCTTGATACTGATCTTGGCAATGTTTTTTTGTTTGTTTGTTTGTTTGACACCAAATGTACAAGGAACAAAAGCAAAAATGAATAAGTGAAACTACATCAAACTAAAAAGAGTCTGCACAGCAAAAGAAACAATCAGAAAGATAAAAAAGGCAATCAATGGAATGGGAGAAAATATTTGCAAACATCTAACCGATAAGAGGTTAAAATCCAAAATATATAAGGAACTCATAAAACCCAATAGAAAAGAAAAATCCACATAATGCAATTAAAAAATGGGCAGAGGACTTGAATAGGTATTTTTCCAAGGAAGACATGCAAATGACCAACAGGTACATGAAAAGATGCTCAACATCACTAATCATCAGGGAAATGTAAATCAAAACCACAATGAGATATCCCCTCACACCTGTTAGGATGGTTATCATCAAAAAGACAAGAGAGGAGCAGCCGGTTAGCTCAGTTGGTTAGAGCATGGTGCTAATAACAACAAGGTTCCTGGTTTGATCCCCACATGGGCCACTGCACCCTTCTAAAAACAAAAGAAAAAGACAAGAGATAACAAGTGTTGGCGAGATAACAAGTGTTGTGGAGGAAATGGGAACCCTTGTTCACTGTTGTGGGAACGTAAATTGGTATACCCATTATGCAAAACAGTATGGCATTTCCTCAAAAAATTAAAAATAGAACTACCACATGATCCAGCAATTCCACTTCTGGGTATATATCCAAAGGAATGAAATCAGTATCTTAAAGAGATATCTGAATTCTGGTCAAGAAGGTGGAGTAGGTCAACACTGTGCTTGCCTCCTCCCACAACCACCTCAAAATTACAAATAAACTACAGAACAACCATCATTGAGAATCACCTGAAATCTAGCTGAACAGAAGTACTATAACTAAGAATATACAGAAGAAGCTACCTGGAGACTTCTTGTTAGGAGGGGCAGAAACACAGACTGGTCCCATACACACATGTGGCAGTTAAAAATCTAGAGGGATATGTTGGCTGCAGAGGTGCCTCCCTAAGGAGCGAGGGGTCCAGGCCCAACTAGGCTACCCACCCAAGTGCCGAGAAGAGAAGTCCCCACAACTTCTGGCTGTGAAAACCATCAGAGATTGTGGTTGAGTGAGACAAAGGGTGGCTGGAGCCCAGGTGCCTCTTAAAGGGTCCACACATGGACTTCCTTGCTGATGGACTCACTTGCTCAGAGCTCCAGCACTAGGGCAGCAGCTTGAAAGTTGCCAGGGACATATGGAGAGAAAATGAATTGTCTGCCTTCAGAACGAGGGCTGGAGGGGCAGCTTTTTCCCAGGCAGAAGTGCTGGCTGAAGCATTTGTACCTTTGTTGAGCCTTCCCGCCAGTGTGCAGACACAAGTGGGTATCATAACTGACTGTCTACCAACCTAGCTAACACCATCCGCCCCACACAGTTGATTCCCTGAGACCCTGCCCCACCCAAATTATTCAAGCCCCTTCCAGTGGCTTTTTCCACTGGAAAATGGCCCATCTTGGCTCATGCTGCAGACTTTCCTAAAATCTCACAAAGGTTCACAAACCCCAAACAAGCAACATCTGGCCTCAGCATGCCCCATTACTTTTTGCTAAGCAGCCCCAAGCCTGGCACTAGTGGCAGCCGGCCTCAGTTTGTAGCTTAGCCTCTCCCTAAATAAACTGGCAATAACTGCATATCTATCAACAATTACTTCAAATGTAAATGGATTCAATGCTCTTATCAAAAGACATAGGGTGGCTGAATGGGTAAGAAAACAAGACCCTCACATATGCTGCCTGCAAGTGACTCACTTCAGCTCCAAAGACTCACACAGACAGTAAACGAATGAAAAAAGATATGTCATGAAAATGGAAAGGAAAAAGAAATCTGGGGTAGCAATACTTATGCAAGGCAAAATAGACTTTAAAATAAAGGCTATGACAAGAGACAAAAAAGGACTCAGTAATTCTGCTTCTGGGTATTTATACAAAGAAACCCAAAACACTAATTTGAAAAGGCATATGCATCCATACATTCATTGCAGCATTATTTACAATAGCCAAAATATTGAAGCAACCTATGTGTTCATCAACAGATGAATGAATAAAGAAGTAGTAGTGCATATATACAATGGAATATTATTCAGCCATAAAAAAGAATAAAATCTTGCCGTCTGTAACAACACAGATGGACCTAGAGGGTATTCCACTAAGTGAAATAAGTCAGAGAAAAACAAATACCACATGATCTCACTTATATGTGGAATCTATAAAACAAATAAATGAACAAACAAAACAGAAGCAAACTCATAGATACAGAGAACATTTTGATGGTTGCCAGAGGGGAGGAGGGTTGTGGGGATGGGTAAAAAGGGGAAAGGATTAAGAAGTATAAATTGGTACCTATGAAATAGTCATGGGGATGTAAAGTATAGCATAAGGAATACAGTCAATCATATTGTAATAACTATGTCTGGTGGCAGATGGGTACTAGACTTATCAGAGTGATCACTTTGTAGATTCTATAGATGTCTAATCACTATGTTGCACATCTGAAACTAATATAATATTGTACGTCAACTATAATTAAAAAATAAAAAACTACTTTAAAAAAAAGAGATATCTGCACTCCCATGTTTATTGCAGCATTATTTACAATAACCAAAATATGAACACACACACACACACACACACACACACACACACACACACGAGATCTGACAATTAAGTTTGCGAACTTGTTGCAATGATGTTGCTAAACTTTTTTGATATCAGAAGGATTATTCATCATGAATTTGTACCAACTGGACAAACAGTTAACCAAGTTTACTATTTGGAAATGCTGAAAAGGCTGTGTGAAAAAGTTAGACGAACTGAACTTTTTGCCAACAATCCCTGGCTCTTGCATCACGACAATGCACCAGATCACACAGCACTGTCTGTGAGGGAGTTTTCAGCCAGTAAACAAATAACTGTATTGGAACACCCTCCCTACCCACCTGATCTGGCCCCCAATGACTTCTTTCTTTACCCGAAGACAAAGGAAATATTGAAAGGAAGATATTTTGATGACATTCAGGGCATGATGACAGCTCTGATGGCCATTCCAGAAAAAGAGTTCCCAAATTGCTTTGAAGGGTGTACTGGGCACTGGCGTCAGTGCATAGCTTCCCAAGGGGAGTACTTTGAAGGTGACCGTAGTGATACTCAGCAATGAGGTGTGTAGCAATGTTTCTAGTATGAGTTCGCAAACTTAACTGTCCTACTTCGTATATAAAAGGGAATATTTTTCAGCCATAAAAAGAAAGAAATCCTGTCATTTGCAACAACATGGTGCATGGAGAGACCGTCAGACCTTGAGGGCACTATGCTAAGTGAAATAAGTCAGACAGAGAAACCAAATACTGTATGATTTAACTATATGTGGAATCTAAAAAAGCAAAACTCATGAGTTGAAACGAAGTGTAAAATGGTCGTTGCCAGCTGGGGGTGGGGAAAATTGGAGATGTTGATTGAAAGATATAAACTTCCAGTTATAAAATGAATAAGTTCTGGGGATCTAATATACAGCACGGTGACTATAGTCAACTATAGTTAATATTATATACTTGATAGTTGGTAAGAGAATAAATCTTAAATGTTCTCACCACCAAAAAAGGAGGTAATTATGTGAGGGCATGGAGGCGCTAATTTAACAACCCCCTTGGTGGGAATCGTTTTGCACTCGGAGCCAAATCATCACGTCGTACGCCTGAGACGTACACAATGTTTTAC